>NW_008751765.1:872542-906186 GCF_000715545.1 Opisthorchis viverrini | reverse complement strand
ACAGCATACATCAATTTTTAGGGAGTACAAGGTTTCAGCAAGCATTGTCTCTATTTGCCAATGTGACGTAGAGTACGAATTTTGAAAGCTCCTATATAGAAAGGATCATGGTTGTTCGGCAGTGAATCATCTGTGTTGAACACTGATGTCATGCTGTCGATGATGATGATGATGACAAGCCATCTAGGAATGTGGTGACCGAGTCTTGTGAGCAGTAGTGTGCCTAATTTAAGCGCTTACCTGAATCCGTCGTCCTTTCCGCTCTTCTCGGCCCATGTTTTACGCAAACTGGTGACTGCCTGGCCCTCATTTTCCGCCCGCCAAAGCGTGTTGCGACTGGACAATTCCACAAGTACCCTTCGGCCTGTCTTCGGGACAAATCGTGCCCTAGCTGCACCAGCGTTTACTGTTTGAGCTCGGAGGCTTGGACTTATTACAAAGGCAACTGGAATATGCCTCATTCTGCTTTTGTTGATCAACCTGTATAAATGTCAACTTGCCATCCTCTTCTGTTTGTATTCTTTAATCCCCGGGCGCTGCACTATCCATCGTTATCAGCTCGAGCGAACCGAACCTTTACTCCATATGGTTGTCAAACTAATCTAGGTTGACTGACCCTATTTGTAGCTTGGCAGTCAGAAGCAGTATAAAAATCTCTGGTGCAATGAAAGCCCCATTGTATAGCTGCATGAAATATTTACTTTGAATGCTGCCCCCCAGGTGAGGACCACTTGCTACACAAGACAACGAACGAACGCTTCATTCTTTTTGGAATCCGTCGACAACTCAAACCTGATTGTCATTCACAGGCGTTCGAATGCATGACATTCCGCATGGTCAATAAAGGCCGTACTGTCCGGCAGCAAGGTGCTGAACAAATGTGTGAGTAACCCAACACAAGGCAAGTTATGGCGTCAAGTTTCCATCATTCATGCAGTTCATTCTAGGTGTTTAAGTGTTTCGCTGGTGACATGTTGGGGCGGATGGAGTCCCCACCATAGGCGAATGTCTCACAGTTGAATGACAATTTGAATCGTTTGTAGAATTTTCAGTAAAATACATTCTGGAAGCTAACTTTCTATGAGCTGAATGGCCACGAATCACTACGCATTCGTTTCAACACCTTTGTAGCTTATCAGTGCTTCGCGCGTAATTTAAAGCACATTTGGCCGTTGTCCTAAGTGAACTTGTTATATCTGCATGCTTTATCAAACCCGCTAGGCTGTGTTAATGAGCCTTCCAGTGCAAAAGGACAGTGGGTGCTAAGTTGATATACGAGTGGTGTCTGTTTGGATGCCAGTAACTCATCCTCGCATTCAGAATGAGGCTGGCATAGAAAATATTGAACCGCTTTTCCGTGCTTTTTCATGGTCCTTTTCTATTTAAATAACCTTCGGAGGGCTCGAGATGACACTTGAGAACGCTTACTTTCCAAAAACTCTGTGAAAATGTGAATCCCACTTTTGTTCCTAGTGGTGTGGAAAAGTCTGGTTTGTGCTGATTAATAATCAACTCCGTAGGAAGGTCGGTGGAAAAGTCTGGTTTGTGCTGATTAATAGTCAACTCCGTAGGAAGGTCAGATTCCTGAAAATAATGCCATGATACCCAAAACCCAATAAAAACCTCAAACTGCATGAAAGTATCAATAGAGTTATCAGCAAGCATCCAGTCCAGTTAATCAGTAGGTCACCTCAACGACAGTTTGGGTCAGCGAAAATGCCGTGTTAAATAACGCTAACCCCCTTGTATATGTTGATCCTAGTTGTTGGCAGTCAAGCTGCTGTGTTCAATTTGGAAAGTGTTTTTCTGACACCAGGGTTCAGGAGCAAGATACAGCATTTAGATATGACGGATTTCTTCCCTCTACAGGTGTGGTTTGAATCCACACCATCATTCTCTTCAAGGTTCCGGAGTTTATAAAATACTCATTCACCACTTTGCATGCCCAAATCTGCTTAATAGTAGATAAGGTTTTGATATAGAATTACCACGACGCGCAAATAATTTCCAGCCTACAATAAACTAACTGCGCACTAGGGATCACACGTCGTTTAGTGACGAAAAGTTGGCCACCATCATGCACAGCTAGCCGACATGGGCAATACGGAAATATATCGCCATTCACAAGTCGTACAGCTGGAGCGATTTTTAGAAATCTGCACAACTTCCAGGATTACTACTTCATAGTGTAGAATTCATTCATGTAATAAACTACTCTGAAAAAATTTTAAACGGGTGATTTGTTTAACTGAGTGAATCTTTAAGGTCATCAATTACCACTGACTGTGAATACGTTTCCCTATATATTAAGATATCGCTTAATGCCGTAAAGGGTTAATCGCTTACAGTGGACAGAAGTTTCAAATAGTTCCGCGGCTAAAATAATTCACTGAACTTTCTAGGGGCTGTATGTCCTTTGTGGATGCAAAATATGTAGAGTTGTCAAACTTGTAAATAATTTCTTTCATCTATATCCGCTTGACGAGTTAAATACCGGAATATGTGTTCACGGACCCCAATAATTGCTATTAGGAGTTAACAAAGGGGAATCCACATTCATAATTGCTCGATAAATCTTGCTAGATTGGAAGAATGTAAGGCTTGCAGATTTTGATGACCCATGTTATTTTGTTGTTAAACAACAGAGTGCTCTTTCATGACCGGCAAAATATGCCAAGACGACCATATCGTCAATAATAGCGAACGACTAAACGAACCTATCAGACAAACACGACTAACACGTGAATAAATGTCCGCGATGTCTAATCAACTAGGCACGTGGAACATACGGCAATCATAGCGGGACAGCTGAACAGACAGCACCAATCCCCGGAAAAAGTCGAATATTCAAGTGGTATGATATGACAAGTTCCATTGCATTGTTGGTTTTCATTGGTACGTATGTCCTACCGAAAAACGTATAGCCTTCTTGGTGCACAGCGGTAATTGAGCTACTGACATCCTGAAATGATAATAAAATGCAAGTTGTGTTATCGGAATATCACTGTGAGTCGAGTGACAAACTGGGGGTACCGCACTGGATACCATCCGGCATATACCTGCTTACAAAACACAATCCTTAACGTCTGATTTGCATTGCCATGTATGAGTCACATGAAATCATCGTCGTCCCTTTATTCAAGCTAGCGCTCTACAAAGTTATTCGCAGTAGTCAGGCATTTACTCACAGCTTTCGAGCACCTACTTCTTGGAACCGGAAACACAGAATTTTGGGACACACTGTTCTGAGATTCTGTGCTTCAGTCCAGAAAAACACCATAAGACGCCTTCTTTGTGGACTAGTTAGAAGGTACACCTTTGCCTTTTACATAACGGCCGAAGGCCAAGAACCAAACATAAATTATTCATCTCCAGACTCACCTTTGGGACAACACCACAACAGTTGACGTGGTGTGTTACGCGATTCGTGTCACAACAACGGTCACTGCTACTAGTGGGCCGGTTGTAGGGTACAGAATGTCCAAGTTTGTGTCCCAGGACCGCTAGCCGAGTTGAGGTGCGGTATCCTTAACTACCGATGGCAGGCCGTTGGTTGCAGACGTTGAACAATGGCGCAGCAGGACTTGCCCCTGAACAATTAGCTGTTTGATGATAGTAGTGGATCTCGTAGGTTCTGGACCCTAAACTTATACGTCACTCAGTTCAGTCGCTTACGCAGGCCATTGAAGGCTGTCGACAGTGTTTAAGTGAACAATTTCAAGGCGTACAATATTTTCCGGTAGGTTGTAATACGACAGCTACCGTTGGCGGATTAAGAACCCACTTGAAAAAAATTTATGGGTTATTTTTCTTCCCACCGACTGATCTCGAGATACAGAGAACGTATGGATGGAGCCACGTCGTCTACTAGTAGAGGCAAGTGCTTTCTCTAGCACAGTTGCTGCCCACCTGAAAGCACCTAAGTGTTTACACCACAAGGTATAATTTGGTTGACATAGGTTTACCGCAACCAGTTTGTTTCCACACAATGATAGTGCGGACTTGGCGGTCGTGAACTCGAGTGCCTCAAAACGAAGTAGCATGCACACTTCATCATTCGACAGACTGTGTGTGCAGAATCCACTTGCGGGTGACGCATAATCGTGTGACCGTAAGATAAGTGAGTCATGTGGTGGGATTTGAGTTGGCTGTTCAGCAGTGTGCCTGTGACCGAAAATACATGTTGCACGTAACATGGTGGTTCCTGATAACCGTTCCAATACGGAAGTAGCACAACACGACGTCGCAACCAAAGACCACTCTTGCTACGTACATCTTGCCCATGACAAAAGTCTCCACTTGATGCTCCTCTTGGCCCTTCAAAAGTTCTGCCAAGACCAAAGGCATATAATCTGTCAGAATGAAACCCAACTTTGCGTCACCCACTCAGCAGAGTTGGTCAACACCTTTGGCTAGCTGCGTGGTAAAAGTTCCGCCGAATTAATAGACGAAAACTGCCACGCTTCACACGGTGCGGCCATGCAGCTGCCCAACAATTTTTTGGTTATGCGTCGATTCAGTGAAGGCTAATCATGCAGAAACTTAAAAAACGTTATGTTTGTTTACGATAATAAAAGGTAACCGAGAAATGGTCTTCCTGCCTCTTAGACAAAAACGCGTCGGGTGGCTGGTGCTCTGCGTAGCGTCCCTAATTTGAAAACACGCAACTTATTAGCTTCTTTGAATTCTTCGAACTTATGGGTATCTTGCAGGCCAACCGCTGCATTTGTAATGAAAGTATTCGTAACGCAAAACGGTGTGGGTGTTTCGATTACCAGATGAACGCACAAATATCTCGTGACCATCCCTCACGTATTCATTTGATGCCTTCTCAACCGCCATGAAAAATGAAATGGAAACAGCCCTCAATTTCTCAAAAAAATATCTGGAGCCATTGTCGACGCCATAGCAATGCAGGTTTAATGCCAAAGCACGCCAGAAATTTAGAAGAGAGAATAATTAAAACAATTTGCTGAAAAACGAATGCAGATTTGAGTGATTTTTTACTTGCGCCCTCATGCAACAAAATGCAACATTTTCGCTTGAAAAAATTTACGCCATTCGAAGAGGTTTTGTAGATAAGAGCATTGTGATTTCAAGATGCGGTTTGAGTTTCTGTTGTCTTGGCCTTTGATGGTGAATTTCTTACCCGAGTGCTCGTAGGCAGTGAGCGCACTGCCTTGTGTTGCTTCGATGAGCATATTGTGATCGAGAAATTGCAGACGCCAATTCCGTTCACTCCGACGAAGATCAGCTATTTGTAGGGCTTGCCCATTTAAGCTAGCGGGTATGATAGACTATAGAAAAGAAGAGGCGTGATAATGAAAATTGGGTGAGAGAAAATCCAATACCTGAGCCGTGGCACAAACATGGAAGTCTCAAAAGTTAGGATGGAGGGGGCGACATACAAAAAAACGTTTTATAGTCTCAATATATCTATCCCTGCACACCAAAATAAAAGCTCACCAAGCCCGGCAAACCATTCGTTCTCACTTCTGATTGAAGCTTGTATACTGAACAACGTTAACGATCCAAAAAGTTTCGGTCCACTGGTTTGCTCGTCAAAGTTCCCGTGTAGCCATCTGGTGCTTGATACGTTAAGGTTAAATTTCAACTGGCTATGGATCTCAAAATGCTAAATACAGTAAAACTTTTGAGCTATTTTGATACGTAACCCTATTCATACCCATAAGCTAACTTGTTTTCATAAATTGTACCGTCTTAGTTGGCACCCAGCCATGCTTCATGTGCGAACCTTATGTTGATCCTTTTCTCTTATTTCCATTGCATAGAATGTGATTCTTCCTTCTGTTGCTTCCGTTTTTCACTTAGACCGCTTTTTTTGTTTTTGGCCTCAAAGTAAACCACTCTTTTCTCTTACCATCCCATGTGCTCTTTAAATCAAAGGATGGGTTCCTCAGTTTTGTGGTCACCTTGCCTTGAGTCGGTGCATACTTTTGGATCCAGTTAGGAATCAGCAGATCCTGAACTGATTTATCGAACCTAACGTAGTCCCACGATTAAAGTGCGGTATTTAGGTGATGAACTCTGATTTAAAAACTTGTTTTCAGGGTTTTGAACGTCATTCCACGTGGCCCAATAGATTACTGTAAGCAATCTCCGGTTCTCAAATCTTAGGTATCCCGTAACTCTCGGAAGTCTACCCGAGTTTAAATTTTGGAACTTTCAGAATTAATATGAACATAATACAGTGACCAGTTACTCCATAAGTTTACAAACCCAGAACGTGATAACTTGAGGAACAATATGTTTGATGACTTTTGGACCGTAACATCTATGTTCCTTCGATTCATCCACCGTTTCGGCACTCATCCTTAACCAAGCTGATGGTTCAAAGTAAAACAGGCACACTCTTAACGCAGCTGAATAAGGAGTTTGCGACTGATATGGAGGCCTAGATATTAGAAGCGGAGGAGTATCCCGTAACTCTCGGAAGTCTACCCGAATTTAAATTTTGGAAGCGGAGGGTAGCGTTCAGGAACCAGACGCCTTTTTATGGGTCCTCTGCTAATGTCAGGCTGAACTCAGAAGACTGTGTGTGAGTTCTTAATCCACTCGACAGAAGGTTGAGAAGTTCACGGCAAAAATGAAACTGAAAAGTCATCGACGAATCTGCGTGGAAATGATGTCGCCGCCGAAGTTGAACCCCGTCGCACGGACCGCATGTTGACCACTATGCCACAACGCTGTTCAAACTACCGAAAGTAGAAATAGATAGGTTCAGCGGGAATTCAGTCAAATTTTCGGAGTTAATGAAAGCAGTTAAATGATTGTGGTGGGTTGGATGTTTGATGAGACCTGTCAGTTGATGTATCACTCCCATGATGGCTGTTGGGAACCGAAGGTATCTTTTGAGATACGCGGGCAATCGTGTGATAAAACAGGCTATCGAATGGCCTTTGATATCCCCAGGATGCAGTTAGACAGGCCACAAGACGTGGCGCACTCGTTCACGCACAAGCTACTGTTGGTGGACATATAGTTTCTGGAGACGTCGATGCCTTTCAAAGACTAATCGGTAAGATGGTTAACTGTGACCTTGCCTCAAGACAAATTCAATATACGATAGGCTTATACTGCTCAACGAATCTCAAGCACACATTGGAATGTCTACTAATACACTTGCAACAAAGATGAGCTGAAGCAGCGCACGACCAACTACGTGGAATTCAGAGCCAAAATTTGACATCTGGTATCCTTGCTCGATGCAAAATGTAAACTTTGCCTTGAAATGCTACGCTGCTTTAGCTGGCTCAGGTAAGCAGGCCAATTGTGTACACTACGTACGCTTAGAATGCCCACCTAAAAATTCCGCAGCTGCGAGAGCAAGTTAAGCTTGCCAGCGCTGTTCACAGACATAACGTTTCGGATTGTGAAATTTTCGCTACCCTTCCTCCCCATGTCAAGAGGTCAATTAGGCTGAAACGCCTCATGATATTTTCATGAATAAAATTACTCACAAGGTTGCTACAAACTGTTCGACGGCCTGCCACCAGCTTCGCCCATTTTGAGGGCGTGAAGTGACCAAGTTTTCCAGAGACCCCCCAAACGTCTACGCGGATTCAGTGCTGAGAAATGGCTGTCTTTGAAAATATAAATTCCGCACCTAAATTATACCGTGAGTATGCTTGAACCATTCTTAGCATAACTGCGCGCCAAAATTACAGAAGACTGAATGAAACAAAGTTTACGAAATTGGGACCCCTTCTGTTGATCTTTAATTTTGGCGTACTTATTGCTAAATGCTCCGTTTTTTGGTGAGTTTGGTGCGTCTAGAGATTCTTTCGGACAGTGATCCCTGGAGGATACCGGAAAATACATCGACTTCTCCGTTGGAGGCCCAGCGCGGTCAAATATTACCAGCGCGCTTCCCGAGAGACTCGGTGCGCAAGCCATGGAAGCTGCAACAAATTAACACCCACTTCAAAGTTGCGTCAACAAACATCAAGACGAAGTTGTAGGAGGAATTCCGCACCGGTGCCGCTTAACCGCTCACACTTGGGGCTCAGTGTTCCTACACACAGGCAATGGAGTTCCTAATGACAGTCCAAACTTTTGAGCCACATCTAGGCATTTCGGAGTCTTAGGGATGCTAAGAAAATACTGGACGAGAATTTTTTCGCGAGACACATGTTCCCACCAGCGGCCAATGATATTTGGTGATTTGCAAGTGTGACAATAGATTTGAGTGAATTTCGGTTCGCTCACATACGCGACAAACTGGAACATTTTGTCTTAAGACTTTTTTTCATTCCGGCTAAGAGCATTGTGCAGCCAAGATGCCTCCTCGCAGTTCGGCGCTGCTACGGCCAAGGAGCCTATCCTGCACACGATTGAGCAGAGGACGGGGTCGCTTGCTGGCCCAGCATCACGGCGAGCTCTTATTGGCCTAAAACGTGGAACCAACACCCAATCACGATCCGGTGTCCGCCGAATGCCGGTTGCCAGTGCCGCATACAGAATTCGTCGGAATTCACGGGATGCCGCTTAATCTGGCCTGGTTTTTGGCTTTATTACACGTTGAGCGCCTTTGGTAGTTCATTCGATGAGAACGCTAGCTTGGAGATGAGAAATAAACCATGGCGCTACTGTTATTACAAGTCAGTTGAATCGCACAAACACTTCAGAAAGCTTTTTAGCTGTATTCTACTTAACCTTCAAGCACTCTTCATCATTCGCATGACTGCGCGTCACCAGGAGCTTTCTGGACAGATTAGTTCTTCACACTTGAGCCACTAAAACTCGTCGAACCGTAGCAGCACAAGTGGTCCAAAAAAACGAGTTTTCCGCTTATATGACGGTTACATAGTCGTCTAATAACCAGCTTTTGTGGCTAATTTGGTGGTTATCTGCACCGTCAGAACCGCCATACGGTTGCCTTTGTGGTTACCAGGAAGTTAAATAGCCTACTTTGAACCGCGCTTATATGTTATGTAACTGACTGGCAACTTAAGTCAATGAATGGAACTGCTGGGCTATGCCACACGTAATGCTGACGGACAGTGGGCATTCACATCACATACCAGAATAACTATACCCGACTTTCTTACTGAGCAACGCAGTGGTGACATATATCGCTAAAACTCATCCTCAGTCTCAGAACTGCAGTCTGTCGAGACTTATGCTGATACGACAGGTAAACACCGTTTACCGCATCGACATGCATTGATTTTAACTAGGACAAACGACCGCACAGTGCGTAGACGGTATTTTACTGGGATCCAGTCCGGTAGGGCGCTTTCAGCTCTGGCCCTGAGGGCATTACCCACACCGTGCGTGTCACATCTGGAACATCTGAGTTTCTGCTGTGAGCAGCCGCACCAGGAGTGACACAGTGATGCCTTATTCCCTTCGCCCTGGGGCCAGGCAGCCCCCCTGTAGCTATCATGCCCCGAAAAGTGTCCCCCAAGTAAACCTTAACAACCGCTGTCTCGCGGTTAAGACTCTTGAGCCAGAGGCTAGGGGCAGGATCCCCGAACAAAATTCCACATGCCCCAACTACCTTGTGGCTCAGAACTTTGAGTCAAAGGCTCAAGGTGGAGTGCCTCAACTAAACCTCCTTCTTCGGCGTGGGCAACCGGGAAGTACCATTCGTCCGTGCAGCAGTTCTTCGCTCACCGGCCTTCTCCCTCATTCCCTCCCAACCCATCGTACTAAAACCCCAAGCAGGTGTGGCCCCGAGCCGTTTTCGGCGGTGTATATGTTCACCTGTTTTGATGAAATCTTTCTAAAGTTATCTTGCTACCAGACGCATTTTCAATTTTTCGTCGAGATGGCCCAAGTGGGTAGATCGTGGATTTACTAACCGGAAGTTTCGTGGTTTGAACTCAACCTCTGCCTCTCGACTTCCCCTGTCTAGGCTTGGACAACTTGGCAGTATCCCAGCCCTCATGCAACCTTTGGGTGGCATGGCGGTTAGGAACTGAGAGGGTGCTAAAGCTGAACTATTTTCTCGACGTTCCATCCCAGTGACATTCGTTTTAGTGAGAATGTTCGAGACCATCCTAGTTGAGACCCTTCTTACAAGTGGCTGAAAATCTACAGAACATGGCATGTAATCAATGCCAGTTGCAAGGATGCTTTAATCTCACAGGAAGACTGCCTATCTAGTGCCTTTTGTTGTTTTGCGGAGGATGTTAGGCCGGTCCCACTGACAATTGTTTACTCCGATGATGCTGAGGGGAGTTTGTGCTTCTCCTGTTCAATTGTGTACGCATTTCGTTCTTGGGCGTTTCCTCTAGGGACATAAAAGTCTTCACAATTTTGATAGCGAGATGGATCAGCGGTTAGAGCGCGAATTTCCTGACCGGAAGGTCCGTGGTTCGAAGCCAACCTCTGCCCCTCGACTTCCCCTGTCTAGGCTTGGGCAACCCGGCAGTATCCCAGCTCTCGTGCTTCCTTCGAGTTGCATGGCAGCTATGCACCGAAAGGGTGTTACAGCTGAACGACACGGCATAGCATGTCCTTTTCGCGTGCCCGTATAGCAGCTAGGCACCAGTATCTACTACTGATATGTTGCTGCTGTTAAAATGAGTTGAGCGAAATTTTTCCCATAAATATATATATATATATATATATATATATATGCGTATGATACTGGGACGCAATATTGTGCGGTTGATGTGATCAATATGTAGTACCAACAGATAGAATGAAAACCCTGTCTTCTGGCCTCTCAACGGCGATGCATTTTGATTGGGCTTCCTTCAAGTGCATTCGCCCCCATCCGCTGTGTCAAACTCTTGGAAACTCTACATCGGGCATGCATTTCAACCTCCTTTTATGATTGGACAAGCTGACTGGGTGAGACTACCAAGGACAATGAAACTCTTCAGAGGTGTTTAGTACCCAATCTTGCTGTGTTCTCGATGGCTCCATTTCTTCTATAAAGTATCTGATCACATACAACGTCTAGTCTGTTCATCTCATTTCAGTTTATCTCCAGTTGCTCCGAGTGAACTTCACTTGAGGATCAATTCAACCGCATGAACAATACCTTGATTTTCTCGAAACGTTCAGGTTTCCCACCGACGTGTCCCTAAATGCTTGATTCCAGCACAAGCAACGGTGACAGTAATGGTGGACAGAAGGTAACTTATCAGTGATTGTTGACTCGACTTTTAGACTCAGCGCTCAGCTGTTTCGCAATGGATCAAGAACAAAATAAAGAACGAAGGCATTCAGGCTCGGAACATCATCAAATATAACGTTCCGATAGAGAACGTACATGGTGGTGAGCAAACGAACTGACTTGCCATTTTTTATCTGCTTTGATTCGGAGCAAGACTTTGTACATGATCATTCAGGTCGTATTTCAAGCATCTAGGTTTCTTTGTGTGTACTTACACTTAATTGGGCTAACTTAGGTTCTACCAGTCAAAAACCCCTGCTGTTTTATGGTAGTTGCTTCTCCGTCGTAATGTACGTAAAACGAACTGCAACATGCTAATGTGAGCGAACACTGTTGAGCCTTCTCTTTCAGTACCTCCCGCATGCTCTATCCGGATCTCCAAGGGTGTCGTAGCACTGTAGACAAGCAAACTACCTGGAGAAGATAAGGCAGTCAGCGGGCTGTTGTTTCCTACATTAATTCGCATGGTTTGTTAACTTATTGCGTGACGTACGAACACAGACAGGCAATAGTGTGCAAAACACAGGCATAGTCACTCTTGTCTGAGACGTAAGTGAAATTCTAACAAATCTTTTGATAAGGCGCGAACTTATTGACCGGAGCGTCCTTGGCTCGAAACCAAACTCTTCATCTGGCTTGGGCGACCTAGCAGTGTCTCAGCCCGTTTTTCCTTCTGGTGACATGGAGGACAGACCCAAAAGGGTGAACGATCATTAGCGAACCCAACTGAATCTCTCGGTTGTGGTATTTGCAGGCAAAAAAAGTTTTTTTGCAAATGAGTGTATTTCGCTAATTTCGTAAAATTTGGTTTCAAGTAGAACATAAGGTTGACGGAAACTCGGGGGCTGCACCTACCTGATGAGCCCCAAGAAGGGGAAACCGGTCGTGGGCTGTCGAGGAATCTTTTTTAGCAACCTTATGAATAGGGCATTACAAACACACATGAACGACCATTGTTATTGTTGATAATCAGGGTGTTCTATTTTCGGGACTACCTGGCCTAACACGATAAGACTCGTTAGTTGGTTCCTTCCTATTTTGCATGATCATGGAATTTCGAGGATTTGGGTATGAAGGTACCATTCGGATATGACGTGAATAGTATGTCGATTTTAGAATAACTTTGAAGGGAGTCAAAGTTGTGGTGTAAGATGCCTTACGCTGCAATATTTCGGTCCCAGCTCAGCTGTGCAAGATTTCTTACGTCACAGCTTTGGCCCTTCAAGTTATTTGTGGGAAGACACTTTAGAATAGTCTCTTTCGGCAGGTATCTTCGTCGAGAGTACGAAATTTATGTGGTGCGGTCTAAGTAGGATTGTCGTGCCCTGACAGGGGTACGAGATGGCTCAGTGGTTCGAGCGCCATTTTACCGACCGGAGGGTCTGCGGTTCGAACCCGACCTATGTATCTCGAATTCCGCTGTCTAGGCTTGAACAACAACAACAATCTCAGCCCTCGTGCTTCCTTGGGGTGGCATGGCAGTTAAGTACCGAAAGGGTGCCACAGCTGAATGAGCCCTGACAGGAAAGGAACCATGCAAATGAACTTATTGCCAGAGCAACTTTCATTATGATTCTGTTCGATTAAATAACTTCCATGCCCTAATATCTACTTGCTTAAAGAGGTCGTGCCAGTGACCCCTCACGTCTCCATTGGTGAGACGGAAGATATACGAGTATCACGATATTGATTAGCAACCAGGTACGTCGTCCCTAAACGAGGTCTCAGCCTTTGGCGATTCCGTGATGTCATCCATCACATGATGCCCATGTGTATTCACAAAACGTAACTAGTGACCCGACTAACTAAGGTTTCCTTCAGGTGTCTCCCTCTCCCTTCTTTTCAGGTAAACTCCAATGGGACTTGTCTGTTGTGCTTTTCCTTTTTTCCAGCCAGACAGTCCTCTACAACTCAGTCCTCGCCTGCAAAGTTGCGGATGACCGTCACGCCTAATCGACCAAAGCCTCAATTTGTGGAGGGTACCTACCACACGTCCAGCTGGTCCCAACTAACGAGCCCCCGGTGCAACCGTACATTGACAAACTCGACCAGTGCAACTAGTCCTTCGCCTTCCCTACAGGATCGCGCTACGTTCTCGCCTAATTCGAGCTCTACCTCCTTGCAGGACTCATCGTTCCACAAGGCAATTTCAAACAGGTCCATGGCGCGTCCACCGGTCGGATCCAGGAACGCCGTCACTGCCCGTACAGAGAACGAATATCGTGCTCGCTACTGGGGCCAAATGTTGGATACCTTACGCAGGACAATTGATGAAATCTATTCGGCCTGTGAGGCAGACGAAAGCGAGGTTGAGTGCAAAGTACGTTTGGTAATTGCTCTATAAACTTCAGCTGAAACTGTGGGAGTACCGGCGTACTGATATTTGAAAATATTGGTTTGCGCTCGGTGTACTGCTTAATGATTTACTTGTTTCTTCTGATATTTACAGTCGTTGTGATTACATTTTCCAAAATTTCGCAAATGATGTACTCGCCATGACAAGAGACAAGTAGCCTGTGTGTGGAGTGGCAAGAGCAGCTATGTGCAACACAAAGTTCATGCGTTACTGAAGCTTTGATGTGGAAGGATAAGCATGAAATGCGGACAGCATAAGGAACAACCGGGAGCTTTGGTGTACATCGAAGGCCCAGCAGATGGAGAGAACGTTTGCTACCGGAAATAGCCTGGCCCCATACCAACTGATACGAAGCACCGGCTTTAGAAGAGCAGCGGTCAGTGAAAAGATAAGTGAAAAAGACGGTTCAATAATTCACTCGCAAGAACGTCGACTGGAAAGATGGGCCAAACCGTTCGAAGAATAGTTCAGCTGGTCTCCTGTAACCCAGCCTGTGGAGATAGTGGGCGTATGGAATGTAAATCTTGATCGCCCCCATCGGAATAAGAAATAAATTACGAACGATCCATACGAACTATCCTCCGTCAGATACTGGAACAGTGACGCTGCCTCCAAAGACCAACAATGGCTGTCTTCCTTGACTTGAAAGCTGCCTTTGACTCTGTGGACTGTCAGACACCATGGCAGTGTACTCGTTGGCTTGTTCACTGAGCTGGGCAGTTTGATTGCAAACGTTTCATCACCAATCGAGGTGATATCATCAGTGCATTGTTAGGGAGCGTAGTGGTACGTAGCGATGCGTTGGTGGTTGCGCCTGAGTCTGTGGGGCAAAGGTGCCCCCCATAAATTCTTGTCCCTCCTTACGGCGCTGTACGCCAACTGCCGCGGACGTGTGAGTTCACCTGAGTTCAACACACCAAGTGGTGTCAGGTAATGCTGCCCTTTTTCACTTTCCCTTTTCCACTTCGTCATTGATACGATTGTGGATGACTCACTACCAGCCTCTAATGCCCGTGGGGCCGAAGTGCTCCCGGAGCATTCGCTTCCAGATACTGAGTTTCCAGGAAACATAACTCTTCTTGGATAAGACGCCATGGTATTTGATCTGAACACCTCTACCTCAAGGTTTGGCATGAACTTCACGTCTGAGGAATGTGAAGCGCCACTGCAAGACTGCGTGGACTCTGACCTCTTAATTGTGGATAAACCGATTGGGGTAGTAGACAAATTTGTATAGTTGGGCAGCTGTATCAGTCCCAGTGGTCTCGCGAAAGATATTCCCATCCGGATTGGGAAGGTCAGAGCAGCTTTTGTGAACCGCCATCATCTATGGTGCGGGCGTTTATCTGTCAAGGACCGAGCTTACAATGCGATGGTGGGCTCCATAACTTTAAGTAGGCCATAAAAATTGGCTACTGCGAACTAAAGATGATAAAAACTTTGAATATTTGACCATCTATGTATGGTGAGAACAGCGGATCAACAGTGCTGAGTAACCATATTCATCCACATATTTCTTTGCTTCTGAACACTGATCGTTATGAGTTTTTATTTATTCTTCGGTCTGCTGGGTGGCTCATGTGAGATCACCAAGTTTTTCTAGGGGATTTGAAACCACTTTGCCTCCCGAGGTTGCTGCCAGTTCCTTTCTTTGCATAGAGTTTCTTGGGAAAGGTGCCCCCGTCTGACCCTTCTGTGGCCTTCTCCCAGTTGGAATTTCCACGTCCTCCCAAACGCTTTTGTCTTCTTCGAATTTCTACCTCGATCCGCAAATGAACTGTTGTTCACTCAACTATCCTATTGAAAAAAGAAACGCCATTTACCAGACTATTGACTACTTGCACTCTTCATCAGTAGTATGCACCGTTTTTCAGCACCCATATTGAACCGTTTTTCCGCTTTGTCACCAGGAAGTTATCATGATTCTGGAGCACAGCAAGCAGGATTTTCGTTCGCTGATTGAGAAGATGAAT
Organism: Opisthorchis viverrini; assembly: GCF_000715545.1. Lineage (NCBI taxonomy): Eukaryota > Metazoa > Platyhelminthes > Trematoda > Opisthorchiida > Opisthorchiidae > Opisthorchis > Opisthorchis viverrini. The sequence continues at coordinate 890,705 of NW_008751765.1, read as the reverse complement.
CTACTGCGTCAGTATGAACGTGCAGATGACGAACACCGGTGAGTGTCGTGTGCGACTATCCTTTTTCACCTATACGACGTCAAAAAAAGTCATTCAGCTGGTGCCTAGCTGCCACACCACCCGAAGGAAGCACGAGGGCTGGGATACTGCCAGGTTTCCGAGCCTAGACAGGGGAAGTTGAGAGGCAGAGGTCGGGTTCGAACCACAGACCCTCCGGTCAGTAAATTCGCGCTCTAACCGCTTGAACCATCTCGCTCCCGATGTCACAAATTAGTCTAGCAGTGTTGGAATCAAGGGGAACTTGGTGGGGCTTGTTCAAACCATTCTTCTCAGTGAGTGTAAAGTTGTATTGTAATAGCTTCCATAATACAGTGACCGAAGAAATTTCAGCAACCTTATGAGTAGTGCACTACGAAAATACATGTGTCGCGACATCTAGATTATCGTAGCAACTAAAACACGAAGCCGCCTGGTGAAGCACATTCAGTTGCCTGGAAACATCACAAATGAGAGATTTAGCTGCGTTCCGGGCGAGTCTCTCGCAAATGGGTGTATTTCGCGAGTCGAACGAAATCAGTTTTTTTCCTGAAGGGTACTCAGTGTCACGTTGGTGGAAAAGGTTATTGTCCAGAATAATCGATATGGGTATCCTAACGTTGATTACCACGAGGCTGTTTAAAGTTGATCGCTGTTGCAAGGTTGGTGTCCAACTTACAGTCAAACGCGTACCGCCATGTGTGTGTACGTGTTATTGAATAGCACATCTTTGCATACAGTGCTGACTGTGGAACAATCAGGTGGATGCATCCTCTGCGGCGCTATTTCTGATTTCAACTATTCCCGTGAGGATTTCTCATCCAAGCTGTTTAGATTTGTTGTTGAATTTCTTCCGAAACCGTGTTAGTCATTCTTGACGGCCGTCCTTCGTTTCTTGATTTTAGCCGAAGAGATTCAGCTCTCAGAACATAGAATTAGCCGTTTGGGCTCGAAGTTCCTGACCGGGAATTTCGTGGTCCAAACTGAGCCCTGGCATCTTCACTGTTCCTGTCTAGGCTTGGGCAACCTGGCAGTATGTAATCCCTTTTGCTTCCCCCGGGTGGTTTGACAGCTTGGAACCGTGAGAGTGTTACGGCTGAGATAGGAGTATCTAAAGTTTTCAGGAGTTGGACAGATTTTCACTATAAAGGCACAAAGACGGACCAAGTGGTTAGAGCGCGAATTTACTGACTGGAAAGTCCATAGTTCGAACGCGACCTCTGCTTCTCGACCTGACAATATCCCAGCCCTCGTGCTTCCTTCGTGTGGCATGGCAGCTAGGCACCGAAAATGTGTTGCAGCTGAACGATTTCATTTCGAATTGCCAACGTTTTTGTTGGACCTTGTTCGAGACCTATTCCCAATAGACTAGGCAACTCATTCGCGTTGACAGACCAGCTAAGAGACGAATCTGATAAGGTGGTGGCCATTGAAATCTTATTGAGGGGTCCTCTTTAAAGTCAGTTACAATGATGACCGCTTGTTTGGAAACAGTTCGAAACGTGCTGGTCTCTCGGACACACCAAAAACCATTCGGGGAGGGTAGTGTACCACCAACAGCAGCAAAATCAATCCCATCACTTTTTCCCGAAAAATCACTTGGTTGGTCTCTTTTCGGAATTTTTCAAGCGGGCGGTGGGTGGGAGCTGACTGCGGTTGTTTCCACTTTGTTGAGGGCAGTCTGATTGTCCATGAACCAAAATTAGCTTGGCAGACGGTAAAATGTTCCCTTCATAGCAGTGATGGATTTCTCTTTTTTCCCACTTTAGGCTTCGCTTTTAAGTGAAACCAGTCATCGTTCTTTATGTTTTCTCTCTCGAAAAATCGTTCAGCTATAGCACCCTTTCGGTGCCTAGCTGCCATGCCACACGAAGGAAGCACGAGGGCTGAGATACTGTCAGGTTGCCCATGCCTAGACAGGGGAAGTCGAGATGCAGCAGAGGTCGGGTTCTAACCACGAACCTTGTGGTCAGTAAATTCGCTCTCTAACCACTTGAGCCATCTCGTTCATGTTTGTATACAAGTCTCCTGTGGTACTTTTGCTTTGTCCGTAAGCTTGACGGGGTGTGCTTTGCTTGGTGCTCGCTTCCCTTTCAACCGATGACTCATTTGAACACGAAGCATTCAGTTGTAGCACCCTTTTTGTGCCTGGCTCCCATGCCATCCGAAGGAAGGAGATACTGCCAAGTTGCCTAAGCCTAGACAGGAACAGTCGAGATGGAGAGGTTGGGTTCGAACCATGGACTCTCTGATCAGTAGGTTCGCGTCTTAACCACTGAGCCGTTGCAAGTTCCCTCTCCTCTCTCATTATCTCTTTGTTCCCCACTTCCTCTAGTCCTAACGCACTTGCGTGGGATGAAAGAACCACTCTTCCCGGGAAGCCCATCATGCGTCAAGTCCTTGCCTCAGCTGCGCTGGCGGTCGCCAATGTGGATGATTCGCCTTACATATCTATTCCGTTGGTTAATTTCACTGCGGGCTCGGACCTGGCCGAGGCCAGCGGGGAGACGGAATCCGATCATCTAGGACCAGGACAAGGTCTAGCAAGCTGGCATCTAGTCGTTCCGAAACACTGTGCCAAAGTGCAGCGACTGATCACTGACCCGACTCAGCAACTCACTTTCACCACCCTGTCTAACGCAGCCACTCCAACGAATCGTTCTCTACCGCCGGGCCTGACCCCCTCGACTAAGTATCCACCATCAATACGCTCTGAATCAGAAATGACACGGTCCGGATATTCATCCGCCAAGGATGCTCTTTTTGACTACACTGGTGATGACGACGATCTGTTGGGGAGTCACGAGGATGTCGAGTTTGAAATGGATGGTGCGGAGGGTGAAGACGAAGCCGAAGTGGTTGATGGGTTGTCGGTGACCAATTTGTCGGCAGACCGTGAACCAGACCTTGGCAATGCCACATCGAGCTGTTGCTTCAGTGAAGGATTACCCGAGGATCTGGACGATGAGGATGAGGGTGACGATACTACTTTATCACGTGATTTAAGGCAACTAGATGAGGTAATTATTTCTATTTTACCGTTCTTATGGTTCCGTAGTCTCCCCGTACAACGCACGGCACAGCAACCCCATTGAAATTCCCGAGCGAACTCATTGTTTTTGAGAGGTACTGGTCTTGTTTTGCGAATTCCCCACACGGTCTCACCACTGCCATAATCATCGTAGAAAGCAATACAGCAGTAGTGGCAACTACAACACCCCAGTAAGGCGTGGAAACGAAGGTAGGACGTTGGTGGTACACGCCTTCCACGCTGGGGTTCCCATGACCCCACGTGTGCTTAGCTGCAGATGTTGCGAGAAATGGTGGCTTATCGATCTCAGTGGCGTTCGTGCTATCAGTTTCTTCCCAGATTGTCTGATTGAGCACTTGGAGGTGTAGGCACCTGGGAATGCTTGACATAGTCCAGCACTAGGTCCCCTCCCTCACCCACTCTTTTTCCCTTCTTTTCACTCTAAGGCTTTAAATATACTGAGGCAAACTTTATGGTTGTACGGCAGTGGAGCATCAGTGTCCCCCGTGCTGTTGATGATGATTAGTTCAGCGTTGCCATGCTTCTCTGCTGAAATGTCAAGCTCCGGGAACAGGAGAACAGTCACATAATAGTACCATCTTTCTAGAGAATTCTACCTCTAAGGTTTCGGCAATCTTTTCGTAAATTTCCATGAATCTAATATTTTCTCGTATCATCAATCCTGAGGGATTTCCTCTCGGTCTCCTTGTTCCCATATCGGTCGATCTCGCCTCACTGGAATGTCTTTGCCTCTCTCTGTCTGTCTCTCTCTCTCTCTGTTTCCTATCGTAGGCCATAGCAAATGTCACAACTGCGGAGCGTGTCCTGACGGATCAGTTGGGTCGAGCCCAGTGTGCCGAGGCTGCTCTGCGCCGCCGCCTGTTGGCTCGAGATGAAACTGACGTGGACAAAGAGTACAGCCGATCAGGGTCTTTTCTACCCTCAAAATTGACGGCTTCCAACAAACCCGCTGGGTCTGATCTATTGGTCCTTCGTATGGGGAAGCTGGCGGTTCCACGCCGGAAGCCAGCACCAATATCGGGACGAGTGACTGACCCAAGTAGTGGTGACGATCGGGCGGATCACGACGCTTGCTCCAGACAAAGTGTCTCCCTCAGGGTCAACTGTTCCACACCTGCCACGATTTCTTCAACGACTCTTGTCTCTTCCACCAATCTTCGAACCGTGGCGACATTCACCGATGCGGATCATGAAGTTCACTGGTGTGGGTGTCATTGTCACTCGCGCTCCGCCGGAGACGAGGCAAATCGAGTTCCGATTATCTCATCGCCTCATTTTTCATGGTCCAGGAAAGCGGATGGTTCGTCTGATGTTATTGCCCCAGAAGTTGCGCATCCGTGCGGTTCCGAAAGAGAAATGAGGATATCCCCAGCTTCTGCCAGTAGGTTTATGTGAATAACTACCGCTGTGCCGTTCGGCGTTGGGTAGTACATCTTAGGTACTGTGACCTTTCCTGTACTTCTCATGACAGTCACGTGATGGCCTAAATATTTTTTGACATGCAACACTGTGTTGGGAGTATACAGTCCTTGTAAAGTGAAGCTGGACACTTCGTTTCGTAATGCACTATTTCACTCTAAGGCTTTAAATATACTGAGGCAAACTTTATGGTTGTACGGCAGTGGAGCATCAGTGTCCCCCGTGCTGTTGATGATGATTAGTTCAGCGTTGCCATGCTTCTCTGCTGAAATGTCAAGCTCCGGGAACAGGAGAACAGTCACATAATAGTACCATCTTTCTAGAGAATTCTACCTCTAAGGTTTCGGCAATCTTTTCGTAAATTTCCATGAATCTAATATTTTCTCGTATCATCAATCCTGAGGGATTTCCTCTCGGTCTCCTTGTTCCCATATCGGTCGATCTCGCCTCACTGGAATGTCTTTGCCTCTCTCTGTCTGTCTCTCTCTCTCTGTTTCCTATCGTAGGCCATAGCAAATGTCACAACTGCGGAGCGTGTCCTGACGGATCAGTTGGGTCGAGCCCAGTGTGCCGAGGCTGCTCTGCGCCGCCGCCTGTTGGCTCGAGATGAAACTGACGTGGACAAAGAGTACAGCCGATCAGGGTCTTTTCTACCCTCAAAATTGACGGCTTCCAACAAACCCGCTGGGTCTGATCTGTTGGTCCTTCGTATGGGGAAGCTGGCGGTTCCACGCCGGAAGCCAGCACCAATATCGGGACGAGTGACTGACCCAAGTAGTGGTGACGATCGGGCGGATCACGACGCTTGCTCCAGACAAAGTGTCTCCCTCAGGGTCAACTGTTCCACACCTGCCACGATTTCTTCAACGACTCTTGTCTCTTCCACCAATCTTCGAACCGTGGCGACATTCACCGATGCGGATCATGAAGTTCACTGGTGTGGGTGTCATTGTCACTCGCGCTCCGCCGGAGACGAGGCAAATCGAGTTCCGATTATCTCATCGCCTCATTTTTCATGGTCCAGGAAAGCGGATGGTTCGTCTGATGTTATTGCCCCAGAAGTTGCGCATCCGTGCGGTTCCGAAAGAGAAATGAGGATATCCCCAGCTTCTGCCAGTAGGTTTATGTGAATAACTACCGCTGTGCCGTTCGGCGTTGGGTAGTACATCTTAGGTACTGTGACCTTTCCTGTACTTCTCATGACAGTCACGTGATGGCCTAAATATTTTTTGACATGCAACACTGTGTTGGGAGTATACAGTCCTTGTAAAGTGAAGCTGGACACTTCGTTTCGTAATGCACTATTCATAAGTTGCTGAAAATTCTTCGACAGCCCACGACCGGATTCACCCTTTTCGGGGCGAAGTCCCCGAGGTTCTGTCAACCTTATGTTCTACTTGAAGCCAAATTGCACGAAATTAGCGAAATGCACTCACCTGCAAACAAATTTGGTTTTCGAGAGACTCACCTGGAACCCAGCTTAATCTATCGTTTGTAATGCTTCCAGGCAACTGAATGTGCTGCACCAGGCCGCCTCATGCTTCAGTCGCTACGGTATTCGAGATGAGATGGCCTAAGTGGTTAGAACGTGAATTACCGGACCGGAAGGTCCGTGATTCGAACCTGACCTCTGCCTCTCGACTTCCCCTGTCTAGGCTTGGGCAACCTGACAGTATCCCAGGTGCTTCGCTTCCTTCGGGTGGCATGACAGCTAGTCACCGGAAGAGGTCTACAACTGAACGATTTTTAAAATTATATTATAGACTTCAATACTGTCCGAAATTTCATGTTTTCATTTAATAAAAGCACCTTGAGTAATGACTCTGAAGATGTCACTTAAATGTGAGACACCTCATCAACGCCCATTCAGTGTGAATATGTAATAATTGTGAGGTCTCCTCAATATTTAAGCAATAGAATGATTGATTGGCGAACGTTTGGATACAACATAGCTGATTGGTGCTCGGATTCTTCCGTGAATCTTTAAATGCGTACATTCCAATGTTTGCACCTTGTCTGCAAACTCCGTGCGCATCGAGTTCCCACCCCAGTGGCACCGTATCTTGATGGGACAGTACCTGAAATCATATTGCTAGTGGTGAGCCGCCCTTTGTTAACCATATAACGCAGATTAGTTCGTAGCCAGTGCCTCCCTCCCCAGGACCCAACATATCTCCTCGCTTTTCGAGAACATCCGTCGCGTTTGATTGACGATCAAACGATTCGTCTTTTTATTCCTTATGACTATGTTGACCACCAGTGAGAGGAAGAAGGCCTTCGCTGCGGAGTTATTTATTAGAAAATGTCAACTGACCAGTTGCAGACTATTGGACAGGGAAGCAAAACTCTCATATGCATCTCGTTTACAAAAACTGAACATCCATCTTCTCTTTGAACGCGTATTCCTGAACTTTCCTGGATATTCATTGACTATTGCCCAAATCCAAGCAAATGCTGCAAAGCGACTCCACAAATTCCGCAATAGATCTCCCTTTTCAAGAGACGCAAAGCGAATTTACAAGAAGAAAACATACTACTCGCATGCCCCCATCAATAGTATCACCGTTACGCCAGAATAACCCAGCCCCACTCATTCGACCCACTCTGGTATAATCCTCAGCTTATCCCGACGACACCCAACAGGGGTTCTCATACATCCGAGGAACTCGTTCCCCGGCGTCTGTAATGCACGGTAGGAGTTCTTTCATCGGATTCGACCGGGTGTTTGCCCACCTAGTTAGCCTGATTGTGCGACGCTAGGAGATGCCAGGCAGTGAGGCTCATGACTCCCTCTCGGCTGAGTAAATGTGGTCAGCATATTCTTAACAGCTACGTTACGGAAACTGGGCGAGGAATACACCGTCCGTAACCGAAGACAGACGCGCATGGGTGCACTGAACTCAGTCATATGGTATCATGGGGCGAAGCGTACCCCCCGAGTCAACAGCATTCTTCATGTCTGAATTCGGTGAGTTGAGCGGGTCACTACTGTAAATGATAAACGATAAACGGTAGATTAACGGGAAACTCAACCAACTCTCTTTTTCTCGAAGTCATTAGCACTAACACTGTGAAAACGCTAAACACGAAGCAACTGTTAAGCAGGTCTACAGAGGTTGTAGCGCAACGTTTGCTAGTACTAAGCTAACTCCTACAGGTGTTGTGCGTCCGCAGATCACCGCAATGTTTTATGGAAGGTGAGCAGTTCGCCCCTCACAGTGATAGACTGTTGGTTCTCTCTATGGACAGGATGTATAAACCTTGATTTCAAATTTCCAAAAAACGATGCATGAAGCAATTTGGTTTCGTCACTTCGGACAAACATCACAGCGTTATAATGAATACACTTGTGCGCCGTGTGTCGAAGTAAGGCAACATCAGCTGGATTAATCCAGTGTTCCTTGCGGACCTCACCGCATATAAGCCGTTTGACAGGCGAACTCTAGTTAGCATGTCCGTCCAACGGGTGCGAGATGGTTACTGAGTAAAAGGTCCGTGGTTCGAACCCAACATCGCCCCTCGACCTTCTCCCAGCCTTCGTGCTTCCTTCGGGTGGCATGATAGTTAGGCATCGAAGGGGTGTTACAGCTGAATGATGATGTCCTTCCGAGAAATGACAACTTCCTCGCCACATCCAGTTCCATGCCAACACGATCACGCGGGCCCCAGTCAGGAAGGTGCAGCATTCATCTTGACTGTGACTGCTTTCATTTCATGTTTCCATGTCATGACCTTGTCGCTGATCGATAACCTCGCCGTTTGAGTTGACAATTGGCCATCGTGAACCCGCACTACCCCTTCAGGGCTTTCAAAATGTTTACTGTCAAACTGTAGTCAGTTACCAGTCTAGTAATCCACCTCCTTAAAATGTCTGCATTTGAAAACCCCAATTCTCTACTTTCGTTTTTTATGCTGTTTGAATCTCGCTAGTGAGACCTACTGGTAACCGCTTGGGAACTACCATCTCTTTGATGGATCGACATTCATTCTGGCACCTTTGTCACCAGACGGAAACGAGACAAGTGCCGTAGCAGAGGCTAACCCGTTCACCTGCGCTACTGACCTGATTTCACTCACTGGATAAATCGATAACGTACTGATTCTCGCTTGTTGCAAAGCCTATGTACTTGAAAGCGTAGCCCATACCAGCGTTTCGAAGCAATCACAATGTTGGGACAAACCCAGACGTTTACCTTTCAGTGTCTGCGGACAGCTTTGCCTTCACTAAACCCGTCGGACTGCGATAGAAACCAAAACGCCGAACTAGCAGATTTATCTGGTGACCTTGTTTCACGAAAGCTGGCATACTGTCAGGTTGCCCAAGCCTAGACAGGGGAAGTCGAGATGCGGAGGTCGGGTTCGAACCACGGACCTTCCGGTGAGTAAATTCGCGATCTAACCGCTTGGGCCATCCCGCCCCCCTTCGTTGTAGCCTGGATTGGTCTATCGAGCTAACATCAATCCTCGGGATTCCCTACTTGAAATGAGGATCACCAGCCGGGTCCACCTGGGTAACGTGGGCACCATACATGAATTTTCTGAACCGGAAACCCGTTAGATAAGTGGATGTAGAACCTCAAGTGACCGGAAAGTGGTATTTTATCTCGTTGTCCAGACGTAATACACTACTCATAAGGTTGCTGAAAACTGTTCGATAGCCCACGATCGGTTTCGTATTCCTCGGAGCTCATCAAGTAGGTGCGGTCCCTGAGATCCCGTCAAGTTCATGTTCTGCTTGTATCCAAATTGAACAGAACTCGACAAATACTCTGAACTCAATGGAATGGCTCAAGTGGTTGGAGCGAGAATTTACCAACCGGAAGGTCCGAGGTTCGGACCCGACCTCTGCCTCTCGACTTTCCCTGTCTAGGCTTGAGCAACCCGACAGTATCCCAGCCCCTTGTTCTTCCTTCTGGTGACATGGTAGTTAGGCACCCAAAGGGTGCTACAGCTACGACTGACTATTATTATTATTATTATTACTCAACTGAATCCTGCTGAGTCTCTCGCTTATATTTCAGTGTCACAACCAAAATCGATTGAACGTAGTGCCAATGCTGACGTCGGTCAGAATACTCATCACATTCATGATCCTGCAGGACCGGGTGATGTTTTGGTACCATTTGAATCCTCAGCAGAAATTTGGAAACCACGACATGCTTCCTCTCCGGCGCGATCGCAGCAGTCCTCGGATATTCTCCTCAATCGTACTTCTAGCCTCGGTTCCGGGCAGCACCTGCTTACGCCGGTCGCAAGTGTGAATACGGCCAAAGGGCTGTTGCTTCTTTCCGAACTGAATGCCAAGTCCAGGGTACCCGGTCACGGGATCCAAATGCATGAGAAATTCTCCTCTCGTTCGCGAAGGCAAGTTTTTTCCCCACCCATTAAATAGATTTTAGTTTTGTCGTCTGTTCGATTTTTCGTCGAGTTTCACCTACCGTGTGTCTATTGGACGGTTTCGGTGCCGTGCTAATAGAGTAGCGGCATTTTCGAATATTCCCCAAAAGTCATTGGAACACGATCTGTTTTCTCCCCACTAATCACCTGGCTGCTGCGTCGCGATTTATGTGATTGAGAGTTGAGTATGATTCACAATGTGGGAGAAAGTGAACGCCTGTCAGCGTGTCAAGTAACTGTCCAAAGCGCAAGGAGTTGAGAGACTGATTGCAGGCCAACGCAACTTCAGAGGTGGCGGAGGTCTTTTGTGATTACGCGGATCAGAAGCGTGTCAGCACACTCTGAGTACCTCCCCATTGATATCTAGTATCCACCGACAGGTGGTGTGAGGCGTTTTCAGGCTTTTGACCACCGATTCCTCAGAAGCGTGGCTGGTTTTGGATGGTGTCAACAGATTAGCGACGAGGTGGTTGTGCAGCAGGCACCTCAATCCGCGAAAACATTCAGCATCATCGACTACGATGGCTCGGTCATGTGCTGCGCCTGCCGAAACACTGTCTACCGAGACGAGTGTTGTTCTCCGTGCCCCCTTCAGGATGGCGTGAACCGCGAGGTGGACAGTACATGAAAGAGATCACGAAGAGTTTGGGTGTTGTTGGTGTTGTACGCCTTCCACGATGGGGTCCCCGTGACCTCACCTGTGCCTGGCTGGAGACGTTGCAAGAAATAGTGACTAATCGATATCACTGGCGTTCGTGGTGTCAGTTTCTTTCCAGATTGTCTTATTGAGAACTTGGAGGTATAGTCACCTGAGAATGCTTGACATAGGCCAGCACTATGTTCCCTCCCTCACCCACTCGTTTTCTCTTCTTTTCACCATAGGGCTTTAAATACAATTAGATGAATTCTGTGGTTGTATGGTAGTGAAGCCTCAGTATCTCAACTCTGATGTTCTTGTTCTCGCTAATGATGATGATGATAGCTGGAATTTTACAGAAGGCGATCAGCTGTTAGGCCCCCGACAGGAAACCTCAACCTTTGTGTATGACAGTTTCGACTGAGCGGACTAAGTGATCTGATAACGGAGAAACAACTGAGGATCAACAATGCTTACCCGGAGCGGCTTTTTAGCCTCGATCATTCTCTCTTGGCTTTGTTCTTCGCTTCTGTTTCCTAGACTCCACCGTTGTAGGTAGCCGGGGTATTTGTGAAAGTCACGTTCACATCACTGCAGGCTGAACACTGCCCCCCGTCTTGGGGTGTCCTGGCTCGCACTAGACTTCATCAGCAGTGCCTGATCATGTTGGGGTTTTGAACTCTCCACGTCTGACGCGTGAATCGAGCGCGTTGGGTCTAGTCCACCAGCCGGCGCTGGATTATCACTTCGGAACGCCAATGATGTGCACTGTTGATGAGGTCCGGGATGAATTCACCGGAATAATTGCGCCAGGACAGGAGTGATGTGAATGTGGGATTTCACTATCCTGGTCGTCAGTCAAGCGCTTGTACACTTACAGAATGCCTAAAGATCACCCAAGATTCACCTCTTTGTATTCAAAGCCTTAGAATGAAGATAAAAGTGCAGTTGAGAGAGCAGACTTGGTGCCGGTCGATCGCAGGCATCTGAGGTGCCTACACCTCCAAGCGCTCAATCAGACACTCTGGAAAGAAACTGTCAACACGAACACCACTGAAATCGATTAGCAGGCATTTCTTGCAATGTCTCTAGCCACGCGCAGAAGGAGCCATGAGAACCTTATCTTGGAAGGCGTACAACACCCAAACTCCATGTAATCTCTTTCATACCCTTCTGCCAAATCATACGTTGTCGACCTCTCGGTTTGCGCCATTCTGAGGAAGGCACAGAGAACAACACTGATCTCGGTAGGCGGTGCCGAGCCGCCGTATTTGATGGAGTTGGACATTTTCCGGGATCGAAGTACCTGCTGAGCAACCAAATACCCTTTTTGTAATGTCCTCGTGACGAATTTCTTGACGGCATCCGACACCAACAACGCTTCTGAGGTGGTAAAAAACCTGGAGACGCCTCTCATCATCTGTCCGCAGAGACCATGTCTCGCACCCATACAACAACACAGCCCCTAGTGTAGTCCGGTTCACGCGACCCTAGAGACCCAGTGGTATGCCTTTTTGACGCCACAGGTGACGCAAACCAGCAAACGTGATCCTGGTTTTTGAGATTCTTGTACGGACTCCATCAGGCACACTTCCGTCTGAACTAATACAGCTACCGAGGTAGGGAAATTTTAAGCAGTTCGACCAAGGTCATCAGATCGAGAATAAGCACATGAAAAGTGTATACATGGACGTATACAGAATCAAGGTCAAGGAAAAGGAGTAAACTTCAGCCCGATTCCTTCAGCCGGTTGTTTGATGTACACCAAAGATAGAACATAAGGTTGATGGAAACTCGGGGACTGCGCCTACTTGATGAGCCCCAATAAGGGCGAAACCGGTCGTGGGCTGTCGAAGAGTTTTCAGCAACCTTGTGAGTAGCTTCCTTCATGAAAACATACCAAAGGTACATTGTCACAGCCACAGTCTGTGGGGAGGCAACTTAAACTTTGCGACTCAGTTGGACGCTTTAATCGACGATGAATCCAGACATTGTCTTCGTCTTCTGGTCTGCTCCAGTGTGGTTTCAGCCGGTTGAGCACACAAGCAATTTCGGGAAATTAGAAGTGGGTCGAAACTCTGTCCAGACGCTTTTTACTGACATCGTCCGGAATCCCGCAAACCAACATGCGCTGGATACGATGAGATTCTTGGATTCAACAAGGTTTATTGACTCCCCCCTCTTGGAACCTCTTCAGTTAATTGATACCACTTTACTGGGCTTTGTATATTGTGTATGCTTTGCAAATCGGGTACTAGTGAAATGGGTTTTTTGATCTCTTGTGTGTTCCGCACGAGGTGCTCCAGAACAATCACGCTGCAACCTTCGTGAAATGGCGAGAAGCGCTGGATACTGATTGGCTGACGCTTTGGCCACTCAAGGCATGCCTCCCTTCGTCCCCTAACCGACCCGCGACACACTCATCCAATCAACGTGATGCTCGGTTGTCTAGATTGCCTCGCCTCTGGGCCCCTGGAAAACACAAAGTGAAGACGATTGCTTGGGACCTGGTATATTTTAAGCGGATATTGACTTGGAAGTGATCTTGAAGGGGATTGTACGAAACTCGAAGTCCGTCGTGCGGTATCTCCTGGCTGGGGTCTACGTGACCCTATCTGATTGACGGGTCAGTGATGCGGCCAGTCTCTAGGCGGGTTTTCTTACTGTGTATTTGGAGATGTGGACGTCTCATAGACGCGACAGTATCCGCGGTTGTTGGCGAATAGAATACACGGAACGCTGGAGTCAGGGAATCTATCGGCGTCGGTTTCCCGTAATGGTCATTCTCTTCGTGAAAACTCCAGTTCGTTTTGTTCCCTCCTAACTGTTCACAAATGTTTACATATCCTCGCCTACTCAAAACGAATAGACGTATTTTGCGCCTACAAATGATTGGTCCACGCTTGTTGTTTGGTTTTCTCTGATCCTCCCACCTGTTTGCCCATTGTAGAACGACCAACTCGATGCAGGAACTGGAACAGAAACAAACCCGGGCTCGAATCCTTCGGCAGCAACATCTTTTGGAGCGCTCAGAGCGTGTGCACGAGTTGAGCAAAAAGGTTTGTCCGATTTACGTGTTTAACGATGGCCGGGCTAGCGCGGCTAGCGTGTGAACGAATCAGCCACTGTGGGACGTTTCTCTGTTCTACACTTTGTAACTAGTGAATATACGATGAGACAGCTGTATCGTTCCTTAGCGTAAATTGACTTCACTTTGGAGACGATACATCTGTCGCAATGTAATAACGGTATTTTCCTCAGCTTAGCTCCCTGTGAGAACTTTCCAAGCTAGCGTTCTCATCAAAAACAACCACCAAAGGTGCACAACGTATATTTACGCCTAAAACCATGTCAAGAACACTTGTACAGCGCCGAGACAACGTTCTGGAAATTCTGACGCCTGGATGCATTAATGGCACTCGGCAAATACTGGGTCGTGATTGGTTGTTGGGTTCATGCTTCCGTCCAATCAGGGCTTGCGTTGATGCCGGACCGGCAAGTGGTCCGAACTTTCGGCCAATCTTGTGCGGGATAGGCTTTTCAGCCGTATCAGCGCCTAACTGCGAGGGGTAAAGCGGTATCTGTGTGGATTTCCGCTTAACAAGCAAGCAAGCTCTATCTAGCTGTCTGACCGTGGTTCGAAACTACCGTTAGATTGATCCTTTTAGTTTGTACAATGGAACTGGTCAAACTGAGCCATATCGAGCAACTCGCTGTTCAGGTGTAACATCGTTTTGATCTATAATTACCGTGCTACGCGAAGGAGGTACAAGCGCTGAGGTAGTGCCAAGCTCGCCAAGTCCAAGCCGAACTGCCGAGTTTAGCTTCGAATTGGAAGTATCATGACCAAACTTATGAGGGCCTTACATTCTCCTACGGCAGCGAACCATCGGTGTTGAATACTGATGTCATGCTGTCGGTGATGATGATGATGATTTAGATTCTTCGCCACTTTTTAGCCCCTGAGTTCAGGCAGGTAGCATACACTGAAAGCAGACCACGGTAGAATGTCTTTCCACTTTGTCTGACGCTGTGATGCCTTTTATATGCCTAGAATTTTTTGAGGGTGTCCGCCGTTCAGTGTTATTTTACACTTGTGTACATCTTTGTACACCTTTGTACATCTGATGGACTCTCACCCATGCACTCTCAGGATAACACCTGAATTTGATTGCTAAATTAGTATGATACGCGAATCAGCTGTTTGTTTGTAAATAAGCAATCCCATTACATTTCGAAGAATGAAATAGAGGTCTTGAGACAGCACAGGTAACAGACGAATCTTCTAAGGTCATTCTTCGATAACTAACCTATAGATGGCTTGTTACTAAAACGGTATTAAGTTTTGGAGTGAGCCATCGCTATAACTGGACAAGAGGTCAACTTTTCCAGTTGAGAGTTCACACCTCCTCCCAACGGACAATGTTCACTGCTCGAAGGGAGGTGTACTGTGTCACTTACCTAAACCTGCACACTGCTGCTAAACCAAACCAACCGTGGTTGCCTACTGGCTAATTTTTAGGGTAGCAACACACCCACGCAACTGATTGTGGAGTGGGCGTGAGCGTGGGTGCGTGGGCGTTGTACTTAGGGCGTACTAGCCTAGACACTAAACAATCAGTAGGCTGCACAGTTAACGGGCCAATAGGGATTTTCGTCCCAACTAACACAACCTACACGGAGCCAGGGTAACTGGAGCCTGTATAAACGGACACATGCATAACATCGCCGCACGCTTGCGATGTACCGATGGAGTCACTTCGATTGTTCATGGAACAAAATTACTCAACTCGCTGAACTAACCAAGATCTAGGCGGAATTTGCAGTTTGTGCACCCCGTTTCTTTCCGTCCGAAATTTGAGTCATATATTGATTGCTTCTTTTTTCGTTAGGTTGAAGAAGTCCACATGCATAAACGTCTTTTGCTACATCAACGTCGTTCGTGTTTGGAGCGACGCCTGCATGCGGCGGAACGCAAACGAAAGGCGGAACTTGAACGCCGAATTTCGAAGGCACATGATGAAGAAACAAAGGGGCGTGAGATCGCATTTATTCAGGTAAGTGGACTTTACTCAGTTTGTATTCCACACGACTTCTCTTCTGAGGGTTTTGTTCGTATTCAAAACCTGTAAACTGTTTAGTGGTAAACGTAATATACTACTCATAACGTTGCTGAAAATGCTTCGGCAACCCACGACCGGTTTAGCCCTCTTTGGAGCCCATCAGTTAGGCGCAGTCCCCGAGTTTCCGTCAACCTTAAGTTCTACTTGAAACCAAATTGCACGAAATTAGCGAAATACACTCATTTGCAAACTAATTTGGTTTTGCGGGAGACTCACCTGGAACCCAGCTGAATCTCTCGGTTTGGATGTTTCCAGGCCCCATGTTTCAGCCACTGCGATATTCGAGATATCGGAATACATATATATTTTTGTAGTGCACTACTCATAAGGTTACTGAAAATTCATCGACAGCCCACGACCGGTTTCGCCCTTCTTAGGGCTCATGAGGTAGGCGCAGTCCCTGAGTTTCCGTCAATCTTGTGTTCTACTTGAACCCAATTTGGACTGTTTTCGAGAAATACGTTCATTTGCAAGTCAGTTTGGTTTTTCAAGAGTCTTAGAAACAACATAAACGAGAGGTTCAGCTGGATTCCAGCTGGTTCTCTCGCAAATGAGTGTATTTTGCTGTTTAATGGTAACTTACTCTTCGAATACTACTCATGGTTACATCAAACAAACATGTGTTTACCGCCTTCTCTCTCCCAATGCTGTTGGTCGCCTGTTCCAGTTCACTGGGACTGTACTTCACACATCATCGACGTGTAGTTGTTGATGTCCGAATTGGCCTCTGTGACTTCTACCGCTTTGTGTTTGTAAATGTATTTCATCACCTGACCTAGGATCGATATATCCTCGTGCTTTTTCTCTCCCCACAGACTCTTGAGGCCGAACAAAAACAACACAGTATTTTGACCAAGCATGAGGAAAGTCGGGCTCGGTTGGATGAGCTGGCCGCTGAGCGGCGACGCCGTTTGGAAGAGAAACTTGGTCGTGAAGAGGCTGCGAAGGTTAGTTGACCAACCGAACGTCTTCCAATCGAGTCCATATTTCCACCTGGTCTCGTATTACTCGCAAACCTTTCATCACTATTCCAGGGGACGTCATCAGTGAGTGCGTGCCAGTTTCTCTAAGCTGTTAGTTGAGATGAGCATTTCCCCTAGTTGGTCCAACTATTTTCTGGCTAGTTAGATCAGTGCTTGGTTGATGCGCGGTCAGTCATTTTTGTATGGGAGATTTCATTAGTTCCCTCGGTCACATTTTTCAAACCGTACGCTGATGGCTTACAAACTCCGTCTGGTCAAAACTCCGTCTGTTTCAGTAGGGCTGAACGAATAAAAAGACGGAGTTTTTCAAAAATGGTATGGTCTGTCCGGAGCGTTTCACTGAATTCCACCGTGCCATTAGTCCTCTAAAGCCATCGATTCAGGATGCTGAAATGAGATTTGTATATCTATCTCAGGTGCCAGATGGCTGCATGGTTAGATCGCGAATTTACTGACCGGAAGGTCCACGGTTCCTATCCTACCTATCCGTTTCGACTTCCCCTGTCTAGGCTTCGGCGACCTGGCAGTATCCCAGTCTTCGTGCTTCCTTCGGGTGGCGTGGTAGTTATTTTGCAGTTACGGAATCTCCAAAATTGATATTGAAACAGTTATCTTTCTTAGCGCTTGACTGAACCAACCACGTTGCGTTTGTACGGCAGTGAAGCATCGGTGTTAAACACTGATGTCACATTCTCCTATATATCCTACACGTTCCTACGTTTCACTGACTGAAAACAGTAGGGGGAAATGTTGAGATCCCTCAGTGTGTCTTCCATTCGTGCTGACGCAGTGCGGAGAAATGATCCGATATTTTGGAAATCTTGTTTATTCGCGTTGGATATCAGCCAATCAGAAAACAAGTCGGTCAGCCAATCCGTATAACCGTCCTACTTGATGGAGCATGTGGTGACGTGCGTGCTCCCCTGGACAGCCTTCTTTGTGTTGCTGTGTTTGAATGTTTACTTCGCATTTGTCATCTTGCTCCTCATGTGCTGTTGATTTGTTACGCGGTCTCGTGTTTAGAATTTATGCTTTTTCAGGCATATCCGTATACATGAGATTCCTACCCGACAGTGTAGTTTTCCACTTCGATTCAATGCAGGAAAATCAACAAACCGACGTGGAGACTTCCGGGAAGGCCCTTCGCACATCATGCTAGCCAAGTGTTTCTGAAGCTAGACTCATTTCAGTGAAATACACTGATTTGCAAACCAGTTTGGTTTTGCGGGTGATTCACCTGGGACCCAGCTGAATCTCTCGTTCGTGATGTTTCTTGCTGTTTGAGATTCATAGCTGATTACCATTCTACAGTAAGGCCTTGAATATGAAGCTCAGGGAAGCGTCAAACTCGACAATCAGACCGGTCTTTTTTATCACCTTCCTCTGGAAATGTCAGTCTTACCACCGCCGTCGACGGTCTTGGACCACTCTAGGTTCAGGGCTATTTGGTTCAGCTGGTATGCGAGGATAACTGAAAGTCTGATGGTTCGAAAGTGCCGAGCGCTGACGCTTGCCC
>NW_008751765.1:856217-870942 GCF_000715545.1 Opisthorchis viverrini | reverse complement strand
GAGACTCACCTGGAACCCAGCTGAATCTCTCGGTTTGGATGTTTCCAGGCCCCATGTTTCAGCCACTGCGATATTCGAGATATCGGAATACATATATATTTTTGTAGTGCACTACTCATAAGGTTACTGAAAATTCATCGACAGCCCACGACCGGTTTCGCCCTTCTTAGGGCTCATGAGGTAGGCGCAGTCCCTGAGTTTCCGTCAATCTTGTGTTCTACTTGAACCCAATTTGGACTGTTTTCGAGAAATACGTTCATTTGCAAGTCAGTTTGGTTTTTCAAGAGTCTTAGAAACAACATAAACGAGAGGTTCAGCTGGATTCCAGCTGGTTCTCTCGCAAATGAGTGTATTTTGCTGTTTAATGGTAACTTACTCTTCGAATACTACTCATGGTTACATCAAACAAACATGTGTTTACCGCCTTCTCTCTCCCAATGCTGTTGGTCGCCTGTTCCAGTTCACTGGGACTGTACTTCACACATCATCGACGTGTAGTTGTTGATGTCCGAATTGGCCTCTGTGACTTCTACCGCTTTGTGTTTGTAAATGTATTTCATCACCTGACCTAGGATCGATATATCCTCGTGCTTTTTCTCTCCCCACAGACTCTTGAGGCCGAACAAAAACAACACAGTATTTTGACCAAGCATGAGGAAAGTCGGGCTCGGTTGGATGAGCTGGCCGCTGAGCGGCGACGCCGTTTGGAAGAGAAACTTGGTCGTGAAGAGGCTGCGAAGGTTAGTTGACCAACCGAACGTCTTCCAATCGAGTCCATATTTCCACCTGGTCTCGTATTACTCGCAAACCTTTCATCACTATTCCAGGGGACGTCATCAGTGAGTGCGTGCCAGTTTCTCTAAGCTGTTAGTTGAGATGAGCATTTCCCCTAGTTGGTCCAACTATTTTCTGGCTAGTTAGATCAGTGCTTGGTTGATGCGCGGTCAGTCATTTTTGTATGGGAGATTTCATTAGTTCCCTCGGTCACATTTTTCAAACCGTACGCTGATGGCTTACAAACTCCGTCTGGTCAAAACTCCGTCTGTTTCAGTAGGGCTGAACGAATAAAAAGACGGAGTTTTTCAAAAATGGTATGGTCTGTCCGGAGCGTTTCACTGAATTCCACCGTGCCATTAGTCCTCTAAAGCCATCGATTCAGGATGCTGAAATGAGATTTGTATATCTATCTCAGGTGCCAGATGGCTGCATGGTTAGATCGCGAATTTACTGACCGGAAGGTCCACGGTTCCTATCCTACCTATCCGTTTCGACTTCCCCTGTCTAGGCTTCGGCGACCTGGCAGTATCCCAGTCTTCGTACTTCCTTCGGGTGGCATGGTAGTTATTTTGCAGTTACGGAATCTCCAAAATTGATATTGAAACAGTTATCTTTCTTAGCGCTTGACTGAACCAACCACGTTGCGTTTGTACGGCAGTGAAGCATCGGTGTTAAACACTGATGTCACATTCTCCTATATATCCTACACGTTCCTACGTTTCACTGACTGAAAACAGTAGGGGGAAATGTTGAGATCCCTCAGTGTGTCTTCCATTCGTGCTGACGCAGTGCGGAGAAATGATCCGATATTTTGGAAATCTTGTTTATTCGCGTTGGATATCAGCCAATCAGAAAACAAGTCGGTCAGCCAATCCGTATAACCGTCCTACTTGATGGAGCATGTGGTGACGTGCGTGCTCCCCTGGACAGCCTTCTTTGTGTTGCTGTGTTTGAATGTTTACTTCGCATTTGTCATCTTGCTCCTCATGTGCTGTTGATTTGTTACGCGGTCTCGTGTTTAGAATTTATGCTTTTTCAGGCATATCCGTATACATGAGATTCCTACCCGACAGTGTAGTTTTCCACTTCGATTCAATGCAGGAAAATCAACAAACCGACGTGGAGACTTCCGGGAAGGCCCTTCGCACATCATGCTAGCCAAGTGTTTCTGAAGCTAGACTCATTTCAGTGAAATACACTGATTTGCAAACCAGTTTGGTTTTGCGGGTGATTCACCTGGGACCCAGCTGAATCTCTCGTTTGTGGTGTTTCTTGCTGTTTGAGATTCATAGCTGATTACCATTCTACAGTAAGGCCTTGAATATGAAGCTCAGGGAAGCGTCAAACTCGACAATCAGACCGGTCTTTTTTATCACCTTCCTCTGGAAATGTCAGTCTTACCACCGCCGTCGACGGTCTTAAACCACTCTAGGTTCAGCGCTATTTGGTTCAGCTGGTATGCGAGGATAACTGAAAGTCTGATGGTTCGAAAGTGCCGAGCGCTGACGCTTGCCCGCAAACCGCTGAAACGGCGGGGGAAAATGTGATCATCGATGATGAATACCAGATCCGAGTGGCTGAGAATCTTACACGACGGTTGAACTATACGCAGTTTGTATTCAGTAGGCAGTAGGAACAGATGAATGAGGACAGTATATGCTGAATCGGGAACTGTTTCTACAAACAAATGGATTACGAAACTTCATGAATGAAGTAGAAAGTACAATCAACAATAATGCAGTCGGCAGGAGATACAAAACTGTGGCAGTCGAGCTTTAGATCTGGGAAGTCAGACAGCGTAACTAGACCGTATGCATCAATAATGGCGCCGAAGACAGCCAGTACGTTAGGAAGTAAATGAAATTGTTTGGAAAGCCCGCACAGGGTAAATTTGATACAAATCGGTGAACAGGCGTAATTCGTGCTACTCATGGGTAGTTAAACAAATAGAACAAATAGCTGCTGGTAGCCAATGGTTCACATGAGCAATCACCACCAGGTATTTTCCGTGTTAGGTAATCAACACCAATTAACAGGAGCGGTGTTCGCATACTGGCTCAAACAAGAACGAAAGAAGAACGCGAGTTTATGGAAGCGTGGTACTCCACTGAAGAACCTATCAACAAACCTATCGAAATTGATCTCATTTACCAACCACTAAGAGCGAGAGAACGCCAGAACCACAGAGCTTTGAGCTATAAAAGTAACCAGACGAGGAACCCATTTAAACGTGCACATCAATTGGAGGAGGCTCCCAACCATAGCACCGAATTAACCGGCGGACGCAGGGACACTAACCGTTACAGTGGAAAAATTAGACCAATCAAGCTCAAGAATGTCAGACCACAATGCAATGCTAATCAAGGCCAGAGAACAAACTACTAAAAATAGAAGGTGTTGGGATGACCGTTCGGCACAGATGAACGCAGACCACAACGGAACAAGGATTACAAGCGGGCCAATAGATTCACGAAAATCATTCCCCCCTTCCCCCAAGTAGCTACTCACGGCATAAGACAACAGACAGTCTTCAAATGCTATTTAAACGCACGCGGGTAAGGAAGAAGTACCCACCCTACTGCGCACTGATGATGAATGTTTTCAAAGCTCTGCGAACAGATCAACAGCCACCTGATCAACAACCAGCTTCTCGGCTTCTCCCGTCTAGACATATGCTACCTGGCGGTATCCCTTCCCTCGTGCTTCCTTCTGGTGGCATGGCAGCTAGGCACCGAAAGGGTGCCACAGCTGAACGGTGAGTACGAAGGTCGGCAGCCGCACGAATAATTCTGAGTATCGCTTGGAAATGGACCCCGGGGTTTGCGACCGGGAGCTTGTTCGGATTCCAGGTAGCCCTCGTGGACTGAAACTTTCGTTGCGGGAAAAGTTTTACAAGTGAATCTTCGAAATTTCGAAGTAACTTTTCGTATTTCGTCCTTATTGGTGTTGAAGTCTTTGCAACCTAATTTCCTAGTTCACTGAAAAGACCAACGGTTTCCCTTCCGGGTTCTGTCGTTGTGTTTATTCGATTCTCGTGGTCCATTTTCGGAGCTGCGGGCAACTCGAATACGTTGTTGCGTACTATCTGCATAAGTGAATCACCTATTTTGCTGTCACTGATATTTTTACAGGTTATCTCCCATTCTGCCTTCTTTTCCCACTCACTTAGGGTCGTCGGAGAGCACTGGAGGCCTCACGCCGAGCCAGGCTAGATGCACTTCAAGCCCGTTGGGAGATTCGTGCGCAACAATTGGCTTCTAGAGCCGAGTATCTGGAGCACTGCCGACGCGCCGCGGCCAAAGCCAAAGAGCAACATCGTGAAGTGAAAATGGCCAATTTGGAGGAGCAACAACGTACGCACATTGAGCAGCTGCGCACGAAAATTCAACGAAAGGTTGGTATTTTTAGTTCACCGTAGTCACTCTATTCTGACTGCCGAAACACTGTCGAAACACCATGCACCGTCGAGAGGTTAGACAAAATCCTTGTTCCTACCTATTGCCTGTGTGAATGGATTATCCCCAATTTTCAAGGTTTCATACTCCTTCTAGTCTAGGATGCAGTTATTTCTAATGGAAATATGATGATCGGTTGGGCATCAAATTGGGTTGATGAACTCGAGTTAGCTGAATGGCAAAATCACGGACCGGAAGGTCCGATGCAACCCTTGTTTTCGATGACTCCTTCTTTGATACTTGGGCCACCTAGTGGTATATCGTCCATCACGCTTTCTTCACGGCAGCCGTGTCCCGAGAGGATCCCGTAGCTGTTCAGTTATTTGTACTTCTCATTGAACATGGAACGCTACTAAGAACCTGAATGCCCAGCTTGTTCTCGAAATCTGATTGGTTGGAGCACCTACTCTGAGGTATCTCCCGTAGTCTGTGAACAGTTTAATTGTTATTCGTCATTCACTTCGAGCTAGTCGACTTGTCTTATCGTAAACCGCGTTCTTTAGTGCCTTGTTGACGGTGATACAACTTCTGTGTCAGCCCTTGGCTTCCTGTTCGGCCCACTAGGGTGCATCAAAAGCAACCATAGCTTGAGGCAGCCCTTTATGGAGATAGAGAATGATCACCAAAGCCTTGATTTGTAGGGTTTTCACAGAATATTCCACAAGGTCATGCTAGGATCTTGTTGGAGGGGCGAAAAGCCTCAAGCTGTGGATACATGATCCACATTGAATGCTGCTTTGACCAATCAACGGACGCCTTCGTTTAGTTCATAGACAGCATGTGGCCCTTCCGACCAATCGATGTGATGTCCGGTTATTAAGAACTGTTGGTCTTCGGACAGTATGATAAAGCACTAAGTGTGAATTCTCTGGCAAGCCAATGTAGACAAACTGGTTGACTGTATTATCCCCTGATTTATACAAACGTACAAACACAACAAAATTCAGTGTCCACAGACAAAGTGCACTTTAGTCTGCCTGTTTGACCGCAGTAACCTGGACTATTCCTGCCACACCTGGATGCAGATCTGCCGAGCTTAGCAGTTGGATCGCAAACGTCAGTCACTCAACCCCAAACTGACGGTGTTACCTCGTTTACCATCCGACTGTCAAGCTCGCCAAATAGACCAACAACCAAGCTGCGCACTTCCTATATTCCGCAACTTCGCTAGCACTGTGTAGCCATTTGCTCGCATTTTGTTACGGTGAGTTATACATGTGTAAAATCGGGCGTAACTGGATGCCCGTTTCATTAGCTTTACCCTTTGAGTCCGTTTGGGGCGAGATGGACCAAGTGGTTAGAGAGCGCGAATTTACTGACCGTAAGGTCCGTGGTTCGAACCCCAAACTCTGCCTCTCCAATTCTCCTGTCTAGGCTTGGGCGACCTGGCAGTATCCCAGTCCTCGTGCCTCCTTCGTGTGGCATGACAGCTAGGCACCGAAAGGGTGCTACAGCTGAACGATTTGAGTCCACTTACACCCCATGGTTTGTCGGATTACATGTGAACCATGAGACCAAGCGCTTTTTCGAAAGCCTTACTTATCAAACCCACCGAGAATGCGTTTAGAAGAGAACCAATGGAGCCAAAATTTAGTTTGGAGCATCTTGGTCCACCATAAATCGATTGGCATCTCATACTTTGATCGTCTGAATTCTCTGGGAGACCAGGGTTCGTTATTGGTCCATCAATTCAGTGTTGACGTTTACTGGAACAGAAGAAAGTACTCCTTGGGGAAAAGTTCCCCATTCGGGTGGACCACTATTCAAATGTACAATGCATGCTGTTGATCTGATGTTCAGTAATTTTCGATGTTGAAGGTGATTTCTCACCTTGTTGGATTGGTGTCAATGAAAAAATTGGATCATTTTGCATGGCGAAAAGAAGCACGCAACTCTGGGCCCAAGGTCAGTTGGAGTACGCACTAGCTGACTTGACCTAGTCATATCAAATCTTGCGTAAGTTTAAATCCGCTTAGAAAGTGCAGTGTATGCTAGTTGCTGGTGGCGTCTGTGAACTCCTGGAGAATGATACATACATTGCCCAGACTAAATTCACAAATAATTCTGTCTTGTATGCGTCCTTCAAGAGGACCTATTTGGTAGGCGTTTATCCTGGCGTGTGCCATGAGTGTGACCTCACAAGCCTACCAAATGATGTAGCTAACTGCTGTCCCCGTTCCACTACCTTAGTGTCGGGGAAAGACAGTTCTATTGAGAACAAGCAACTGCAAAAATTACAAGGGACATCGTGGTATTTAAAGCGCACTTTTGACCTTGAATCCCGGCTATGCGAGCAGCGTTGGGTGATTGGTTGGTGTTACTCCTATGACTTCCCGAACACTCATCATCATCGGCTGTTGAGTGCTTCCTTGACATGCCTGAGCACTCACCGTCGTCAGCTGTTGCTTGCTTCCTTGACATGACTGAGCACTCATCATTGTCGGCCGTTGCTGAACCGACTGACTGCTTGAGCGTCCAATCGGCAGCTGGCCCGGATGCGTGACGGCTTCCCTACTGCGATTCTAGTGAAGTTTGGATGTCTCAATAGGTTTCGAGTATTCTGGGATTATTTTCAGGAATTTGACCTTCCTGACAGATGTGTGACGTAACTATCGAGACGGGTCGAATCTTCTCTGTATCTGACTAATACTGACTGAATCATTCCCCATCTTTTTAATGTACTACTCATAAAGTTGTTGGAAATCCATCGACAGCCCACAACAGGTTTCGCCCTTCCGTTTCGGGCTCATCAGGTGGGTGCAGTCCCCGGGTTTCCGTCAACCTTATGTTCTACTTGAAACCAAATTGCATGAAATTAGCGAATATACCTGAAATATATGCCTTAAAACATCGCAAACGAGAGATTCAGTTGGGTTCCAGATGAGTGTCTCGCAAAGCCTAATTTGTTCGCAAATGAGTGTATTTCGCTAATTTGGTGCAATTTGGTTTCAAGTACAACATAAGGTTGACGGAAACCCGGGGACTGCGCCTACATGATGAGCCCCAAAAAGGGCGAAACCTGTCGTGGACTGTCGACGAATTTCCAGCAACCTTATGAGTAGTGCATTACAAAGATATACATGTATCGCGATATCTCGAATATCGCAGCGACTGAAACGTGAGGCGTCCTGGTGCAGCACATTCAGTTTCCTGAAAATACCACAAACGAGAGACTCAGCTGGGTTCCGCTGTCTTCCCGGACTGTTCAAATCCCTCCCTGTGAGGGAGTTCCGGAAGTCTGGCGGTTCGCAGTCAGACGATCGTAATGCATTCCGATGAATATTCTTTGTCCTCGTTGCTACTGAGGCTGATAGTTCGTTCTGGTTCTTTATTGATTGAGTGTGCCATAAAGTCGCAACATGCACGCTCGAAACCCACTGCTCGATTGATACATAAAACCGTTCTCAAATTTGTGTTGCTTCGTCCTCGTTGTGCGAATATGTCGTGCCTTCTTGACTTCATACAGCAAGAGGAGTC
This sequence comes from Opisthorchis viverrini, assembly GCF_000715545.1. NCBI lineage: Eukaryota > Metazoa > Platyhelminthes > Trematoda > Opisthorchiida > Opisthorchiidae > Opisthorchis > Opisthorchis viverrini. Next base: position 863,233 of record NW_008751765.1, on the reverse strand, counting down.
GGAACGACGTCATCAAGAAAGTCTTCGCGAAATCAGCCGTAAAGCATTCGAAATGTCCGTCTTGACGCATACGGGAGAAGAGTCATTTGCTGCCGCAGGGATAGAGCCGTATCCCATTCAAAAGTGGTGTCGTGCTTGTCAGGTTAAGGTAAGATCGATTTTGTTGCCGCGTCAGCTCAGTTGACACTCGTTGGCTAGATTTCTACCTTAACTGATTGATTTGTCAAATGCAAGCACCAGCTGACGCGATTGACTTTCTTCAGTGGTCTCTCTCAGTCCACCGCCTACAACAGAAATTTCGGTCTGAATGGTGTCTCACCTAAATCTGTTCATTTTTCTCTTTGCATCTACTATTTTCTCGCTTTAGTTTGTTTATTCCAGCTCTTCTTTCATACCTTATTTCTAGCGGCTATCGGTTCCCTGAATTTCGCGTGCGCTCTCGAGTCGCCTTGATCCATGACTGTAGATCTGTGAACGTGATGCCAAGAACTCCTTAAGTGTTCCAACTCCTGGGTCTTCAAGTTTAACATGGGGAGCTGAAGTTCTCCGTTCATTTCTACCTGAGCTCCCACTGTTCTTGGTGTCCCTAACATTTGTGGATGCACCGATGTCCCACAAAGCCTCCAAATCGGTTCGCCGTTTTATTGTTGACTAACTGACCTAAAACTTACGATTCAGTTCCGCTGTTCAGCGGTAGTTCATGCACCACACATACTACTGAAAACTTGGAGAATAGGAATGGGACCACCCGTTTTTCGAGGCAGTGATCCCATCAGTTATTAGATTTTCAATCGAGATGTCGTCCTGTATTTAAAAGCCGAGGAGAACTGTACAGCCGTCTCTTCCCTATTGGCTATCAACAGCAGTGCGCATTTCACGAAACCCTAGGGTCCTTCGAACCCCGGCTAGCAGTTTGAAGACGTTTGACCACAAGCAGCTGATGAGCAGTTTGTTCACCTCGCAACTAATTGCTGAACAGCTGTGATGGAGTGGGAGGGTGACCGCCGCCCCTTAAAGGCGGATTCTTTGATTCAAGATCATCTGGGTTTTGACCATCAATGTCGTTAATCTTTGGGATGTCGCATCCCGAGGTCATCACCTAGACGCTCGACTGTCGGTCCGATGGACTCTACCAGTTTCGGTAATCGTAAATCATTGTCATGTCATTGACCGTCGTTCCCATTCAGGACACACCTGGAAAAACGTGTTCTTTGTGGCGGGCAATCTGTTGACATTCAAAGCACATGGCTCAATCAGCGTTTGCCGTGAGATATGCTTAGCTCGTCCATCATAGAAACATTTATGTTTGCTGATCCCATGTTCCATCTGACCTCAGTGATGTGTCTGTTGCATAGACAGATGGGAGGCATTCCTACATATTTTGATTAAAATGCCGTGTTTCGGGTCACATTGCTACCATACAATCTGTCTGACCTCAAGATGGCTCGGCGATTAATGCGCGAATCTACTGACCGAAAGGTTCGTGTTTCGAGCCTACCCTTGGCATCCCAATGGCTCCTCGTGCTTCCTTCGGATGTTAGGTAGGCAGGTAGGCACCGGTGAGGTGCCGAACGTTGGCGAAAGCCGCCCTGATTCCGCCTATTTGAGTCTTTTGTCAACCTACGATGACGTGTTTTCACCACATTGTCACGAAACCATGTGGTACAGCAGGTATCATCATCTGAACGAAGGAGAGACTGGTTCGGAATGTATAGGGGTTGTCCTTGCTACTGACGAGCATACCGCGTGTGAGACCGGGCATTAGCTCAATGGATGCCCCCAATCCACTGATGTTAGCCTCACAGTTAACTAGTTTTCAGCAACCCTGTGAGTAGTATATTGCGTCTTGCAATCTTTCTGTTTCAGATCGTGTCTGAAGTCTCTCTCAAGAGCCATTTACATGGAAAACGTCATCAAAAAGCCTTTTTGGAGGCGAACGAAAACAGACCGATTGATCGGTCCGAATTGGTACGTTTTGTCGTCACTCTACTCTCCTAATGAGATGACATCACGCATTTAACACCCAACATTTTTCGCGTCAGCTTTGCAAACAGTAGCGGTGAAAGAATTAAACTCGATCGCCCTCCAGCTTGAGATAGCTCAGTGTTTCAGGCGCGAATTTACTGACCGGAAGGTCTGTGGTTCGAACCCGACCTCCGCCTCTCGACTTCTCCTGTCTAGGCTTGGGCAACCTGGCAGTATCCCAGCCCTCATGCTTCCTTCGAGTGACATGGCAGCTAGACATCGAAGGGATGTTACAGCTGAACGATTTTTATTATTACTAATTGTTACTAATGCTTTTATTATTGTTGTCATTTACTGGCTCAGTCTCCGAAGAGAAACCCTTCTCCTTCATACTCCTCTACCAAGTCAAGGGTTGGCCACCTCTCTGTTTACGCCACTCTGAGTTGGGCATAGAAAACCGCACTCTCTCGGCAAATGATGGTTCGGCATAAGCAACACATGTCCCAAACAACGCAGCTTCTGGTGCTGGACACATTCTTCAATGGAAGTACCCTTTACACAACTGAAAGTGCGCTTTCTAACCGGCACCAACCAACATGAGCTATGGTTCTGAGACAACGATTGTCGAACACCTGAAGACATCTCAGTTCCGCTGCTCGAATAGGCCAAGTCTTACAGCCATACAGCAGGACAGCCCATACTGTAGCTTGATACACACGTCCCTTCGGATTCAGGGATATACCATTCTGACGCCATAGGTGTCTCAAATTAGCAAACGCAGCCTGAGTCTTGCAGATTCGTGCATTCACCTCATCTGTCACACTACCATCAGAACTAATACAACTTCCAAGATACGTAAAACGCTCCACAACTTCCAGTACCTCTCCCTGGATTGTAAGTGGCGTGTTCAGTGACTGCACGCCCTGTTCTCGTCCAAGTCACTGTGCTTTGTGTTTTCGTAAATTACCTGTGTCGATGGACCAATGCCACCATGAGCTGACATTTTAGTTACGTAAATTTGCAATTGAGTTTTATGAAAACTGTGCACGGAAGTAGATGCATGTTTGGGACCACTTGTCTTGTTGAATGCGTTATTTCGAAAACGGAACAGCGCATGGCGATTTTGCACCATATTGGTAACTCGGGTGCACCGCCTGATTGTTCGTCTGTTCGCCGAACAGTTCGGCGGACCGACTAGGAGACAAGAACAGTCCATTTAGCAATGAACGAAAAATGTATAATGCTTTTAGCGTGTACGATTGGACTGTGGATTAAGGTTAGAATGGCCTTCGAAGACCGGTAGGAAGACACAGCCCGAAGAAGTGTCTGTTCATACTTCGTGACTCTTGTTATCTACGAGTAGACGTCATCAGTATCTTTTGAAGAGGCCTGGAGAAATCACCTCTTTGCTTAGCTTTCTCTTCAACGCATGGTTCTCCTATGTCAGCTAAACATTTTCTCCCATCCACCGTAGGAAGCCTTCAACCTGCTTCATTTGGTTGATGCGCCTTCAGAATTGTTGGACCCACAAGCTGCCGCGGAACAAGAGCGCTTGCGTATTCGTCGGAGACGTGCTCGTAAGCTTCGTCAGCGCATGAATCAGAGGTAAACTACGAAAAGTAGAGGAGTTTCGAACCTTCAGTTTCAACCGCTGTGTGTTCCCCAACCTATCGCTTCGCTTCTTCTATCTTTCTAGAGCCGCACAATTCTCCAAGGAACTGGAACAACTGAAGTCCACCATTCCAGAGTCTCCAAACCGGTCCCAGTGAGTTTGATTGCTTGCTGTCCGTTTGAATCGAATGTTGAATGATTTTTGCTTACGGTCTCTTGTCAGTAGTAGACCGCATTCGTTCTCTTTGAGAGAATCTAAAATCTGAATCTGATACGGAAAACCTCTGTGAATGGGGTTCTACAGGCACTTCCTTTCTCTCGCTTCTCTTGAAGAGACCCCTTACTTGACCAAATCTGGTGGTCCCTCCGTAGAAGGGACCTGCATTGCATCGTATCCCACCACGAAATACAATGATCTCGAGATACTCCCCAATAGCGACCATCCCTCCCAACAAGTACCACTCCAGTTGGGTCCCGTGAGATTCAGTTTGTGGTCAGTACTGTCTGACAATGAATACCACTCCTTGTGGTTCAAAGCGCCGATTTGACTTTGAAGGCGATAGCTTGGACGCATTAGCGCCACTGGCTGCGCAATTGGGCCACGTTTGCCAATGTCATTAACCATTTGTGATTTGAGTCCCGGGGTCCCCATCCAGGAAAGTGGCAGTTGCCCACCCGACTAAGTTTACTGATTAATGTTTTCGTACTTCGTTTCCAGGTCATACACTGTCCACCTCTTGGTCGCTTCTACTCAGTAGAGGGCTGGGCAAAAAGAACCGTGCGAGGCAGACGTTCTTTTGGCATGCGGACTACATGTCCCCTAACCAGCACAACCTGTGAAGCGTGAGTGGCTGATCCTAGAGCCATCCGATGTTTCCACCAGACTCGATCGGTGCATCGGAGACACCGATGTTCATACACTGACATCTTTCGTATGTCCTCTGTGCGTAGAGATCACGTCTCTGATCCATAAAGCAGCATCGATCGTACTGCCGCAATATAAACTCTGTCTTCAACCCAACACTGTACGGTGCATTGTAGCCGCTCAACCCAAATGACGTTTCGGAGACACTGGCGATAAAATATCGAGGTATTGCTCATATCTTCCTCGCTTAAAGGCCTGTTTCTGATGCATAAGACAACGTGAATCACACTACACCCCGTCTATCGAATGTTGATAAAATCTGCGCTTGTCCTTCCGATTCGTCTTCAGTCACTCTGCCCAGGTCCTCATTCTTCGTACTTCTGCTTTTGTGCTTCCTACTTGATCTGGGATGACCTCTAGCCGGACTGAAATCGATCTCACATAATCAAACGCCATGATTTCCGAAGGGATTGCACACTAACACACCGCCATCATCTGAGTTTCGGTCCAAATTTGAGGTGGATCAAATATGCTCACCTTTTGGTATTCCACACCGAAAGTGTCGATGCTAATTTCGCTAGGAAGTAATCAGTCTCCGACTGTTTGCAAACGTGGAAATTATGGTGGCGGGGGGATCTCGACAACCAAGGGATGCCGGCGCTTCGCAGTTTGTGTCCTTCAGCAACATTTAGTTATGTGTGGCACTTTTAAACACCCACCCTTGGTGCATCTCGATCCAACGCTGGCTTTAATTCGGAATTGTCACGGGGTTGAGATGGCCCAAGTGGTTAGATCGCGAATCTACTGACCGGAAGGTCCGTGGTTCGAACCCGACCACTGCCTCTCGACTTCTCCTGTCTAGACTTGGGCAACCTGGCAGTATCCTAGCCCTCGTGCTTCCTTCGGGTGGCATGGCAGCTAGGCACCGGAAGGCTGCTACAGCTGAACGCAGTAGGGATGCCGGCGCTTCGCAGTTTGTGTCCTTCAGCAACATTTAGTTATGTGTGGCACTTTTAAACACCCACCCTTGGTGCATCTCGATCCAACGCTGGCTTTAATTCGGAATTGTCACGGGGTTGAGATGGCCCAAATGGTTAGATCGCGAATCTACTGACCGGAAGGTCCGTGGTTCGAACCCGACATCTGCCTCTCGACTTCTCCTGTCTAGACTTGGGCAACCTCGTGTTTCTGTCAGGTCGCATGGCAACTAGACACCGAAAGGGTGTTACAGCTGAACGACAACCAATCAGGAGCGCATGTAGCTGTTTGCATAATCCTCCATTGTTACCAGAACTGATTTCTAGCCATTTTCTCTTCGTACCACGCCATCTGTGTGGACTACCTGACGGACGAGACATCCAAATAGCTGTCTTGCTCTTCGGGATGACTCACTCGGCCACGTTTTGTGGTATTCGTTGTATCTTACGGGTTCTTCCCAGTCCAATCGTGTATCTAGTCTCTTCTCCGAAGTCTGAGGTTCCGTACGGCCACTCAGTCCAGAACAGGACGTTTTCCATCCACCCACTCATCTCCACACTGACAATGTCACTTCGATTGGTCTTGCTGTAACACCCGATGCCCAATCGCCATGCCACCCGACGGAAGCATGTGAACGGAGACATCGTTAGGTTGCTCAATCCTAGACGGGAGCAGTCGACATGCAGAGGTTGGGTTCGAACCACGGTCCAGAAAATCGCGCCCTTATCCCCCCTCTTGTTTGCCCCCCAGCTGCCAAGCTCCGCAGATAGACCGACAACCAAACAGTTTTTCATCCCCGTACACTGTTTTTTTTTCATATTCCCGATACAGGATACAGAAACTTGTCAAAGAGGCCCGGCGTTTTGTCAGTCTTCCCGACTCTGGCCCGTGGGTTACCACCCGAGTTCAGGCCATGGAGAAGACACTGAATGCTTTCCTCCGTTGTCTGTCCGTAACACCAAAAGACAAGGTATTTATTTTCCTGGGTTCCATGCGCACCTCGTTTCTCACCGTTTCTATCTTTTTAGCTGATTGAGTCGCAAACACGTTTTTTACTCGTGTCTAATTTCTTCTGTCAACTCGGTTACTGCATTCTAGTTGTCTCATCCTTTGGGAGTCATCGTCATCATCGTGTGACAATGACATCTGAATTGCAGTTATCCAGACTTATTTGAACAAAATCCCTTGTCGGAAAAACAAAGATGAGACCGGCACAAATAGGTTCCAGACAGCTCGGGTGGCGAGATGCCTCAGTGGTTAGAGTGCGAATTTACTGACCGGAAGGTCCGTGGTTCGAATCCGACCTGTCTAGGCTTGGGTAAGCTGGCAGTATCCAAGCCCTCGTGCTTCCCTCTGGTGCATTGGCAGTTAGGCACCGAAAGGTGCTACAGCTGAACCATTATATTTTTTCAGCACCCCCAAGAATAATAATGCGCAACGGGGTCTAAACATGAACAAACTTAAGTGTTTCAGAAGAGCTTGGTTAACAATCGATGGTTTTTATTTGGGCAACGTTTCGCTTTTGACACAAAAGCTTCATCAGGCCAAGTGAGCAGGTCACCAAATTGGCCAGATTATAAGGCAGACGGGGAACCAA
>NW_008751765.1:843592-856118 GCF_000715545.1 Opisthorchis viverrini | reverse complement strand
ATTTTCCCTGGTCTTTGTGGGGTCGGGAGTGCTCCGACAATTTAGTTTGAGTGGGTTGGAGGCCAAGTGGAATTCAGATGATGATCGCTCTTCCTTTTGATGACCGCACACCAACACGTGTCAGCTCGAGTGACCCAAGACCGTTCTCCACACTCTTGCCAGTTCCACGCCTTCTATTCTGTTAACACTGGGACGCTTGGCGATTTCTTCCGCCTCGGCTATCAGTCTGTGTGATGTGGACCGTAGTCCTCGCCTCAAAACCTCAACATTTTCTAAATCTACTTTGTGCCCCATGTCAAGTGCGTGTTCCGCAATTGCCGAATCTTTCAACAACGCTTGATATTCGTCTGTTTTTCTCGGTGGCCTGTTTGTTTCTCTACTATGCTCTCCGATTCTGATGTGTAGTTCTCTGGCTGTCTGTTCTATACAGACCTTGGTGCAGTCGTTACACTTAATTTTGTAGACACAGTCCCTGGTTCTGTTTGCCGGGAGGCGATCCTTCAATTGCACCAGTGCAGAGCGCAGAGTGTTTCTCCTCTGGAAAGCTACTCTTATGTTAGTCGTGCTTAGAATTCGTCGAATGACCTGAGATGTACCTGGTTTATATGGAATAACAGCGGTCCTGATCCATCCTTTGTTGAGTTTCGCTACCGGTGCAACAGACTTAGGTGTTCCCCACACCTCTTAACTACGTTGTTCCCATTGATTGACGGACAACTCAGGTAAGGTATGGTGATAGGGGAGCCTTGTTAAAGAAATTCTTCGAATATCGAATTACCAGAGGAAAATTTCCTCTCTATGCCAACTGACGTTCGGTACAAACGGTATTCGGCGTCTCTCAGACCTTCTCTCTCTTTCTCTGTACTTTTTAACACTAAAGTCTAAGAAATTATCGTTTCTTCTGAGCTACGATCGTTCAGCCATAGCACCCTTTCGGCGCCTAACTGCCATGCCACCCGAAGGAAGCACGATGGCTGGGACACTGCCAGGTTGCCCAAGCCTAGACAGGAGGAATCGAGATGCTGAGGTTGGGTTCGAACCACGGACCTTGTGGTCCTTAAGCTGACGCCTTAACCTTTGAACTATCTCTCTCTGTACGGAATAGCAAAACGAATAGCAAGTATTCCCAACGTGATTCGTACCGATATCCTCCCGTTTGGTTGTTGAAGGTTAAACCGCGCGGCCAGGAATGGAGACTTCCCAGCAGTATGTTCAACGTGCACTCGTAAATGGTATAGCGCTGCTCATCCTCCGTTGAATTTTCAAAATCTCCTCATACTACTAACAAGCCATAATTAGCTCTGAAGTGAGAATAATACACAAGACAAGTGGGCCCTCCATCGTCACTCTACCAAGTGACTGTGAGTGAAGGATGAGTGATACTGTATCCCCTCCAAATGTGAATGTGGCCGAACGGTTCGGTCTTCAACCATTCGCCATGAAGTCACACGTTCAAATCTCTCTGGTTGTAGGTGAGACTTGCACTATCGATGATTCTCAATGAGGATAAAGTGGGTTCTCGGCTTTTAGGCATAGATCGGCTTCACTTACATGATGAATCCTGATTGAAAGATAACGGCAGAGTGGTTGAACTCTCAACAGAGTATGGTTGCATGCGCGCCTCAAGAAGTCTCGTATATAATCTTGCTTTAAAACTGTCCTTGTGGCTCTTTTGTGTTAACCTTCTCAGTTTTGCCGTATCCTGACTTTTTCGGGAGGGCGGAGCGGAAAAAATTTGAGGATCAATTACCTAACGTCATGAAAGGTGCTCACCCCCATTTTCCATACGCTTCGGTTCATCAGTAATCATTTGTTCGCAGGAGATACGCCCGAAATAACGAGACTGGGTATTTCTGGACCACTCTCTTTCTTTGCCCGCAGTTGTTGCCACAATCGACCCCGGTGAATGGTTCTGTCCGGTTCGGGACTGCTGCATCCGTGGACCAGATTGTTTGTACCCATCTGGGTCTGTTGCCCGTACTGACCAGCCTGTTGAGCCTAATGTGCAGCCAACGACCTTCGGGGACTCAGTTGGTACCGGACAGGTATGTTACATTCTTTATCAGCTTTAAAAAGCGGACTTCCAGCCTCGGTTGAACTCATTTTCTAGCTGTTTCTCTTGTCGTCCAACTTCGATACAAGTATCTCCTATCCAGGAATGTGTATTTCTCGAAAACAGTCCAATTTGGGTTCATAAGGTTGACGGAAACTCGGGGACTGCGCCTACCTGATGAGCTCCAAGTGAAAGAGCGAAACCGGTCGTAGGCTGTCGAAGAGTTTTCAGCAACCTTGTGAGTAGTTTCCTTTATGAAGATATCTGTCAGGAGCTCTATTCAAATCATCCGTTCCTACGCAGGTTCTTTCTTTCTCCCATCGACCAAATGTATGTTTGAAATGTCTCACGCCACACAGAGATTTTGATCATCTACTACCGTTGTCAGCCTTGTCTACAACCGCAGACGTGAGGTGAATTCGAGGGGGCGAGTTTGACCGAGTGGTTAGAGCGCGAATTTACTGACCGGAAGGTCCGTGGTTCGAACCCGACCCCTGACTAGGCTTGGGCAACCTGGCAGTATCCCAGCCCCCGTGCCTCCTTCGTGTGGCACGGCACTTAGGCACCGAAAGGGTCCTACAGCTGAACGATTTTAGGTGAATTCGAGCATTGAGCAGTGATTGTACTACAAAGCGTTACTTCTGGTCCAAATTTATTTTCAATAGAAATGTCGTCCCTGGAAGTTGATCTTCCTCGCTCTGCTAGGTGGTACTAACGAACATGTGGTATCATGCTTCCTCGTCATACACACTCCTGATGCTAACGATCCCAGAGGTTTTCCTGCCAATGTGTACCAAACAAGAATGTGCGACAATAACGCGCATACATGTTGTCATCGTAGATTCCAGTCCTCTCAACTGACGGTCACACCCATTTAAATCGAGCAAGTCTGAAGCTGTGGCGATTTCACCTGAAATTGATGTCTAGTCTAGTCGTATCGTTCCTCGACAAGTACCGATTCGGCCATCGTTGAAGGCGCATCCGAGTGGCAGCGGAACCTGTCGTTCAACTGAATGTGTGCAAAAGGGCCACCTCGTGTTTCAGTCGGTACGATATTCAAGATATCTCAGTAGATCTTCATGAAGGAAACCGTTTTTAAAACTCTTTGACAGCCCATGACCGGTTTCGCCCTTCCTGGGGCTCGTCACTTGGGTGTAGTCTTCGAGTTTTCATCAAACTCATGTTCTGCTTTAAGCCAAATTTCACGAAATTCGATAAATGCAGTTGTTGTATCTAACTGCTGTCCCCACTCCAGTGCCTGGTGCCAGAAAGAAACCCACCGACAATGGACCACAACAGCTTTATTCCAAACAAGCGAGGGCGTGCGAGTATCTTAAACTCATCGGCTTTTGCTGAACTGATGAAATGGTTGACTGGCCTGGATGCTTGCCGGCTTTTCTACTGAGATTTCCGTTTAGTTTTAGGGTCTCAGTAGGTTCCGAGCGTCCTGGAGTTTCTTTCAAGAATCTGACCATCCTGATAGCATTCCTGTGCATACCAGTTCAGTTTCACCTGAAACCCGGCTGATTCCCTCATTTGTGATATTCTTGGACTGAAACGGGTGTGGAAAGACTTCAGCAACCTATCGTTATCCCAGTCTCGATGGGACAACAAGGGATCACTATCAGGGCAACTCATTTCTGAGTCCAACTGTATTCCTGACAAAACTAGACCAGATATTGACGTGATCTTCATTCTGTAGCAGTTCGAATCCGACCTCTGCCACTCGAATTCCCCTGTCTAGGGTTGGGCGACCTGGCAGTATCCCAACCCTCGTGTATCCTTCGTGTGGAATGGCAGCTATGCGCCGAAAGGGTGCTACAGCTGAATTATTATTATTATTATTATTATTATTATTATTATTATTATTATTATTATTATTATTATTATTATTATTATTATTATTATTATTATTATTATTATTATTATTATTATTATTATTATTATTATTATTATTGGGTGAAAACCGTCGCACCGTGTTATCCACCAATCAAACGGAGGGGTTGGTGATTGCCTCCAGCTGGACCCTCTTCGTGACTTGGTGATATCCCTGCATGTAAGCTTTGTGCAATTCCATCTCCGAGTAAAGTTATTTCTTGTGGAGCATTGATTGGCCGATGCCTCTCCACGCTGTAATGGTTTGTGCAACTTCATATCGCTTTGAGCTATACCTGGGAGTGTACCCGTGACACTCACATGTTGGTCAATCGATGAAGTTCTTACTAACTCGGTCTCCTGGTTCTCCAGATTGGGTGGTCTAACATATGTGGCGACTTGCTTCCTAAAATTGCAGGCTGTTCTCATGATTTTACGATAACCATCACTACATTGTGATTAGACTCTTCACCCAAGGGCTTTCTCTGGTCGAGGACCCTTATCGTCCATATCTCTTGGTGTGGGCGCCATGGCAGTCTCCTAGCCCTGGTACAACCATGAATGTCACGCTTACAACAGGCCGTGGCATCACCGAGACTCTCTCCCCCAACCGCTGAACAGCTTCCGACAGTTCCTCGTTCCTCCGAACCTCGAACGCCATTTTTTTAATGGATCCATCTCGCAACGCACAATTTCTGTTTGTTTCCCGCAGGACCTATCAACTGGCAGCCGAAGTTCTACGTGCGGTCTGTCAGTCCTGTTCGGAAGCGTGTCGCCGAATGGTCTGCGGAAACGACGTTGCCGTGCTAGTTGACTGCTTGGTGGCCAGATTTTCGGTAGGTTTGTACACCTTCCCCAATTTCATCTTGAAGTTTATCGGTGTCCAATCTACAAACTTCGAACAGTTTCTCGACTAACAGCATCTGAAACACTTCTCTTTGTGTCCGGTCTTCGATTGAATACGCTCATTTGTTAGTTACGGTTTGTTTTTTAATTGGCGGTCAGGAAACTTTCAAAATATTCTGCTATGCTCCCAGGTAGTACGAGACTGAATGCGGTTAATGGGAACTTGGGGATCACGCCCACGTAATGCGTTCAAAGAAGAAGAAATCTAGCAGTTGGCTGCCGGAGCGTTTTTTCTCTTTGTTATCAGTGTTGGATGAAGACCTAGTTTACTTTTACAGGGACCCCGTTTCACAGTGCAATCAGATTTCATTCGACGGAATTTCTGCTGAACTATTTTATCTAGCAAGTGTCGCTGGATAGGGACCCAAGGAAACCAGGAGTCTGGAGCAAGCAAGCGGGATTCCCTGATGACGTTACACAGACTTTTTACGAACTTCCCGATTGTCATTTGAGTGTCGAGCGGGTTCAGCAAGTGCATTTGGAGCTTAGAGAAGAAGACATCTCAACATCAAGAATATATCGGAACTCGCAACCAGATTATTGGCTCAAAAAGGGATCTTCGTGACCCACTAACCGAATGCCACCCTAAGGAAATTGATCTCTAGACCGCAAGACAACCGAGACAAAACCAAGAAGAACAATGTGATATACCAACTCAACTGCAACAAATTCTACGTCGGAAAAACTGGGAGGAAACTATGCACACGAACAAAGGAACACAATGCGGCCGTCAGGAGACATGACCCCCTGTCCCTAATATCCATACACGAGGACCAAGAAGGCCACAAATTCAATCTGGAAAAAGCAGAAATTTTGGAATACGCAGACACGCGACACGGAAGAGGATTTCTGGAAGCATGGTACTCCACGGCAGATTCGATCATGCGGTGCATCGAACTGGATCCCATTTACGCACCTCTACATGCAAAAGACCAGCATCTCAACCGGAACACTCAAGGAGGACCGAATACTGGATTCAGAAACAAAGAAACAAGGAACCCCTTGGAGTCAAATCAATAAAGCTCACAAGCCGGGACTCCAACATCGACCAGGTTACGACGGCAAGGATGTCAAGCTCAAAGGTCACGTGGACATCGGCGAATGGGGACACAGGACCACGGAGCAACCCGACCGAACAACTTATCGTGCTAGCAACACGTATATTAACACACGCGTAACACTACTCAACGCACAGCCACTAGCCCACCGCTACGCACCACTACGCTCCTCAATAAGGCACTCATAATGTCACCTCGATTGGTGATGAAACGTTTGGAATCGAATTGCCCAGCTCAGCGAACAAGCCAACGGCCATGTGAACGTCCTTTGGCTGATTAGAGTGCACACAGCGGAGTTAAGTAATTAGGTAGTATCCTATAAACGTGCTCGCGAATGAAATCGGTGTTCATTCGCTGATCTTGGTGGCTTGACCGTTGGTATAGAATGAGGAAAAAGAGGAGCGAATTCACACCAGTTTCAATCACAGTAGAGGAGGTTTGGAATACATTGCATGTGACCATATCAGGCGGAAAATTTCGGTCGAGACAGTCAATAATCGGTCACTCCCATTTTTTCACCTTGAACAGCGAATTTAAACACAGTTCTCATAATTTTGCTGATAACCTAATGAGTAGTGTGTTCATGGAGCTTGACACTTACACTACAACTATTTGATCCTCAGTGGAATAGTTTAATAACGGCATTTCCTCAGCTTAGTTCTCTGTTTGAACCTCCCAAGCTAGCGTTCCCGACAAAAAACCACCAAAGGTGCACAACGTACATTAAGGCCAAAAACCAGGTCAAGAACATTTGTACAGCGCCGCGACTACATTCTGGAAACTCTGACGCCTTCTGGATGCGCTACTGGCAACCGACGAATACTAGGTCATGGTTGGCTGTTGGTCCATACTTTCGGCCAATCAGAGCTCGCCTGGATGCTGGACCGGCAAGCAGCCCAATCTTCCGGCGCGGGATAGGCTTCTCGGGCAACAGCAGCACCTAACTGCGGGTGGTAAAGCCGTATTGGTGTGGAATTCCACCCGACAACCGGATATTATCTATGCGCTACTGGTTGGGTACTTCCTCCTCTTTTGTTTTACTGAAGAGTTTCCGGAAGTCATCTGGTATCTTACAGTGGTAACGATCATCTACCTGTGTTTCGCAACATGATACAACATCCAAATTTGTCTGCCCTAATCAATGCCATTGTCTTGGTCATCTGGCTGTAGGTCTGTTCATTACACAGTAATAGACTTATTAAAAAAATATGAATACCAGGACAAAGCTCGTGCGCAGCTGAAAGAGGTTTTTCGATATCATCGGAAAACTGAACAGAGCATTCGAAAGTGTGTGTTGTGAGTTACGGAGAGGGGTTCTACATAAGCTAATGAAAGTGGCATAATTAAAACTGGATGTCACGAATCCTGAAACGCGCGGATTATAATGAGTGTCCCGGTAGCTCAGCAGTTAGGACGCGAACCTATCAACCGGAAAGTTCGTGGTTCGAACCCGAACTCTGCTTCTCGACTTTCCCTGTCTAAGCTTGGGCGACATGGCAGTATCCCAGCCCCTGTGCTTCCTTCGGGTGGCATGACAGATAGCCGACAAAAGGGTGCTACAGTTGAACAATGGGGGCGAGATGGTTCAGTGGTTCGAGCGCGAATTTACTGACTAGGAGGTTCTCGGTTCGAACCCGACCTCTTCATCTCGACTTTCCCTGTCTAGGCATGGGCAATATCCCAGCCTTCATGCTTCCTTCCTGTGGCATGGTAGCTAGGCTCCGAAAGGGTGCTACAGCTGAGTGCTTTTTTTATTTCACATCAATTCAAGAAAGAAGGTGGCCACAAATTGGCGAAATCAACGTAGTCGATTTAAACTGGCTATGTGATGACAAAGTCAAAGAGCTGTTTACTTTCAAATCAAAACGAGAACAATAAAATGGTGAATCACGTTCTACGGATAGGGGAAAAGTTTCAACGCTTAGCCCCTTGTTTCCTTCAGCTTACATGGCAGCTATGCTTGAGAAACAAGTCATTGATGAACCATTTGCTGTGTTCAAGTGATAGCTTGTAATAATGGAGCATTTTCATTGCCACGTTTGGTTTCGAGGAGTAGATCATCCTCCAGGCAAACGAGAGAGGTCTCTGCTCCATTTGTGTAGGCAATATTCGTGTTACGAAAAATTGTCCCTCGGATGCTGGTGTTCCCTCTGAACCAGACTCATTTGCCATGTTTGTATTCCTCTGGCCACTTTGCCAAGGTAAAACCTCGGATGCTGGTGTTCCCTCTGAACCAGACTCATTTGCCATGTTTGTATTCCTCTGGCCACTTTGGCAAGGTAAAACCGTTCTTACTTTGAACTGCTCTTTCTCGACCTATGGTTGCTCAGCCACCTGTGACTTCCTCGCGGCAACTTGGCACGATGGTTACGAAAGACGATCCGCTGGACGGTGATTCGAGCTACACGGTTGCTGTCAATCCATGCACACTGGCTGTCATGCATTCTTTCACCTGTATCATCAATCAGGTCGTGGAGGATTGGTACTCAAATCCTCCCATTGCGGCAACATCCAGCGTGGACATCCAGAGGATACAGGTACGTGTTTATACGGTCGACGGTTTATAGTTTGTTTCTTCGTCCCTATTTATTCTGCTACTATTTTTCCCATCCGATAGCTTCGGTTTGACGTAGCGGTTGGGTTTGGACTACCACAATGACTCTGGGGGGATGAGGTTGCTTCTAGGTTCAATCGTAATAGAAAAACCGAATGCAATCGACCAAAGTTGATAGGCTTCCTGTACCATGAGCACCCGTATTCTGAAGCGGTTTGGCGAAAGAGTCGTACCGAAATGTTTAGAAAGCAAAGTATTTCCACCCAATGCCATCACTTTCAGGACCAAATCTTATGTGGTAGGTGGGCGAGAGCAGTAAGGGGACTGATCACAAAAGTGCGAACAGGTTTAGTTGTACCACTTAAAACTACACAAACCGAGCGAATCCCTGGAACAACTAAAAAGATCGAGTTCCATGGAGTTGTCTGTGAACTGTTTGAACTATTGGTAGTTCAAACGCGCTAGCTGTCTTTTGATCATTCGATAGTTTACCTGTTTGCTGAGCCTGGCGATTAGCTTGCAAAAGTTTCGACACCATCCGAGGAGTCCGCAGTCCGTGCGCGATTGTAAGGTTATTTCCCACAGGTCTACTTGAATTTACATAGTTCATAAACAGTATTTGGTACCTCTAACAGGATTGGTTGTTAGAATTATAGCTTGCGTGCAATTTGGTTGTTCAGCTACGCTACCTATTACTCCAGCTCTGTTCCTTCGTTCCGATTGGTTCATTGCGTTCCTTGTTTCTTTCGTCTGAGCTCGGCTTCCCACCATTTAGTTTGTCAGTTAACTAGCCTCCAAGTTTAATGGTTTTTCTTTGTGATTGGTCTGCCCGCAATTGATGTCACACTCTGCTCTAATTTCTTGAATTCTATCCAGTCTGTATGTCACTCCTCTTTGTTTGTTTTACTCTTTAGCCCTTTGATTTATCGGTCGATGTGCTGCTTTTTTACACATCCTACTGGCTTTGACTTTACTTATTCAACTATGCGTCCTTCTAGTACTTTCTGGCTTTTTTCCGATTTATTGTTCCAGTGGTTTGTCAGCAGAGTTTTATACAGTGTGTCGATCTCAGTGTGTTTGGGAATTCACGTTTCTTCTTCGTTCCTTCTAGGCCTGATAAATGGATTTGACTTCATGTCCTCCTTGATTTTCATGCTCGAGGACAAACGAAAGTTGATCGTGTCTCTTGACGGCGTTCGTGTAGCCTGGTTGATAGCCTCCCCCTGTGTGTTCCACACCCAGTGCCTGTCACAATCCTTGCATTGAATCGCTGACATAAGGTTGACCTTCTTCGTGGTTGCCAATTTCTGCAGCTGCGGCAGTGCTTTCCGAAATGTGTTGATAGACCTGTATCCTACTGTCGTGACATTCTTGCAGTCACTTGTAGACGATTACGAAGGTGTTGTCCACGTTATAGATTCGTATTTTCTGGTTTACATCTTGAAAGACAACCCAGTCCAGCTCCTGCATTGTGCCCTTCGAGGTAAACCTTAAAATTGATGGTCCCATTGGTATTCCTCCTTGATTTAGGTCGGACAAAAGCTAGACAGCCCACAGGTTTCACCTTTATTCCAGGGATCCGTTTGGATCTCTGGTTACCCAATACTTCAGCAAAAGTTGCCTTCTTGGATTTGACGCTTACAGATGGGGAGAACGAGCTCACACACATAGTGATGTCCTAATTTCGTCTTTTATCGATCCATGTATTCCACGGTTTCTTGATCAAATATTGGAATTCACCGATAAAATGTTTCCTGTTTTTGCATGGTTCTCTTAAAAGGCTGTATGTCGGTGTTACATGGCGCGATACGATTGGTGGTAGTGCTATCTTTTCTCCATTCACTTAAATTATACGTACTCGAGCCCTGCGACTTCGCTTTCCAGTATTCTTTTGTGATCCTTTGCAGGTCCTGAAGCACCGCGATGCTTCGTTTCTTTTGTTCGCAAGCTATTTCGTGTGCTCGTTTTCCAGATGGTAATATTCAGTAGTTCGTTGAGTATAGCAAATTTCTCCTTGCTGATCATTCAGCAAATGAACCAATCGGATCAGACGAACAGAACTACTGAAATGAACATTGCCAACGAACCAATCAAATGCAAGTGTACTGGCCTGCAACTCAAGAAGTCTTCAAGTGACCAGTCAAATTACGTGCAAACCAAACTTCTTACAACCAATCACCTTAGAGTTCTTAAACAATCCTTATGTACTATGTAAATGCGGGTAGAATGATAGTAAATAACCACCCGACCACGCACTGGCGATTTCTCCTGGAATAGTGGCGCAATGTTTACACACTGATTGACAGGCTCAGTGGACAGATCGGCTGCCAACTGATCCACGACCAAGTACTTACCACACTTCGTCGGCTGCTCACTCTAGCCTAGCTCAACTGCCAGGACATACTAGAACGCCCGAGAGTGAGGTTGATGATATTCCCTGTTAAATGCGTCTAAAAATTAATTTCTTTCAATAGGCAATGCAGGGAATCGGTGGAAAAGGAATCATATGGAATGATTTTGGTCTTGTGTTTTCGAAATCGATGACTCGTTGATGCATTTTCATACCCAGAGAACTCAGTATCCATCCAATAATGAATGGGTGAGCTTGTTCTTTTCAAAAACGTTAATCTATTAATCGAGCAGTTTCAATCACCAATCGAGGTGACATCGTCAGTGCGGGGCTGAGTGGGTACATTCTCCCCGTTTGCTTATACGGCACACGAGTTCAGTTGGTCCCGTGGTGGTTTTCGCGTAATTTGGTTGGCCAGCCTAGAATCTCATTTGTGTTATGATCTCGTTCCTTCGTATTTAGTTGGTTCGTTTGACACCACCAAATCGGCAGTTTTCTGTCTCCATTTTGATTGGTCTGATTTCATCCCACATGACTGGCTGATTGAATAGCCTCCTAATTTTGGTAACCTTTAACTCAGTTGGTCTGTTGCCTGCCGTTAGGTTGTTTGATTTCCCGTATCGTTCAGAATCCCGTAACTGTGTAATTCTTTAATTCCTCACGGCTGATATCGATCTGTTTGTTGATCGATTTTTGTGTAGAGTACCACGCCTCAGGAAATTCCGGCTCTGTTTTGTTCTTGCATGAGCAAGTATTTGAACTTGACCCTAGTTGAACTGGTATTCTTCCCTGTCTTTGTGGATTGAAACGAGTAACACTGGGTCATGTCTTCTGCTGGCAAGCTTGTGTTCGTGTATTCTGGTGGCAAGCTTTCTCCCAGTCTCGCCAACTTAGTGTTCATCGCAGTCCTGATATTGAAGATGGTAGACCGTGTTCGTCTTCTCCCTTGAATTCAGTCTTCCGTTCGATTCCCTCCTGAGAGTTCTCAACGTGTTTACAGGCTTGGAGGTGACTGTTATTCCACGTTGCCGCAGTTGTGTCTCTAGTCAAAATACTTTCCAAAGGGTCTTTTCTCAATGACTATTCCCATTGATCCTAGGATTTCATGCACTCAACCATTCCTCTCCGCAGGATCTTCTCGGCTATATTGTAAGCAGCGGTCTGGTTGACCTGCTGGCAGCCCGGTTGTCCAGCCCCCGCCAAGCCAATTGGCTCTTACGCATCGGTAGTCCGGGTAAGAATGGACCGAATCAGTTTATAGAACAATCACAACAGATCACTCTGGCTACCATTGCGCTCCTAACTTGTCTGGTTCGCCTGTTGGGTTGTATTCCATCTGCCTGCCCGACGAAAGCGCGTTCAACTCAGACTGTCCATACTGCGACGCACCAGCAGTCTGAAGTATCGAGTACTACAGGGTCGTCGGTTGTTCATGTCTCGGCTGTTCAGTTATCTGTCGACGAAACAAGCACTTATTCGGTATCGAGTGCAAGTCGCGCAACGGATGCCTCGACGCCTCCCACATCGTCGTCTCCACGTGGAAACAATGTCTGTGTTCGTGGGTAGGTCTTCTTTGCTTGAGTTTGTACAGTGCCTAACTGAAGCGTTTTGGGGTCTTTAGTATATCATGATATCATCTTTATATATAGTGTGGTATATAGTATAGTATATAGTACATTAGAATAGTGTAGCATAGTATAGTATATAGTAAATTAGTGTAGCATAGTATA
>NW_008751765.1:831184-843330 GCF_000715545.1 Opisthorchis viverrini | reverse complement strand
GTCTTGTGTTTTCGAAATCGATGACTCGTTGATGCATTTTCATACCCAGAGAACTCAGTATCCATCCAATAATTAATGGGTGAGCTTGTTCTTTTCAAAAACGTTAATCTATTAATCGAGCAGTTTCAATCACCAATCGAGGTGACATCGTCAGTGCGGGGCTGAGTGGGTACATTCTCCCCGTTTGCTTATACGGCACACGAGTTCAGTTGGTCCCGTGGTGGTTTTCGCGTAATTTGGTTGGCCAGCCTAGAATCTCATTTGTGTTATGATCTCGTTCCTTCGTATTTAGTTGGTTCGTTTGACACCACCAAATCGGCAGTTTTCTGTCTCCATTTTGATTGGTCTGATTTCATCCCACATGACTGGCTGATTGAATAGCCTCCTAATTTTGGTAACCTTTAACTCAGTTGGTCTGTTGCCTGCCGTTAGGTTGTTTGATTTCCCGTATCGTTCAGAATCCCGTAACTGTGTAATTCTTTAATTCCTCACGGCTGATATCGATCTGTTTGTTGATCGATTTTTGTGTACCACGCCACGCCTCAGCAAATTCCGCCTCCGTTTTGTTCTTGCATGAGCAAGTATTTGAACTTGACCCTAGTTGAACTGGTATTCTGTCTTTGTGGATCGATTTTTGTGTAGAGTACCACGCCTCAGCAAATTCCGCCTCCGTTTTGTTCTTGCATGAGCAAGTATTTGAACTTGACCCTAGTTGAACTGGTATTCTTCCCTGTCTTTGTGGATTGAAACGAGTAACACTGGGTCATGTCTTCTGCTGGCAAGCTTGTGTTCGTGTATTCTGGTGGCAAGCTTTCTCCCAGTCTCGCCAACTTAGTGTTCATCGCAGTCCTGATATTGAAGATGGTAGACCGTGTTCGTCTTCTCCCTTGAATTCAGTCTTCCGTTCGATTCCCTCCTGAGAGTTCTCAACGTGTTTACAGGCTTGGAGGTGACTGTTATTCCACGTTGCCGCAGTTGTGTCTCTAGTCAAAATACTTTCCAAAGGGTCTTTTCTCAATGACTATTCCCATTGATCCTAGGATTTCATGCACTCAACCATTCCTCTCCGCAGGATCTTCTCGGCTATATTGTAAGCAGCGGTCTGGTTGACCTGCTGGCAGCCCGGTTGTCCAGCCCCCGCCAAGCCAATTGGCTCTTACGCATCGGTAGTCCGGGTAAGAATGGACCGAATCAGTTTATAGAACAATCACAACAGATCACTCTGGCTACCATTGCGCTCCTAACTTGTCTGGTTCGCCTGTTGGGTTGTATTCCATCTGCCTGCCCGACGAAAGCGCGTTCAACTCAGACTGTCCATACTGCGACGCACCAGCAGTCTGAAGTATCGAGTACTACAGGGTCGTCGGTTGTTCATGTCTCGGCTGTTCAGTTATCTGTCGACGAAACAAGCACTTATTCGGTATCGAGTGCAAGTCGCGCAACGGATGCCTCGACGCCTCCCACATCGTCGTCTCCACGTGGAAACAATGTCTGTGTTCGTGGGTAGGTCTTCTTTGCTTGAGTTTGTACAGTGCCTAACTGAAGCGTTTTGGGGTCTTTAGTATATCATGATATCATCTTTATATATAGTGTGGTATATAGTATAGTATATAGTACATTAGAATAGTGTAGCATAGTATAGTATATAGTAAATTAGTGTAGCATAGTATAGTATGTAGTACCCAATACATTAGTATAGTATAGTATATGGTACATCACATTAATACTATACATTGGTATAGTATAGTATGTAGTACATCCATCCAGACAACCGAGACGATGAATCTAAAACAGGATATTATGCCTTACGTCTTTGGGAGGTTTCCAGGGGCTTTCTGGTTTTCGGAGATATCCTACCAATTGAACTGGCACCGAATTGATATGGCGGATATCCGTTTGGTAGAATTAGCAGTCCTTTCCCTGCGTTGATCTGTAGATATGTGTGTCCCCATTTCTCCAGATTCCCAAGTTCGGTGATACGTTATGCTCCATTTGTAGGCACCATAGTTGGCTTGTTCAACCTTTATTTGAGTTTTTCACGTATAATCTTACAACCTCTTATGGCCATTCGCACCTGCACTAACCAGCACGAGCGCTTCGTCCCGCGATACTGTGATGGGATCGTCGACCTGTAGTTACCAAGCCACCACTGCGGATTCGACAACCCCAATTACAGCGGACTCTACAAAACTGCTCGAGACCGTTATCGACACAGAGATGTTTGGCCTCATTCCTCTTCTGTACGGTCTGTTGTTGGATCCCAGTTCACGACCGACACAACCAGGAATGATGGACACTAGTGGCGGTAAAAACGAACAGCGGAAAGTTTCCGGCAAACCAACTACCCCAGGTAAACCCACGAAATTGTTTATGAGTGTTACTATTCTGTCCAGGTGTTCCATCTCTATTACGCAGTCCCCATAACACATTCATTACATCCTATGGACCGATGAAAACGGTCAATCAGACAATCTGGAAACAAACTGCCAGTTCGGACGCTACTCATCAGCAGTCGCGAGGGCTTCATCCTGGAAGATGTGCTGCGTCAACAACACCCAAAGTCTTCGTCATCTCTTTCACATCCTTCTGCCGAATCATACGTTGTCCGAGAACGAGACTCGTCTCGGTAGACGCTGCTTCGCCATGCGTTACAAAGCGTCGAGCCACCGCCGCGGATGTCGCTGGACTGAAGTACCTGCCGCACAACCAGCACATATACCGAACCAACTCGCAGCTCATCAACAACCTTTCAGCCCATCAGAGCTACCAATACCTAGACACATTGTCAAGTGCATAGCCCACTCTAACTAGATCGTTCCTTATCGACCACGTCACTTCACTCTGTTAGATTACTCAAGTCTCAACTGGAATGAGTCCACTAATCTACTGTGCAGCCGATTTATCCCACTGCACTTTCATGGGTCTTCATTCTAGGTATTCGCGTCTGGGGAATCCATTGAGCACGAATCAGCATGAACTGTATATGGGCGAGCGAATACTGATGAAAGGAAGTAGGCCTTCACTGCGGAGTTATTTATTAGAAAATGCCAACTGACAGTTACAGAACTAATGGGCAGGGAAGCAAAACTCTCATATGCATCATGTTTACAAAAACTTTCTTTGAACGCGTCTTCCTGAACTTTTCTGGGTATTCATTGACTGTTGCTCAAATCCAAGCAAATGCTACAAAGCGACTCCACAAATTCCGTAATAAATACCACTTTTCAAGAGACGCAAAGCGAATTCACAAGAGGAAACCATACTACTCGCATGCCTCCCCCATCAGTAGTATCGCCGCTACACTGGTACTCAGCGGTTCTTAGCTTTTCAACACAGAATAGCTGCATGCACTGGATGAGCTCTCAGTCAGCAATTAAGTCTTCTTGGTTCTCACAGCCGCCTTGTATGGCGACTGTCCACCGTTGCTGATAACGGAACACCTGATTGTGACACACCGTGGGCGCCGTTCAATGTTTTGTCCCTCGATAGCGCTGAGGCGTAACCAGTTCGACATATAGACATACTTGCACAGAACGGTTTGATTCAATTCATATGTATGCTTCGATCTGCATGTAGCTGATGTTGCTGAAATTCCTCACTTGTTTTATCGGCTTGTGAGTTGCGATGAGAAGACCTCGAGTTGCCTATCAGCACGATTCCCCCATTCTGTTTGAACATCAGCGACATCTTGGTCCTTGTTTTCTAAACTGCCCGAGGCGTGATAAATTGTTCATTGCATTGTCGATGGCCCCGTATTCTTGTCCTAAACCCGGTTTGTTTGTTTTTTCGCCCCGCGCAGGATCTGCCCGGTCCGCTGACAGGAAATCCAAACTTGGCAGCTCAGCTGACACGAAAACCTCGGCCGAACAAAGCGCGTTCCGCAACCCAGCAGTTGGTCAGATTGCATTGCAAGCCTTGCGGCTGATAAACTCCTTTGCCATGGTCAACCGTCCTGCTCTCCAGGTACGCCGGGTGTGTTTTTCGCCGCGTGTCCAGGAGTTCACACAGCCTGGTGTCCGAATTCGCGTAGGCGTAATACTGTCCACTTTCCACAGATCTAAAAATTTGTCCAAAATGGTTACGACCTCAGGTAGCCGTTATCGAAATAGTGTCACACAGCCTGGTGTCCGAATTCGCGTAGGTGTAATACTGTTCAGTTGGATCCACAGATCTAGATAAACGGAAATCTGTCCAACTGGTTACGACCTCAGGTAGCGTTTTTCGAAATACTGCCTTTGGGAGTTGTATGTACAAGCTCTCACCGTTATCAGTTTCTTCACGTATTTGACAGTCAATACAGCAATCCTGCCTCACGACGAGGCGTCTTTTGTCACCGAATATGGACTATTCAGTTGTCTTATTGGAACGACATCGGTTCGAAGAGATTCTTGTAACCTTTTAGCTCATTTGACAGCTACGATAGTTGTT
Organism: Opisthorchis viverrini; assembly: GCF_000715545.1. Taxonomy (NCBI): domain Eukaryota; kingdom Metazoa; phylum Platyhelminthes; class Trematoda; order Opisthorchiida; family Opisthorchiidae; genus Opisthorchis; species Opisthorchis viverrini. The sequence goes on along the minus strand of NW_008751765.1, from coordinate 838,902 downwards.
CTGATCGCTTTTTATACGATTGCCATGACTGTTTGGTAGACCCAACATGTCATCAACCAAATCGGGATCACCTCAACTCGCTGACCAAAATGACTCATGTAGGCTTTCGGTTGCTTTTACCTGAGGCCGCAGAGACCAGGTTATGTCGGGTCTCCATATCGAACTGATATGGACCGAGCGTCATGTGAGAGGCTCTGTCGAGAATAACACCGTCTAGTTCAATTCCTGTCGAAAAGCGGAAGCTATACACTCACTTGGAGATTACGGTGATGTTAACAGGGCACTCCAATGTACCTCCGGTTCGTGAGATTCCACAACCGCATGTGGCACACAAATACCGCACCATGTTCCGGTTGATATCGAGACTAACCAGGTATGCTTAGTCCCTGAGTTCCCTCCAGTCTTATCTCCTGTTTTGGTCGATAGTAGCGGACCATTGGAGAGTTCTCATCGCCCTCCTTACAAGTAACCTCTACAGAATTAAATCAATAATCACGAAGCGGAAGTGAACACTCGTGTCTAACCGCTGCTTTGCAATTCTCAACTTGTCCGACTCCACTCTGCAGTTTGATAAGCAAAGATTTCGATGTATGGGTCAAACCAGACAGACGAACTGAATAGGTGCTGTGCGAAATCTATCGTGCTTCACGCGCGCGAGAATGTTCCGTTTTCAGGACCACGAGAGTAGTGAGTAGTTTCCTTTAGGAAAATATACTGCGATATCTCGAATATCGTGCCAACTGGAACATGAGGCGGCCTGTGTGCAGCACATTCAGTTGTGAAATATCATAAACGCGAGATTCAGTTGAGTCTCCCGTGAGAACCAAATCGATTTGCAAATCAGTGTGTTTCTCGAAAACAGTCCAATTTGGGTTCAAGTAGAACGCAAGGTTGACGGAAACTCGGGGACTGCGCCTACCTGATGAGCCCGAAGAAGGGCGAAACCGGTGGTGGGCTGTCGAAGAGTTTTCAGCAACCTTGTGAGTAGTTTCTCTTATGAAGATATCTAATATGTTCACCTATACACATTCTGAAGGTCACTCGGGATGACTTAAGCGGGGGTGGGGACCCGTTCTCGGCACATAACCAAAAGTTATTCCCTCAAAATCCCATTAAAACGAGGCCTCTAGCCAGGAATGTCAACCACGAAAAACGCTCAGCCTTCTGTACACCTTCCGTTGCAGACCATAGTCAGTGGAGAACTCACTTCGTTGCTCATTCGACATATTCTACTGGCCCTGCTGACGCGCTGTTTGTGTGAGTCATCCTCAAACACAGTAAATGTGCCCTCGGGGTTGGAGGTTGATGCCAAAGTCCCTAGAAAGCGCAAGGTTACTGCCGAATCAAAATTGTCCGCCTCTACTACTCCTTCTCGACGTCGTGTGGACGATACGGAAGATCTTCGGGAGCTTATCCCCAGTGGAGCCAGGGCAGCAGTTGCACGTGCTGCATCCAACACTGCAAAATCGGGCATCGATCTGTACGGACTTCCAGATTGGGCAAACGAAAACGTTACTCCCGAATCGCAGCCGAGCACCGTAAAGCCGGTCACCAAGTAAGCGTCGGTATTGTTATTACTGGGCTAAAAGGTACATCCTCCTGAAATGACGATATCGTTGCTGACTGGTCGGTTGTTCTTTTCAAATTACTTTACTATATGTTAGATTGAGTTCAGTATCGCTCAGTGGTCGAGGCGTGAACTTACTGACCGCAAGTCCTTGGTTTGAACCCAATCTCTGCATGTTGACTGTGCCTATCTAGGCTTGGATAACCTAGTGGTAACTCAGCCCCCCACCCGCGCAGCTAGCCACTGAATGCTTATTTTCTTTGGTGGGAACTAAATTATATATTTCTACACGCTACATCCAGTTGAGGTTTGATAAAGAAACCCCTACTAGCTGGGATGTGTGAAATGGATTGAAACGTCGGTTCTTATCTCAGTCATTCAACGACTAAGTCTGTACGGGAACCATATTGATGCTCCGTCGCCCTTTTGTGAAAGATCATCGAATACCGTTCAAAAACGGTCTTTCGTGCGTTGCGGTTTGCCACTGAAACACGATGCTCTAAAGCTCTTTTCTGAAAAACGATGTTAAGAAGGAGTCAACTCATAGATACATTCTGAAAGTATTACACCGACCTGCTTAATATAGCTGATAGGTTAGTGAAATACACTCATTTGCAAACTAACTTGGTTTTTCGAGGGACTCACCTGGAACCCAACTGAATCTCCCGTTTGTGATGTTTCCAGGCAACTGAGTGTGCTGCACCAGGCCGCCTTATGTTTCAGTCGCTACGATATTCGAAATATCGCGATACATATATATTTGTAATGCACTACTCATAAGGTTGCTGAAAATTCGTCGACAGCCCACGACAGGTTTCGCCATTCTTGGGGCTTATCAGGTAGGCGCAGTCCCCGAGTTTCCGTCAACCTTATGTTCTACTTGGAACCATATTGTACGAAATTAGTGAAATGCGCTTATTTGCATAGCAATTCGGTTTTCAAGGGAGACTCACCTGAAGCCCAGCTAAATCTCCCGTTTCTCATGTTTTTGAGCAACTGAATGTGCTGCACCAGGCCGCCTCATGTTTCACTGGATACGGTATTTGAGGTATCGCGACACATGTATAGACGTGATACTCTACTCATAAGGTTGCTGAAAACTCTTCGACAGCTTACGACCGGTTTCGCCCTTTTTGAGTATCATACCGATTGAAACCTAAGGCGGCCTGGTGCAATACGTTCAGTTGCTTAAAAACGAGAGGGAATCAGCTGTATTCCAGGTTAGTCTCCTGCGAAAGCAAATTGGTTTGTAAATGAGTGTATTTCGAAGAATGACCTAGTATCGTGGTCGACGAACGGTTATCACACCTTGAGTATTGTAGTATACGATGTGGCAAAATGTAGCCAAGCTAAGCAGACAGTGTGTAACCACCAGAGCGTTCTGGATGACGATAGCCGTGATCCGGAGTTGTTTTGTCCTTCCAGCCAATCCCAGCAGAAATCAATCGGTTCACAAAAGTGAACCAGAGCAATCAACTTCCTCTCACGTACACTAACGGTTTCGCGGAAAACAGCACCAAGGCGAACCTGATTTTTCTCAGGCAAGACCAAACATCATACGCACTGTTTTCAGTTATAAATTTTGCACTAGTGAGTGATCATTCTGCTGTGATACTATTTCGGAGCATAGCTGCCGAGCTGAGTAAACAAACATCGACTAAGAACAGTCGAAAATCGAGGGTGGGGTTCGAACTCAGAGAGGGTTGGCAAACAGCGTGGACCGATTGTTGACCGAAGCTCTCTGAATGAATTCGCTTCACCTTTCTACCTGTCCGGTGTACTCTATTTTCCCCATTTACAGTCTGGACCACATGTTACCGTCCCAACAACTCACAGATGCCGTGCTCCACGAGGCCATACTTTGTGCGGGTCACGTGTGTGCGCTCAATTTTGACAATCAGACCAGTTTGCAAACCGGTCCTCCTCCCACACTCCTGCAACGCCTCGTCGCCCTACCGTTTGACTATTTCAGTCAAAGACCACTGACCGACATACTCTATCCCACACTTATCGCGTTTTGTTACGAGCATCCGACCAATTCGGCAGTGCTCGAAGCAGAATTGAGTCCCACGCTGTTGGCTAACTACATTGAAGTAAGACTGTCACTATTGTTGTTTTCGTTCGACAAAACCTGAAATTTGTGAATGACCAGTGATTTTTTTCTCCTCGTAAAGAGCCGAACAAACGCACCGGATTAGTTCATCGATGCCTGTGTCATTCATTGTATAACTGTACGATCATGAGAACGAAGAAGGTAGCGAACAGAGCTTGTTTTCTGTGATTGTTCCTCCTGGCTAATACATCACAAATTTATATGGTAGCAGAAATCACGTGGAAAAGGTTAAGATCGGGGCTACATACACTTTGGAGAAATAGAAATCAAAGGAAGGGGGGTTGGATGAGGGATAGGTCAATGGGTCACGGAATCAGGTACGATCTTCAGGCTAAATTTGATTTTCTGTGCGAATACTCTTCTACAGTTTCTCTTTGGACATACCGAGCTATGCCAGTTCAGGAATCAACAAGAGGGCGCGAGAATGACAGGCAAAAAACCGGTCGAGAGGGTGCTGTGTGTACCACATCAAGCGATGGCGCTTGAGAGAATGTGTAAGGGGTTCTCCAAGAGGTTTCCTAGAGATAGTCGTGTCCATTCTCTTCATTGGTGAAGTAATCAGGAAAACCTTGGAACGTCTCCGAAACCCTGGAACCATTTTTGGCTGCGAAATGTTGCTAGATTGAACTATGTCACGGTCCGTCAGACCACGTCTGTCATTGGCTACGCATTAGGTCTGTTGCTAAACGCAAAGTTGCCAGTCATCCTAACTAGATGCACGCTACGGTGGATAGGTATCCCGCTTTGTTTCCGTTATCGATCCAGTGGTAGCGCACACTGTGAGTTGAACTGATGCCCAATGGAGTTCTGCACACGTAATCAATCCAGTTTGCTTGTTTCAGTCACAACGACTCTCACCTGACCCACTGTGTACGGCACTGAACAGGACTAAGATTAGGAAGAGATGGGATAAACGTACGTCAAGCAAGCGAGATGGCCCGTTAGATCGCAGTGCGAATTTACTGACCGGAAGGTCCGTGGTTCGAACCCGACCTCTGCCTCTCGACTTCTCCTGTCTAGGCTTGGGCGACCTGCCAGTATCCCAGCCCTCGTGCTTTCTCCGGGTGGCATGGCAGTTAGGCACCGGAAGGGTGTTACCGCTGAACAATTATTTTTATTATTACGTCAAGCAAGCGGTTGTAACAGAAGGACCAAATGTACTTGTTGTCCGGCGCGATTACTGTTTCGGTTGTGCGCATCTTCCTCCAATCGATCAATCCGGTCCTTTCTGTTGATTTCCATGGCTTCACTCGGTTGGGTTAATTGGCTATCGATCAGGTGGCAGTAGGTCTGTTTGCTGGGAAACTTTTAGTCAACGTACAAGTAGACATCGTCACTGTTAGCTAGTATAATCGATCAAACCTCCTAAACTACGCGTTCACCGATTGTTCGGTCCAGTTTCCTGCAACGATTCTTTAGTCCACACTAGTACGTCGCGCAAGCATTCACCAACATTCTGCCGAAATCGTAAGTAACGTGAGGAAAGAAACAAAGTTCGTGGTCGAGTGTGAATATGCATCCATGATCCTTTGGACCCGGGGACCACATGTGGAAAAGACCCCACAAGAATTGAGTTGTTGCTCCTAGCGGGATTCCTGTTCAGTTCTAACTTTGCAACGAGGCCTCCATAGACGAGACCCTGATGCATCATCTTCGCAGCTAGTGGAACTCTTCCGCTAAGACCTGACAACTTTGGAGAAGACGTAAACCATTGTATCCAACGTATCTGTGACCATAAATTTCTCCCGGTTGTCCTTTAAGACTCAAACCGTAGCATTTAGAGTTGGCGTACCGATAACAAGCTGAATCAGCTTCACGTGGATCGACAGGAAGCACTCTCGCGTCGAATCGACTCACGTCTGTGAATCTCGGTACGGGCCTTTCGTAGCCTTGGAGCAGCCGATCGACTTTGGTCCTGCTTCAGAGAGATCTACTGTGAACAATCTTTGCACCATGACTTCGTAGCTCCTCAATTGAGTCAGGCTAACTGTTTGTTTCAACAAATCTGCCTTCACGCTGAGTTTTAATAAGTCAGGTTGTTTTCTTTTTTTTGGTCAAACGATGTAGTCCAGTCATCAATTGCCATTTTTTAGAGTTGGTCGTGAACTACACCTGCTCTTTTCTTTCCAGGAACGTCTACTCGAGAGAACGATGGATGCCCTATCAGATACAGACACACGAATCTTAGCCAGCAGCGAGGCCACAGGTCAGTCACTTGACGTACCCTCCTCTCCAATATATGCCAGTCTACTAATAGCCTTATTCTGATAAGCCGAGCTCTAAACCGAATTGAGCTGGTTGCATGGGAGTTCTGTATCGAGTTTTAGTGAGGACCTAACTCGCCCCACTGCTGCTACCTTTAGACGATGTATTTTACTCGAACAAATGAAGCTTGAGAAAGCTGACGGTCCGGACCTCGCAATCGTGCTGACCCCCTCACTGAACAACTGGTCAATTCTATCTGCTGGGTGAATTGCCGACAGCCGGTGCCAAAAAAAGGCACCAAGTTTCGAACCGTGAATCTCTCAAGGTGTGATCTTATTAGCTCTGGTGAAAGTGCATCTGGTGACGTCAGTGCACGAATCTGAAAGGATAGAATCATGTCTGCGAATTTGCGTCAGTTGTGATGTCAGAGGTGTACCAAGCTACAGTGACCGCCGTGTTGTTGTGTGAGTGCGAAACATGGCATATGCGGACAGGTGATGTGAGGCGTCTTCAGGTCTTTGACCACCGATGCCTCAGACAAGTTGCTGGTGTCCGATGGCGTTAACGAATTCGCAACCTGATAATTAGAAAACAGGTATTCGGTTGTGCAGCGGGCACTTCAATCGCGCAAAACATCCTGCGCCATCAACTGCGGTGGTTCGGCCATGTGCTACGTATGCCGTCCACTGAAACAAGTCTTGTTCTCCCTGCCTCCATCAGAGTGGCGAGATGGACAACGTGTGACTTGGCAGAAGGGTGTGAAGAGTTTGGGTGTTGTACGCCTTCCAAAATAGGGTCCCCGTGACCCCGCTTACGATTGGCTGGAGACATTGCAGTAAATGGCGGCTGATCGACATCAGTGGCGCTCGTGATGTCAGTTTCTTTCCAGGTTGTCTGACTTGGAATGCTTGCGATAGGCTATCAGCAGGTCCCCTCCCTCACCTATTCTTTTCTCTTCCTTTCATTCTAAAGCTTGAAACACAATTAAGCCTTATGGTTGTTTGACAGTAAAGTATTAGTGTCAACACTGATGTGGCTGTCTCTGATGACGATGTAGTGTGGTATCAAATTGGATGCACACTATTCTGTCTGCTGAAGACTCACGCTAGCTGGTCTGTCGATTGTCAGGCTCCGGGCTGGCTGTCGTTGCATATCACTTTTTTGACGCGACAGCAACGTCCAAACGACGCAACCGTTGTTTTCGGATTAAGCGAATGCTTTTGGACAAACCCCTTGAGCAGCTAAGCAGGGTCTGCTTAGATTACTCCACAACTATTCCACCAATCAAATACGAAGCCAGTATGCTCCAAGAACGCGTTATCCTCCTTCGTCGGATGGTAGTCGTACGACCATTCCTGGTTCCTTCATCCAGTATAGGTTACAGCAACGAACCCTAGTTGGCCTTACAGGCGGATCGAAGAGACGCGTCTGCGTCCTCAAGTCGTATCAGTGACGATGAATCCAGATAAAAATTAGCAGGACGATCTCAGCAACCTCCCATCCCTCCCTGTAAGAGACGTTGTCTTCCGAAAAAAACACCGCTACTGGTAGCGTTCCTTAGCCGGTGTATTTTGCCGATTGCATACAATTTGGTAGGACACAAGTTTGATGTAAGCTGGGAGGTTGTGCCCAATTAATGAACCCCAAGACTGGCGAAACTGGTGTTGAGCTTTCAAAGTAGTGTGTTCTGTCACCTCGTTCACCCTACACCAGCTTTTTACTCAATTGGACTGAAATCTTCCTCTGTACCACAGGCATCGTCCCACACTGATCAACCACTTGTTAATGTTGGTAATTGATCAGGTGGCTGTTGATCTGTTCGCCGAGCTTGGC
>NW_008751765.1:822788-831176 GCF_000715545.1 Opisthorchis viverrini | reverse complement strand
GTTTGCAAATCAATTGCCAAGCTCGGCGAACAGATCAACAGCCACCTGATCAATTACCAACCAATACACCCGAGCTACCGATATTCCAAAACATTACCAACTTGTTAAAGTCCCCAGACCGTTGGAGAAAGAATTGTCTTATTACGAGGCCCCTGAAGCAAGCCTCAGAAAGTAATAGGTCTTACAGCCATCAAACACAACAACGCTCGCTTTCGGATTGGTACCTCGTCCTTCTCGCGTTTCAAAATCCAAATACTGTCTGCTCCAACTCACCGTAATTCTCTTCTACTGTATACGGCCCGATAGTAATTTGGTAGCGAACTGCCTGTGATTCATCATCATCGTCAAAGACAGCAACATCAGTGTTGGCACTGACGCTTCACTGCCGTAGTTGTACGAGGACTGGGATACTGCCAGGGCGCCCACACCCAGACAGGAGGACGATTAGGGTCCTCAACCAAAGCCTTTGGCTCAAAAGCCTAACTGCAAGGCAGCGGTATTCGGCTGGAGATGCAAGTACACTACTATTTTTACGGGACACATCGCCATACATGTTCCAACCATCAACCTGGAGGGCCAGGAGACTGTGTTCGTCAGACCTCTACACGTGGACAAACCTGGTGTGAGAGACCCTGTGAGCATCGTGCGGACACTCCCCAGTATAGCTCAATGGGTCACCGAGGTACACAAACCGCCACACCACGGCAAGGTCCAGTCTCTTCGTGACGGACTGTAACTAAGGTTGCGTGATCAATTTCCCCATCTCCAGCACTTTTGTTCATCATTTTTATAGGTTTAGAACGCATTTTTTGGAAACCATGAATTTGTATGTAGACTGGACTTCGCTTGGTGAGACTGTTAGACTTACCCACATTTGTTGCCGTATTCCTGTATTTATCCGATCGCTCACTGAACAGCTTCGCTGCGTATCTTTGTAATGTACTACTATATAAAGGCTGCTGAAAATCCGTTGACAGCCCACGACCGGTTTCGCCCTTTTTGGGGCTCATCAGGCAGGCGCAGTCCCCGTGTTTCCGTCAACCTTATGTTCTACTTTAACCAAATTGCACGAAATTAGCGAAATACACTCATTTGCAAACTAATTTGGTTTCTTCGAGAGACTCACCTGGAACCCGGCTGAATCTCTCGTTTGTGATTTTCTCAGGCAACTGAATGTGCTGCTTCGCTGCGTTTCTGATTTTTACAGATCTTCGGTTCCGCTTCGAGTACCGGTTCCCCGTCAGCAAATGGGAAACTGCCAAGGCGTACTTTGTTCGTTGACAACGGACCATTTGCGGTTTCCCCAGACGAAGCTTGTGATCTGATCAAATAAATTATTGTTATCAGTGCCCCTCTTATCTTTTATGCTCAGAGGTCGTGATCAGGTTGTTCAATCCAAGAATACCCACTGACTTATTTACGTCTTTCAGCTACTTATGAGTAGCTACGTTACTTTTGCTCTATCCCGATAGAATATCTGCACTAGTGCGGGGCAAATAACTCCGTCAATTGAGTTTTAAGAACACACTAATGAAAAAGTTTGATCTTCCCTAAAAAAATGGTCGTATTTGTTGATTCCGCTTGAAGCCATATGATCACCTTTTACAAACCGAGCCCTACAAAAGACGCAGGTGTAGAGGTGCCCTGAACTTGGTTCCAGATGAGTTCTCCCAGAGGGCTGTTTCTGGATAGTTGGATAAACAAACTCACTCCGAAATTACTCGCATTACGATAAAACGACGTATTCACTCAAGGCCAATGTATTTTGTATTCTGGTTGGTTAGGGTCATTCCGTTGTGCACGCACTAAGTGAGACCGCAGTAAATTAGGCGTATTTCAATCGATCTACAGCACTCAAATTTGCACGTCCCAAAATGCTATGGAGTCCTAAGCTGGTCGTCTCGCTGAAGCGAGGAACCGGGAAGCATGCTAAGACATGTAACCTATGGTCATTGGGCCATTTATCTCATGAATTTCAAGCGACCGGTAGACGTGTCTCAGTGCAGTAATTAAACTGCAAAGTTCGCACGACCGCAACAAGTTGCTCCGGTTGGACCGAGGGACCCGTCCTCGGGGAGGTGCGGACCACACTACAACAAAATTTTGATCAAGTAGTTTTGTATAAATGTAGATTACTGCTGTTCCCTTCGGAATGTGAACAGCATACCACCGTACGTATAAACCGGATGTCCGAATAACGGCCAAGACACCCACTGTGAGATCGAACGATCCACCAATAAGGGCACCGAAGTGGTGAAATTGAGCAAGACAGGTGTATCGAAAACCATAAAAAGCATGCTGATACTGTGCAGAAAGATGTGGTACAAATGCGATTTCAGGGATGCTTGGTTGGTGACAGAAACACGGTCAAGATAGTCCTGTAAAATCCCGTTTTAATTTGACCCGTTTTTTGCAGGAATCGGTACCGGGGCTCGAATTAACTCGGGTGCAGTTTGAACCATTTGTGGCTGTTTTGGTAGCGGTGGGACAGGCCTGGGCTGTTGTCGAGTTCCTTGAATGGTTCACGTGATTTTGTCCAAGAGTGTCGAAAGACTTGGGCTTCTTTACCGAGAGCACTCGTTCGTCTGATCTGACGGTTTCTCCCGGAGTCGTCCAGTTTGGATTATGCTTGATCACTAGACTGTCCAGTTGGACCTCGTCGGCTTTCCTCTTCACGGTCAACTTTGGCGTCGCAGTTTGAGACTCCGGAGCAGCGGGTGGTTTGATGCGTTGTACTGAGGGAACTGTTGTCAGATCCGGGGAAGCGGCTCGCATCGGCATTGGCATCAGATGGTCATAGTACAAATCGACCAGGCGATGGAATGGGTCTGACTTTGATACCTGTGGAATTGATTGATAAGAAAGTTTTCACAGAAAAAAGGTGAATGTTTACGAAAAATGTCGACTCACATACGGAGTCGGAAGGTTTGCGCAAATGAAGTCAGTCCGTGCATACAACAAGTCCGCAGTGAGCATGTAGCTCAAGCTGTCGTTTGCCACTGTCCGTACGTAACGGGAACAACCCATGTCGACCACCTAATCGAGTCTCAGACGCGCTAAGTCTGTTCTTATTGTGCATTCAGTTCTCCGGCAACCATAACGACGTGTGAGAGAGAATCCCAGGCATCATAAAACGTGTCCTTAATGGTATCAAGGCTGAAGTCGATTGTGACGTGACCAGACGCGACAGACAGTAAACGATCAACTTCCCTTTACAGACGAACCGCACACGGGTAGCTATTAAGGGGTGTCCAGTCAAGATAGGGTCCTTCTGCCAGGTAACTCAGGATGATACCGACCCCTACACATCCTGTCTCTGGATCGCTAGAAGTGCACAGCCGGAAGCCAGGAGACTCAGAGGCATACCTGCAAGTAGTATGGGGAGCGATAAGCTTACAGGAGGCTGAAAAGGAATGGTTCAGCCGTAGCGCCATTTCGGTGCACAGAAGCCGTGCAACTGCAAAAAGGCACTAGGGAAAAGATGCTGCTATCTTAGGAGAAATCGAAAAGCCACGGTTGAGTCCTGACTATGGACATCCCGAGACTTAACCACCGACTAACGAAGAAGGAGCAGACAACTTCACCGATATGTGTACAATTCGGAGGACTTCTCACCTCGGAAAAAACGTCACTTAGGTCGTATTGAAGATAGCCTGATAATGCGACGAATGAACGAGTAGTACTCACCAGGAATCCAAGGCCTCTACGTTCAAACAACGCTAGTAGATCCGATGGTGTCATCAGCTCCGGCTGCAAAAGGTCCACATGGACACTGTTCTGTGGGAGATACTCGCGGACAACTAAGTCATCTGCTTCACACCCTTTCATGTCAAACAAGTTTCAGTTCGTTTGGCGTGTATCATTTTTCGTTGCATGATGAACGTCTGCGTTTTGAGAAATTTTTCTAGATGACTAGAATGAGCGTAATAAACGGCTGAAGCTGAAGAAAAAAACATCATAAATATCGACAACTCAAAGGTAGTTGGGCACTCACAATATGGGCTACTAAGCCAGGTGCACACATTATCAAGAATCAAGTGTAGTCTGTGAAATCCTGACATCAAGACCAGGAAGCTCAAAGGTTTCTTTATAAACAGGATCCCGGTATGAAGTCTTAATCTCTGGTCTGGTCGAATTATATGATTGCAGTCGAGTGTTGAAATATGCTGACCCCCTACGGATAGCAGTTGACCAGGTCGTTAAACCAAGCGTCGAAAAGTAGGCTTCCAAATTACTTTAGAAATCGGGGGCAATTGTGGGCGAGTTGCTCCTACATACGGGCATCCACCATTCAAATCAAGGGTTCTATCCAGCTGGTTGTGAATTACGGTACAGTCTGTTTCGTTTAGCTTTGCAACTTCAAAATAAAATCGTTCAGCTGTGACACTTTCGGCTCCAAGCTGCTGTGCCACGCGAGGGCGGGGATACTTCCGGGCTGCCCAAGCCCAGAAAAGGGAAGTCGAAACGGAGAGGTCGGTTAGAAATCACGGAATTGTCGGTCAGTAAATTCGCGCTCTCGCCCTGTTCAATAATTTGGTGACCTCAGAATTCAACATGATCATCGTATCCAAAAGATACCGCGCATGCATTCTGCACGAAATATGTCAAGTAATCTAATACGCTGACGTAACGCCGTCCTTGTTTTTGTCCCACTTTATACTGCACAGTGGAATTTTTACAGGACGAACGGACCCATCGCCAATAACACCTTCAAATGGAACGCAGAAGAGCCGAGGAAACAAAATAGCAGCGCGATCATCATCATCATAATTAGGAGAAACATCAGATGGGAACACCGTACAAGGATGTCAGGTAGTTTGAATAAAGCCTTACGGTAGAAATAAATAAATGGGGGAGAAAGGGAACCTAGGGCTAGTCTATAACAAACATCCAAGGTACCTACACACCCGACACTCAGTCAGACAATCTGGATGAAAGCTGGCTGCATGAACGCCACTGACATAAGTTAGCTGCCGCATCGTTCAGCCTCTCCAACCAAACACAGGGAGGTCAAGGTGAACTCCATCTTGGAAGTCGAACAACAAAAACAGTGACCATACTTCTCATATCATTCCCTTCTGCCACGTCAGATTCTGCCCAGAACAAGCTTTTGCACTTGGTGGTCGCGAAACATGCGAGCTACTGGATCAGCTCGGTCAGCATTTATGGTGTTTTATTCGCTTCATATTGCCTTCTAAAATGAGAACAATGTTTTCTGAATATTCCAGTCAACAAAGTCCTCGCTCGCAGAGATCTGAACACCGAGTTTTTCAGACCTTCCAGAGTTTACCTCATTAATAACGAAGTTCAGCAAAAGTCGAGAAAGTGGAAATCCTTGAAGGACAATACTGCTTGTAGGAAAGCTTTTGGAGAACTCCCCATGTACTCTCACGCGCCCACAAGCAAGTGAATACAAACACGAACCTCTGGAGCGTACCACTTTCTGTAAGCGTGTTATAAAGAACAAACCGGTCGACAGAATTGAACGCACTATTGAAATCCGTACGCGTGCCATTGCCCTAACACTTGTATTGTGGACATGTGATCCATACAGCCCTTCCCGGCCGGAATCTTGCTTGCTTTTCTCGGATCCCTCTTCATGCGCCTTCGTCAGACGAAGTAGAATAAGCGACGCAAAAGCAGATTTGAGATCGAGAAAGACCATCATTGTTGGTCGTCGTAGGGTGGCGCGGTTCCAATATTTGTCACAAGATGGAGATACGATCGATGCAGTCCCGATGATGACAGACCAAGTAGCGTAAAATGACACTAGAGAGCACTTTGAAGGCTATAGTTACTAGGCTGATGAAAGAAAAGAAAGCATTCAGCTGTAACACCCTTCCGGTGCCTAGCTGCCATGCTATCCGAAGGAAGCACGAGGGCTGGGATACTGCCAGGTTGCCCAAGCCTAGACAAGGGAAGTCGAGTGGCAGAGGTCGGATTCGAACCACGGACCTTCCGGTCAGTAAATTCGGCCTCTAACCACTTGGGCCATCTCGCCCCCTACTAGGCTGATGCCCCGCCAATATTCGTAAGATGCTCTTGCACCATTTTTGAATAGGAAAGTCACCGCCAATGCATTCCATTTTGTTAGAATTCGTTCCTTATTCCAAGCATTTTGGAGTAGGGTGGTCAGTTAAGCTACGATGGACTGGTCGCTTTCTTTGAAAAGTGCGCAGTGAAGACCGTATGGTCCAGGTGTTTTGTTGCACTGAAGCAACGAGATTACACGCTAGACTTCCGTCGACGATGGCGGTATGATGCCTATGTTCTACTAGTGTTCATGTTGTCCTTTAAGAGGCTGAGTTGATGGGGTCTAGCTGAACTGTTCTTCAAGGTGTCCAGAGCATCATTCAAGATGACGTTTCGTGAATAAATTTAGGTACCATTTTTTCGTAGATCACTTCGCTAACACTCATCCTACCCGGACAACTTGATCGGATTAGCTGGAATAGGGTGTGATTGTCGTCTCGCCGAATTGTCTTCTGGAGTTTCTCACAAACTGTTGGAGATAATGCACGAACTTACTGACCGGAGGGTCCGAGGTTCAAACCCAATCTGTCTGAACTTGGGCAACCTAGCGGTACCCAGTCCTCGTGCTTCCTACGGGTGGCATGACAGATAGGCACCGAAAGCACGTTATGGCTGAACGATTTTTTTACCATCAAATGTAAATTCATGTTGGACCGAGATCGCCATATCTTTGCACAGCGCTGGGAGTTTTACCTGTGACACGGCGCTGCCAGGTCTGCTCAAGCACTGGATATCAGATGAACAGTGTCACCGCTTGAATCCCGGAGAAATTTTCCCGTCGGTCCCTAACATAATCTAGCCCGATGAATTGACTTCAAATGAAAGTGATCGTACAGTCTGACTGTGAAGTCTGGTGGACTCGGAAGCTTAAGGAAACGAAAGGAAAGAAGAAGCCCAGAAAGTCCGGAATGCCCAAGGATCATTTCAGTTTATCCAAACGACCGGTCTCCGGAAACCGCCTGTGACCGAAACCATCGAGGATCAGAGTGGTGAAACTATCTTGGATAAAGGATGCCTTGGCGGCTGAGCAGAGCACTTTGAACAACAATTCTCGTGGTCACAGGCTGCCACTCATCCAGATCCTACAGCTGAAGCAGAACCCTGGGCGGTGAAGGTGAAGTCCTTTAAAGTATCGTGGGTTTCCCTCTTCCTGGATTTCCAAAGCACATTATATTCGGTTGATCGGTATGCTCTCCTTGACAAGCTTGCCCAGCAAGGAATGGTCAGAAGTTTGTGAAAATAATAAGTTTTTTGTGTTCTCGGCTTTCCGGGCTTGTGAAAGTATACGAAGAGCTCTCCAAAAAACTTCTGTACACAATGTGGATACCGTCAACACCGCCCAATTTCCCAATTCCTATTTAGTTTTGTGGTCGACGAGACAATCAGACGAACTCCAGGCCTTTAAAACCCGGGGTCTCAAACAGTTGTTCGCAAAAACATTGTCGAGCTGGACTGTGCAGATGACACCGTCCTCATCTTCGAACTGGAGAACGCGAGGCGTTATTGAGTGAATTGATCAGTGTCCTTTGGCACGAGCTTCGCACCCACGAAACGTAAGGTCATCATCCTGAACGTGCAGTCGCTGAACACGCCACTTGCAATCCATGGAGGGGCACTCGGTAAGTGATGTTTTACGTATCTTGAGGTCGTACTAGCTCCAATTGTAGCGTGGCAGATGAATTCACTGCCCCAAATCTGCAAGGGTTGCGTTGCGTTTGCTAATTTGAATCATCTATAGCTTCGAAGCGGTACATACCTGAATCTCAAGGGACGTGTGTATCAGGTCACAGTACGGGTTGCTTTGCCGTGTGGCTATGAAGCCTCTGGGCCCGTCCAAGCGACGGAACTGGGAGGTCTTCGTGTGTTCCACGGCGGCTGTCTCAGAACCACAGCTCGTGTGGGTTGATGTCGACAAACCCTTAAGGAGACAGTTAGAAAGTGAATGTTCGCCTACGCAATGGGGACTTTCACCGAAGAATGTGTTCAGCACCAGAGGATGCGTTGGAAGAGACTGGACCTTACCGTGGTGTGACGGTTTGCGCACCTCAGCGATCCATTGAGCTATACTGGAGAGTGTCCCGCGATACTCACAGAAACGACAATTCAAGATGCAAGCACAGTGGTTGAGTTAACAGCCCCGTCAGTCTCCACTCGCTTCCGTCTGCGCACCTCTGGTGCTCCAGAGGCTCCTGCAGTGGGATGTGTAGGGGTTGGTATTGTGCTAAGTCACCGGGCGGAAGTATCCTTACTTGACTGGATACCTGTTGATAGTCGCCTCTGTGCGGTTCGCCTGGCAACGTCTGTGAAGGAGTCTCACAAGCGGCAAGTTGATAGATGTCTGTTTATCGTGTCTGC
>NW_008751765.1:816363-819050 GCF_000715545.1 Opisthorchis viverrini | reverse complement strand
TCGCTTACCCGCCCTGCTGTATGCAGCAAGTAAGGCGACCCGGCTGATGGCACCACGCGACGGCCGATGTGGTATGAGTATATTTGTGTATGGCCAATTAATGGTTGTACGTGGACTGGGATACTGCCAGGGCGCCCACACCTAGACAGGAGGACGATTAGGGTCCTCAACCAAGCCTTTGGCTGTCGCCACATGTTCCAACCCTCAACCTGGAGGGCCAGGAGACTGTGTTCGTCAGACCTCTAACCATTGACCAACCTGGTATGAGAGACTCTGTGGGTGTCGCGGGACACTCTCCAGTATAGCTCAATGGATCGCTGAGGTGCGCAAACCGTCACACCACGGTAAGGTCCAGTCTCTATCTCTCCGGCATCAGCAGCCATATCTTGCAGCTTCTCCAATCAGGTACAATAGGGATCACGCAGTCCCATCTTAGAAGGCGAGTCGCATCGACCGCTCAGGAAACACAGAAAGTACAGAAAACAGCACGGAAAGCGCTTTTCTGCGACCGATGATTCGGCAGCGCAATACGGGCCCTGGCCATCCCAGTTTCTGGTGCTGGGCACATTCTTCCATGGAAGTTCCCGTCGTACAACCAGAAAGATTCGCTTTCTATAGTCTCACCCGGAAATTCGCTGAGCCATTTCAGCTCTCAAGCTTCCTTCTTGTTGAATGGCAGCTAGGAACCGAGAATATGATATAAATAAACGGGTACGCGTGCTATGGCTCTGAGATAATGGTTGTCGAAGGCCTGATGACGTCTCAATTCCGCTACTCAGCCATACAACAACAGTCCATACTGTAGCCTGACACACGTCTGTTGAAACCCCACGGATTCGTGCATTGGCTTCATTTGAACTGCGCTTGGAACTAACACAGCTTCCAAGATAGGTAAAGCGGTCTACAGCTTCGAGTGCCTCTCCTTGGATTGTAAGGGTTATGTTCAGTATCGGGCGTCCAGCGGCATGACCCTACACTTTGTGGATGCATGACAAAGAACGAGATGACGCTGGTTAATTCATCCAGAAACGTTGGTTTCTTCTCACTGAAGGCGAGAACGATGTCTTGTATACGCTCCAGGTTGACATGGTTTGAATTAGTAACTACCACTAGCCCCACGGTCTTGGAGAACTTCTAGCTTTCATCTCATTATCCCGTCCATCACGAAATTGAAGAGCACTGAAAAGTGGAAACCCTAGACAACATTTTGTGTAGGGGTCTTTTAGAAAGCTCTGTATACTCTCGCACCCGAAAGAATAAGAATACAGAGGACTTATTATCTTCACAAACTTCCGAGGCATTCCTTGAGGAGCAAGCATGTTCAAGGGAACAAACCGGTCAAGTGAGTGGGTCGTTTGTACGCATGGCGTTGTTCTGACACCTGGAGGAAGATTTGATCAACGCAACCCTTATCAGGACAGAGCCCCGCTTGCTGCTCTCTAGTCAGTGTTTCTCGAGGCACCATTCAGCGATGAAATACAGGTGGTACCAACAGTCTCGTTACGACCGAGTTAAGCTGATTACTGGTTGGTTACCATACTCACTACGAGTCTGGTTTTTAAAAATGGGTACTATTGCCGATTCTCAGATGTGCGCAGCCAAAATCTGAAGAGAGAAAGGGAGCAGACAATTTACTTACAGTACTCACATCCCGCATCCTTGTTTCTGGAAGACAGCATACATCAATGAAGAGAGCATCCAGCGTATGAGCAGCAGCCAACTGTTGTCCTGCTTGTTTGAGCGTGCAAACATTAAAGGCAGCTAAGTGGCTTTCCGGGGTTGAAAACGGATTTCAGAGTGTCTAGGGTTGTCACTGAATTCGGATGTACAGGAGCTGCAGCTGAATGTGATGTTACAGAGAGAGTAATTAAACTTGGGTGGGGCAGAGTAGGAAGGGAAAACTTGAAAATGTAAGAAAGGATGAGTCAGCAGAAGCATATTTTTGCTTACCCATTCTGCTGTATGCAGCATGTAAAGCGATCCGGCTGGTGACACCACGCGAAGGCCAATGTGGCATGACATCATTGTTAGTTGTAAGTAGCATGTTCGTATCCAGTTAAGTAAAAATCTTTCCGCGCTGTGACTTTAGGCGATGGTAACCCGTGCACATTCTGTCACAGCTGCCTCCGGGTCGCCAGATGTGTGCAGCCGGAAGCGAGTGGAGGGTGACCGAGTGGTTATCTGAGTCACTGAGATTGCACCTTGAATTCTAGTTCTTGATATACGGCACACACATTACGGCATACGTAAAGCGAGCAAAATACATGAGCAAGAGCGACCCCATTTCCTGCCCGATTCGGAGTGGGAAAATTAAAAGAGGCCGGATAAACAGTACGTAGATGACTGAAGATTGATTTTTCAATGTCTGAGACTGTTGGCGCAAGCTGACGTGCAGGTAAAACAATAAAACAGTAAAACAGTAAAACAATACTGTGGTGGCAGTGAACATGTAAACGAAGCGTGGCAAAATGTGAAAGGAGCCATACTAGCGGCGTTCAGTGCTGCCTGCCCGACTTCTCCAATTCGACCACGGGACCACTGGATGTCGTCGAGGTCGTTATCCATGATTGATGCCAGGAAAGCCATACCAGCAGGCAACGAGTACGACGGCGCACGCAAATCCCTCAAACGCCAAATAGTGAAGAGTCCAAGGAAAGACCGAGAGCTCTGGTGGACATCGAAAGCTC
>NW_008751765.1:807422-814648 GCF_000715545.1 Opisthorchis viverrini | reverse complement strand
GCTTGACAACTCACTGACAGTGCTGGATTTATGCACCAATTTACCAGCTCGCGCGTGCAATGCGCAGCTACTTACCCCCCAATCATCGGTGAACGAAACTGTGGCAGCTACAACCAGTGTACGATGAGTACGCGGTTATTACAGCTGATAATGATGATGATGATGACGTGCAGGTGTTGCAACATGTGAAAGACGAGCTGGGTCGTCATCCCTAGAGGATGGACCAATAAGGAGGCTGCTAATGAAGTGGGGGAAGGGAAGATGAAGTGTGTGAAGAGAGGTGTCAGTAGTAGTCTGTTGTCGATTACCCGCCCTACTGTATCGAGCATGAAAGGCGATGACACCACGCGACTGCCGATGATATGAGAGTTGTTACCCGTAGGAATCATGGTTGTATGTGGATAGGATATCTCCATTGCGCCCAGACCTAAGCGGGACGACGATTTAGGGCCTCAAACAAAACCTGTCTCCAAAGCTTGATCTCAAAGCGGGGTATGATCAACCTGCTACGGAGCTCCATGAGTGTCACACAGACCCGCTGGCACCATAGTTCAGCGAATCGTGGAGTTAGAAAAATCCCTAGGCCACGATAACGTCCAGTCTATTGGTGACCGAGAGCCGACCCGGGAAACTTGGGTAAAAGCCTCGATCCTGTGTATCAATCCGTGGAGCAACCCGATATCATTCGCCTAGCGCCTTAGTGTCCACGTCGGGATACGCCACAAGATTAGGTAAAAACTCTCATGCAAAAATCGCTATAAGTAGTGATTGACTAGCCCGGGACCCCCCGCAAACCCTTCCCTAGCCCAGCCATTCGAACTAGGCGAAAATCATACCAACAGGAGCGTTCGGTTGCGAACCGGCTACAGACCAAATGATTCTATGCCATGATTGGTCAAGAAATAATCCAATCAGAGTCGAGAATATTATGTCAGGAGCTTCTCGCACAGAAGATACGCGTTGACTATGTGAAGACTTCCCCGAGGACTCTAAGAATTTAGTAGTAGCCATTTTTCATTGCATCCGATCAGCGAGGGAGTTTTCTGAAACTATGGGTTGTTCTAGTTGCAAACGTTTGCTGGTTCTGGAGTCGTGGAAGTTCAAGACAGCCACATATGCTTCGCCAGTTGGCAGAAGATAGCTCTGTTTCGGCACTTCCCAGGTGGGGTGGATGTTGATGAAACACACGCGGCGAACCTATTTGAGTGAATCTTTTTAAATTGTCTAATATATGGTCTTAGGTACGAACTGTACACCTTCCTGTTCGCATGTGGCATGAGTAGCCGAAGTCCAGTTAACTGTGCACTAGTTAGAAGTGAACAGTTTCCTCCTGCGCTTTAGTCGTTCTTCTTGTTTAGGGTGATGATAGGCGAACAGTATCAAGCGACAGTAGAGTTCGGCTGCGATGTCATTTGATATCTCCACATTTGCAAAGCCATCAGGAAGCAAGTGTATCGCACAACATCCATGCATCTTTGGTCATAGATACTGTGCGAACAACTGACACGTTTTGCCGTGTGGTTCGCCTGTTCAATGCCGTTAGGTAAATTTTTTTTTCCGACAAGATCTGAAGCTGCCACGCCGCACAGACCCACGATTATTCTCTTATCTTGCGGCACACTGGTTCCACATCACCCGCAAGTTTGGGAATACGAGATGCATAGGTCATACCACTGCGACAAGAGGTAAATCCAGAAAAGCTGTGGTTACATTTTGAACGTTGTCTGTCGAATGACTGTGTACGCATGTTCCTCCGTTTTAGGCACTTAAGACGGCGACCGTACTATGACTGTGTCGGAACTAACATAGCGAATCCACCCTAAGTTAGTTACTTATAGTTCCTGATGCAAGCACTCGAGTGCTTCCAGGTGGTTGACATGCTGCTTAATGCACGCCTTGCTTCTTCCAGGCGCTGTGGCTGTCCTGTATCCATTTGTTCTCTGTAATTAGAGACCTGTCGGATTACATCCTACCGGGGCAATCTACAACCATCAGCTTTGACTGTCTGTATAAACGAGTGGTGGATAAACTTCAGGTGCTGAAACACAAAAGGGCCACAGCCGTCATTAGGCTGTTGATCGTCTAGTGGAGAATCCCGCTGCGCTAAGGCTCGACATGTGTGATTGACAATCCGCCGGTGGTTGAGGCTACTACATCTCAATTGGTGGTCTAGGAACACAGACTTGAGCTCTTGCGTGCTTTGTGACTCGCTGACCAGTAGTATGTTACCGCCATTGCGCAGCGGATTGCGTGTCATATCGCGTCGCCTGTTGTGGACTTCTAGCCGCACGTTAGTCTTCTGCATCACTCGCCTATCTGTCCGCTATGATCGGCGTATATCCCATGTAGCAAACTGATTAAGCATCGTGTAGCCACGGCCACAAGTTAGCCGTATGCACCAGGCAAGTCCTCGTTGCAGTGTTGTGCAAGCAACGACAGTCTCTTTCACTTAACTGGAGGCTCTCTGGTAGTCGTTTGGGATGAGCAGCTCACCCAGTACATCTCTGGCAGAAAGCCACATGGCAACTGCTGGAAGCATGCTCTGGAGGACCTTGTATGATTCGCATTTTGCAAGTGGAAGCTACGCTGCCAGTAAATAGCCCCTGAATACTTCCACACTGATATCAAGCAGCGCGCTGGAAAACCCGGCCTGCGTGCAGTCGTGTTTCCCATCTTACGGCAGTCATCCTGATAATATTTTAATTTGGTGCCCGTGTGCCAATGTGTATGAAAATCTGTTCGACGGCGCATATAGTCACAAGAACCACAAGAATATAGCAGCTGCCCTATAGGATATCCCGACTTTCGGAATGATAAGTAGCGTGCGTTTCATGCTTGTGCATGAACTAAGAGTTGTATCGTAGGACGTTCTGCATGGCATGTGCTACGTCAACAGCACCTTTTGAAACGCCAGTTCGCGTTTACAAGACAGTTATTGGCCACGCATCAAAAGCAAACCAACCAGCCCTGTACAAGAATGGCTCATAGGCGAGTGACATGCCACCAAAAGACACTTAGATATGAATCAGAGCCGGTATCGACACTCGGTGAAGTTGCTTTCGACGCCAAACCTGCACGGACATCCAAAAGCTGGTTTAGGAAAATTAGGACGTTTCCAACTGGCCTTACTCAGTTTGACGGGGCATGGTACGGTGCTTCGGAAACTGGTTCAACAGTATTTCACTTCCAAACTTCCAGCTTACTTCTCAAAAACCAGCAAGACCATGGTATTTGGTGGGCAGACTCCCTTGTCCAATGTTATCAGTCAAGGCCTCAGCAGTGTCAAGCATGTTACTACGGATGGCCGGCGTAGTCACAAATCATGAATACTTCACGTTCCGCACCATGACCAAAGGTTCCTCCATCTGCCCCATCTTTACAGCTGGTCTTCGATCGCTACTAAAAGCCCATATTGCGAGCTGGGCCACTAAACTGGGCTGATTAGCATCGAAACTTCATAGTTCGAAAGCTTACCGCTGATCGTCGTATTCTTATCAGTTTCAAGGCTGGGGCCAAAATGATTTGAATTTCACCGTTTTCACAGCCGGACGAATTATGCGAATTTACCTCCAAAATACGATTGGATATCAGAAAGATGCGAGGAAACTACGCACCTCCTATTGGATTCGTGATGAATGGCTCTTTGAACTACCCGTCCCTACCGGAATCACAGACGCTGAAGAGCGAGTGAGGAGGTTACAAAGAGGCATGTTGTAGAGACAACTTCAGGAGCTTGTATTGACGTATACCTAAAAGATAAAGGCGTCGAATGGCCGCGACCACCCCGTCAACGAAAGTTTTCATGGTGTGTCTCAATGGTACACTAGCAACTATCCAACCTGATATGGCTTCAAGCCTTACCCCGATTCCAAAAGAAATCTAAAACGCAAGGTGAAAACGGATTTCTCTATTCATAAGGCCTCTAGCCCCGGACTGGTCAGGAAGATGAACTGCTCCCCGACGTTCACTAGAGCTTCTTTCAATGATCATTTCTACCCTCATTGTACAGGCCCCGACTTCATGTCTCCGGATTAGACTAATGAAGCTCAAATCACGTAACGAGCGCTCACTGACGTTTGCAACCGAATGACTGCGGATGACAGTGGCATGTGTTTTGACACATCATTTCCTGATGCTTTTACTGCCGCTGCCGCTGCAGCGGCACATTGACCGTCCCGCTTGTGACGTCCTATACTTCAAATCCCAGACAGCCGCGCCGGGTAGACGAACTTCAGGGAGCGGGTTGCACGTAGCACCAAATAGTTTCGGCATACCCCCGGAGTGGCGGGCTCAGCAAGAGTAATCTGTGACAAATCTCGCATCATTAGCATCCATCCTAGGCCAGAAAAGGGTATCGGTTACGCGAGCTAGTTGACCTTAAATCAGAGCGGCTGTCGGACGAACGGTGTCTTCAGTTGCGAAGTACCTCTAAGCATATTGCCCAAAATAATTGGACAGCACAACAATTGGAGGATGAATCGCGAACCGGCTATATACGACAATGCAGATGAAGAGCAGTTTAAAAACTACAACATCCAGGCATACTGGAACGTCAGAAATAGTTCCATAGATCAGAATGCTTAAACTCGTTGGAGAGGGAATCTTAGCAATGGGGTACCGACCGGTCAGAAACCACGAAATCTCTACATTAGAGTGAGTGAATTTTTGAATGAAGGTTTCACAGCATGGGCAGTATGCATTCCAACCCTGAACTTTCTATGATCCCTCACCTCAGACTTCTCAGTCACTTGTTTTACGATATTTCCAGCCTCTCAGCTTTTCTTGGTCATTCCAAAAACCTAAGTTTGAGGAGGACAGGAACCTCACACTTTGTGGTGGACAGGGATAACAAAATTCATTCGTTATATATACCAAAACGTAGCGTCTGTGCTGCTCTAGTGTATCCACTACACTCCTGTGCAATGTTTAGCAGTGCGTGCATCCAGTATAGCCCTTATGAAAGGACGGCATCTCACTGAAAACCAGCCCTTGGTACTCAGTTTTAGATTTTTTAGAGCAGTCTTAATCTAATGGAGAAGCTTGTGTTGAGCACATTGGTGTTGTTCCTTACGGTCCCGGTCAAGACTATGAGAAAGACTTATTTTTACGCACTGTCTTGTCTGATTCTTCTTTCAATAAATGCCAGGAACATTCTGGTCAACAAATGCAAGGTTGTCAACAACATAGCCCAGGAAACACACAGGTCGTTATCATGAGGTACACGGATTATTGTTCAAGAGTCCCTTGGTCCACTAGCAATGTGAGGAGGGTCTCAGCCAAACTTAACAAATCTAGGGTGAATATAGCTAACCTGAGTTGGCACATCTCCTCTGCCTACAAAAATGAAACTTTATTGTCATTTCCTACAAGACTTAGTGATATGGGTGATTGTTGTCCTCAGCTTGCGCTTGTGTTGGGCTCTCCTCCCCATAACGATTGGGCAGAGTATGCTGTCTCTTATTTACCAGCCCGGTGTATGTTGCGTTCAGTATTCAGTCAACGATACCCAGACTTTGCAGATCTTACCGGTTTTCTGGCCATCTTCTATTTGATATTTCTGAATCTCTCACCTTTACTTCAGCTGGTATATGTGACGTGGTCGTCCACATTCTGTTTGCGTTCAGGACACTAGCAACTAGCATTCAAGCCGAGGACCGCGAGAAACCGACGAATTTTTTGGGGTACCCAGTATCACTTAAGAGGTTTATGTTCTGATTGATTTGGGGCATCATTTATTTTCCGTCTGACGGTGTTTCATCAAATGGATAGCTTACAGAACGATTCCGTCTACGCAGACGACAATAACGTGTGCTGCCTTTCAGTGCCAGAACAAGCAGTTAACGTGAAAGCCACACTGACTCGGGGAGCCGGCTTGTAGATTACTGATGCCAAGGCACAACTCGCAATTATCCCGAAGACACGAATTGGTCGCATGGTCGGTCAAGGAGAGTTCAAGACGCTCTTGATGAGGCTGCCAAGGATCTGCGACTATCGAACCCCCAATTCCATGCAAACTTCATAGCGGTTTTTCAGAGTAGCATTTTACTACTGCGCATTTTTCAAACTGATCAGATGCCATCTACATTGCACGATAAGCTCCAGCAAAACAAGCATTTAAATGGACAAACAAGATGCAGGAGACCATTGAACCGTCAAATCGCGAATAACAGACCTATAACTGCCCCTCAAAACAGTACAAGTTTGGGGCTACGTTGTGCCGCAACCAGCGCTGATGACCAGCGCATTGCTGCGGTACTGAAAGCGAAGAATGTAGCTGCAGACTAGAAGTCTTGACATTACTTACCATTCAACCATCAAGAAAGAGTGTCTAGCTATCACCCGGACTCGATACATGTGGAGGTGTTGGTTACCATCCCTTCAACGTTTATCTTCAACCGCTTTCACAGTCCGGTTACTATCTCATCAATATTTACCTTCATCCACTCACATAATCTGTTCAACACATGCACACCCACAGTTGCATTCCTGTCCGGATTTTGTCATGAGAAATTGGAATCTTATCTTAGGACAAACAACACAAGCGCATCCTCATTCACAACGTAATCATATATATGCGGAACAACGATAGCAGGAGACCGATGCTCGTCACTCCACACAGCACCTTCACCAGGGTCATTTCAAACCTACGCACGACTCACTGTGCAGGAAAAGTCTGGGCTCGACATCGTTTTGGATTAAACGACAAGGAACAGGCCAGATTTTAACACACTCGGTCAAGACCCCCACAAGCGTCCCACAAACATTGGCTGCATCTGCTACAACTTATCAAACGAAGAACTCGACAAGTCTCATATTCTTTTTGTGTATTATTCAGTTGTAACTTGTGTCTCTGGTAACCGCTATACATAAATGTTCATTGTTAGTGTTATTTCATCTTCTGATATTACTTCGAGTAAAAGACAGTAGCACTAACAGAGGCAATGTATGCTGGAGAACGGTTCACGTTGAGATCGATCGCAGACCACCAAAGCTTCACACGGGCAGCTTCCGCGCAGGGTATGTTGAGTGCGAGAGTACGCTTCCGTGATCCGGTACGCGCCAGTGAATGAAAAACAACTGACAGACTTACATTTGAGATAAGAAGCCGGAGTTGAAGTCACGAAAGTCATGATCTGTGATATCCTGGTTGTTGATTCCGCCTGCGAATCAACGGTGACCAGCGGTAACTTTCCTTGTTTTTTTTACTACTCATGAGTAACGTGACT
>NW_008751765.1:795714-806905 GCF_000715545.1 Opisthorchis viverrini | reverse complement strand
AATTCATGAGGCTTACTAATTCGTTTTTCTGTAGGACCAGTTCCTGTCAGTCTTCAATATATCATCTACTGCCCCACGTCTGTCTGCTCCTATTGACTACTGGCTACGAACTGCGTATAATCTAATAGTCGCAATCGTCCTGTGAGATCCTTAACCGCCCGGATCTTACACTGGTTTTCAGAGGACTGAGGACGTTTCGGAGGTGCTTCGACAGACCGATGCTGTTTAAATCCGGCACACCATTTGGGACAGCCAACGATTCAGGCTTCGTGCTTCAAATGATACTTCGCGACCTCTGGCTGAAGATGATTTCTGAATGCTGTGATATGATGGGAACGAAATGCCCTATAATGCACCCACAATTATTAAACTATGTTGTGGTACGTCGGTGATGCCTGCTGCTCAGAGGGGACATGGCAAATGCGACGCACATTGCGGACCCCGTCATCGTATCAGAGGCACGAAAATTATGGTCCTCTGAAGCCGCGAACCCTTCCGGGTGTCAACCAACTTCATTTATCACGTTGTAACATTGAAAGGGCGTTTTTAGCAGCGGGATAATTCGGCTTCTACGGATGTCACGATAAGCCGAGTACCACGAAATATGTAAACAAAATAGAAGGCGTACCTTGAGAGTAAAGATTTCGGGATTTGTTTGTAACATGTGGGTGTCGAGAGGCTGAAGCTACTACCCTCAGATAAATGGCCTAAGGCAGCAAGTGAATAGTGAAGCAACGGTTAGTGTTCGGAGAATATGGTTGTGAAGTTGGTATGACACTGGTGTTGCTGCCAAATCGTGCATCAATCCAGTCAAACTCCGGTGGGTCGCAAAACAAAATGACCTTCATTGCGTATAGATGAGCTCTCGCTCTCCTGCCAATTTACTCCATCGAAACCTCTAGGACACTTCCTCTAATTTCAATACACTTCCTATGCTCCACGAGAACTGTTGCAGGAGCGTTCAAAAGCCTTATCATCTTGATGATGAGAACCGGTTTTAATCACTGTAGCCGTTACTGAGATCATTACCGATCGAGCCCTTTCAGCATATTTTATTACGTCAGTCTTATAAGTTTTCTGAACCACCGTTTTTTTCTGAAACCAAAAATATACATGAGCGTTAGTACGCAATGCTCAGGTTTTGAGACAGCGATCTATTTGTATTGCGGAAGTAGTATTTCTGGTCCACTCTGCGACATGATTTGTTTTCGTTTACAGTGCGCTAACTGTTTTACTTATCGCCAAAGAGTAATATGTGTTTTGTTTTAAGCCATTTAAACCTATTGATTTAACAGTTTTCTTCATGAATTTGGTTGCTGAAACCGATTCTTCTGGGTATACTATTTGTCCTGCTGTGGTACAGAGTTGGTCCTGGTGGATCCACACCTACTGTTGGTCATCGCAGTTTCGACGTTGTCGGGCAAACCTAACGTAGGGATCCTTTTTATTGGACAGCTGCTGAGTGTGATGAAGACGGCCCCATGCCAGTTCTTGAAACCCAAATGTTCGCCCTACGATGTCCGAAATCTGGATCTCTGGACGTAAATAAATTATTTCTACCTAAGTGTTGCAACCCTCTGCAGTGAACAAACGAGCGTTCCGTGGTCTCAGCGATGCTGGAACAGTATTCCACCAGACCCTTTCCGCAAGAGGTATTGTGGCCTCAATGGACAAAGAAATTTGGTGAGCCACCAAAATATGAACATAGATTAGGATGGATTTTGGCTTCAGTACACACACACAACAAAGTACAACATTCTAGTGCAGAAAGTTTTATACCATACGCAAAGGTTTTGAAGCTGAGAGGATTGTGTGGCTAACGGACCCCTTCCTCAAGTGCCGGGAAGCTACCCTCTTAAGTTGTGAGCTGTTTTCTATTCGGAGCGCCAGATAGCATTTTTCTGAGTTCCTAGAAATAGTGCTACTGAGATATGCCTTTATGTTTATTTTGGCTTTCTGTGCCGGTCAGAGTCCCTAACGTCGTTTCTTGTGTGATTCCAGTCTCCCTACACTGTAATCGATAAGGCGTCCTATGTGCGACCGAACGTTCCGGACACTTATTTTTCTTGCTTTTCAGCACGATTGAAACAGCATGGCCGCAGTCCCTCTGTGCATGCATCAGACTGCAAGGAATTGCTACCTAAGGTCCTCCTCTTGTGTGCTGAAACCAAATTCGATAAGCGTGGTAATAAAACAATGAGTCTAGTCCATCAAAGTTACACTGAATTCGAGGACAGTGAGTCTGTGCAGCGTGCTTATTACCTCCCAGGTAATCCGGCGAACTTGTAGTACCAGAATCCTGCTGATAAGGTCACCCAAAAACCCAGTGACGACAGATCTAACGTAGGCAGTTTCCGAATATCGCATCACCGTGTTGACCCCAACACGTGCTGGGATTGGTTTTTGTGAGGCGCACTTCCAAGGGTGGTGCCTCAAGTTTGAGTTCGTGAGTGTCTGGTTAGTCTATGAGTCTTCGGCGCGTTTCAAAGTCTAAATATTGGTGTTATCCCTTTATTGCGTTCGAAGCAGCACGCTATTCTGGCTTGTATTTGGAGCCGGAAAACGCATAATTTATTGATTGGGTGATCAAACCAGACATTGTAGAGTGGCTAGTCCTGTGCCTCAAACACTGTGTGCCAGAAGCAGTTGCGTGTTTGTGCATTGCTTGCAAATGACAAGGTGGCGATTGAATGGCATCAAATTTGTGTAAACCGCTTGAATTTAATGGGGATGTAAATCATAGCAGCAAGGGCCCGGGCGTTGGTAGTTCTTCGTTTATTACGCCTAAACCATGGTACATTTTCTGCTCAAAAGTCTTCCTATTTAAATAGTGTACTTTTCTTCAAGTTTCTTCATTAGATCCGAGATTCCACTGCTCGAACACACGACCGAAAATCTGTGTATTATCCAGTTGTTCGAGTTTTGAAACCCAAAAGTTGGTTGAACCCATTCAGGATTTCCTTAAATTTGCCCATCTTCACTTAAAATGTTTTGTTATGGAATTTTTCCAGTTGATTTTGCTTCTGGGCATGTTATAATTTACTGCACATTTCATGACTAGACTCCCATGGATTTTAGTAAGGTCCCAGTTACGCACTCATAATGACCGCCATTGGCTGAGATGGACGGAGTGTGTGATCGCAGAATGTGCATCAAGAATGACTGGGGCAATAACGGTCAGTAGTCGGCGACCAAGCTCACATCAGGTGTTATATTGGTTGAACGTCGATAGAAATAATGCATATACCATAAATTTGACGTGCACGTACCGAAATAAATGTTCACCTAAGCAGCACACTGCCAGACAAAACACTTGCTGTATCTCCGTAGTACATAATTTCCTCACACGACGGCGGTGCATTCCCAAAACCTTCCCCATCCAGAAGGGGCCATTAACAGCACAGCGCTCCTAGCTGCAAAGCCTGTACGTGTGGAGTAAAACCTTTTGCGCCAAAATGTTGCATTTTGTGCGCATGTGCGTACGTGTGGAGTAAAACCTTTTGCGCCAAAATATTGCATTTTGTTGCGCATGTGCTCAAACCAAAAACCATCCTAATCTACGCTCACAATTTTGCAGCTCCCCCAATTTCACTGCCCGCCGAATCAATTATACGTCTGACGAAAAAGTCCGGTGGTCCAAGCATCGCTGAGACCCTGAAATGCTTGAATGGGGCTCAAAATGTGGGACTGGTACCCTGAAATAAGTTTTCCGATAGCTTTAGTCCATCAGAGATACGTCACAGCTTCCGAAAATTGAATTCCATTATGTGAATGCTGAGCGCCCCGTCCACCAGAATGATACTAACCAGGTCAACAGAATCGACCACTGGTGACCTTGGAAATCACTGTAAACATAATATAACCACCGTCTGAAAATTAGGCACTAAATTGGGTGTCATGGTGTCGGTAATTACTGGATCTGTTTAGACATCGAATTTATCCTCCGTAAACCATAGCTAAGATACGTTGTTACTGTTCTAATGCTTTTTACCCCATAGCCTCAAACTCACATATTTGGGAGAAGGGAGAGACAGTGGGCAATAATAGCGTGTCCTCAAAATCTCAAAGCTCCTCAAGAAATACTAGCAACACTACTCGGGATAAAAGTCCCAGTGGTCTTTCAGATTAAATACAAGCTTTCAGCTTGTATCTGCTTTGCGCAAACGCATTCGAGCAAGTTCTACTATCAGTAGTTAAACTAAACTGCTAATCAAGCAGAATGTCTTCAAGCGACAGAAAGATGATAGAGAGGATTGCTAAGGACAAGAAACGATAGCTACCAACACGGACCGACCATGAAGGCGAAAGTTTAGAGGTCTGTCAAAATCCAGCGGATAACCTGGAACCTCTAGCCCAACAGTGTTGTCACAGCGGGACCAATTTGGACAAGATGCCAGTGCGTTTCGTATTCAGTGGCTCCCTGTACAGCGTCACTCTCTCAGGCCCCATTGATGTTGGCCGGCCGTAAACTTGGTGGAAACCTGAGCTATGGTTAAAAACATACCAACAAAATAAAAATTGTCTGTATTTTGACGGCCGCAACCCTTTAGATACACCACTAGGTGCAAGAGGCTAATACAGTCACACAACTTGCCTGGGTCCGCGTTTAGTATCTGGCGTTTTGGCCACCTCGCCATACGCAACCCTGACGATAAAAAACAAACTGAAATTTCATCACGCAACTACCTACCTGCAAAATTGAAAGGTGTAAGTGGAAGGTGCAATTCGGAATCCAGAACTCGCTCCTGGTCTACTGTTTTGTTTATCCGCTTTCAATTTCACGATCACCTCACCCACCCAGGACAACCACCTTGCTTATTGATACCGTGAACATTGGAAACAAATCACGAGAAGCCGCAAAGACTCATCTCAAGCAGCTTGTTGCTCACCCACGTTGCCTAATCTTTTTGGCTCACCCAAAGACAAGGCCGCGGGGGAGTCTAGCTGGAAACATCTGGAAATAGCCAGGTAAATTTATAACAACTCCGAAAGCCTCGTCGTTAGTTGTTCGAAAGGAAAGCCAAACATCCATCTTTAGTATATGAACGAGTATATAAGCAGTATATAAACGAGCGATAAACGAGAGACTCAATTTGGTCTTTTGTGAAAACCAACTGGATATGCAACTGAGCGTATTTGCTAACAGATGACATCTAGTTGATTCCCGTTGTCTCAGCTCAGTTGAGCTTCGTACACCTTTTCATTATCGACTGCAAACGTTGCCACTGAGCACCCTGTTTGAAAAACCAGCAAGTGACATTTCGTTCTTGATTATATCCTATTTATAGCACATTACGTGGCCTTCATACATACGGAAGTCCCTTTATTGATATTGTGAATCAGGACACGACAATCTTTTTCAACATTGTCATCCAGAAAATGGTCAACCTCACAACCGTTTTGCACAGACCATTTGATTACATTTAACAGAGTCGATAGCGAAGACTACGTTAAATTCCAGTGTAAATGGGAGGCAGATAAAAAAAGTTTTCAACAGGAACTCAGTCTTAAATCTTTCTCCTTTCGTTTTCTTTGAACTCGTGACCCCAGAAAATTTCAGTCACCTGTAGAAAATCTTACTGACAGCTCCGCGTCTATCCGTGCCTTTTTCTGGTTCGAAACGATTTTTTTCTTTCTAATGCCTAACAAATCCCCCTGGTTGAAATACTTGATCTGCTTGGTTATGCCGATTCACACCTAGTTCCAACGTTTTATTTAATGGTCCAGTGTTGAGGACTGTTTAACACGCTCTGATGTGAGTCAAAAACGGTTTATCCATCAACTCATTCTGACATTATGTATCTCATGGCTGATTACATGAAAGGGTGAAAAGTTTTGGGCGCGAAACTCACTGCTGAAGGAAATTTTTTATGTCACTTGGGGGGGGGGAAACTGCGTCGACATTTTTTAACTCATTGTTTTGAACGTCTCAAAAGCTCGCATACTCACCGTATATTGTGTGCTGTTTAACTCGATTCAGGCATTTGATCCAAAAAATCTAATCACATTCAATAAATGAACGAACAATGCAAATCGTTCCCATAGTTTTCGCAGTAATTTTCACTTTCCATCAGATGCCGGGGTGGCATTTTGGTCACCAAACTATAAACTGCTTCCACGTTTCATCAGTAGTATACACCGTTATACTAGAAAGCGGCGAACTTTCCTAATATCACCGGGCTCCATAGATTCGTATGCTAGCAAATCGACTAAACCATAGCCTCATGTCCTGCCTGATCGATATAGGACCGATGTAGGCAGCCAGTCAACGCGCCAACCAAACAGACTTAGCATCGCAGAGCTCCCTTCTGACCGGTGTTCTAAAGTAGGTTAATTGGTCGCTTCTCAGATTTTCTCAAATTCAACACTTGCTCCGGAAAACGAATCAATCTTGAGAGGATTAACAGTTTAGAGAATGATGGTGTTTAAGTAAGCGTTTTTATGCGAAGATTGCGTTTCTTGCAGGGCGTTTCTATAAATGGATACTCTTTGAACTTGGGAGGCAACGGTTGGGAAAGTCATCTCACTGACGTATCCAAAGCCGGTCGAGATCATCTGTCTCGTCCTCTTCAGTCTTTAATGTGGCCGTGATTCAATCTGACTGTCATTTACCATGCCAATATCAAATGGAATTCAATAGCTTTTGTAAATACGTATTTTTTGTGATGAGGTTCATATATTGCGTAATTCGGTGTGGACATCTGTTTATCAACTATTAGACAGTGTAGGTACAGCAACCCTTATTTGCTGCGATGCATCCCGTCCACTTGGCTAGAGATTTAATTTCTAACCCAGTTTTAGGCCTTCACTCAATCTTTTTGAGAGGTACTGCGAACCCTTGCTATACCCTGTGGGACTCTTGCATAGTACAGTCTTGCGGCATTCACAACGCGTCTACTACTGCGGTCTGTTCAATCAGTTCAGTGTCGAAAGTTCAAGGAAAATTACTTGTGGCGCAGATTTTAACCGAAGATGCATTCTCACCGGAAATTATGGCAGTATTTTGGAAGCAAACTTGGGCAGACAAAAAATCTGGTGATTCTTCTAATTTTTCAAGGTCAGTAAAGAAAACTTTCTGTCTGAACAGTGGATTGCAATTTCTCCAGAAAATAAAATGTCGCGATAGGTGATGAAAGGCATCTGAATAAACACAACTACTAAATTTCAGTTCAATTTACCAGCTATAAATCGTGTACCATAGGCACCATGGTTCCAGCTGCTACAGTTTCGATCACCGGAAAACCGAAGTTTCAGGTATACAGCCAAGCCTGGGGGCGATAGCATGTTCGGTTTGTTCAGAAACTGGGTAGCTTTGCATTGAAGACGATAGGTTTGACAAACGCGCTCCACTGACTGCGCAATCGTTCCATCCATGCCATGGCCATTAACCACTGGCGAACTGTGTCCCGGAGTCCCCATTCCGGGGGGTCGGCAGCAGTTGTCGACCACACCATGTTTACTGGCTAGCTTTTTTATACTTCGTTTCTACGCCATACACTATCCATCTCTAGGGCACTTGCATCCAGCACAGGGCTGGGGGAAATTAGCTCTATAGGGCAGACGGTCATCCGGCGTGGGAGGTTTGTCTCCTGACCAGCGCAACCTATGAAGCGACAGTAATTCATTTAACCCAGGAGTGTTTCTTCTCCCGTAGACCATCTGGCGCATCTCAGCAATGTTAATTCAATTTTACCACCAAAGCTGACCAATGTTTTGAAGATATCGATGGTCAAACACTGACATCTTCCGTATGTCATCTGAGCGTAGAGATCACGTCTCTGATCCAGTATAGATCGCCCCAACGCGGTGTGAACTCTGCCCTTGATAGCCATAGGTGTCGGAGGTTGGCAAAAGCCGCCCTGGCCTTCCCGATTCGAGAAGTAATCTTATCTCCAGCCACTCCATCGAAGCCTATGCACCTGCCCGGGCAAACAAATTTATCTACCATGTCGGCTGGTTCACCTGAAAACATTGTTTGGGATTTATCCCACCCATTCTTGTAGCAGTACTTTACACAGCTACCGTTTTGACAAGTGTATAATTCGACTGTAGAATCAGCATTACCCAAGCCTTGGTGGTCAAAACCAGACACCACCACGAACATGTGCCAGCCTAAGATCTTTCGGAGTTTGAGTCGTTCCACTGTGAGCTTTGTTTATGTGATTCATTTAATACACGGGGTTATCGGACCTGACGGGAATTCTCACATCTGGCGCCTCACTACCTCAGTCAATCAAATGCTTCCCAGAGGTGACCGCGCCCCATTAGTTACAGGGGAGCACTCTCTCTCTCTGACGAAACAATGTATCACTGGTGCGTTATTGGTTGTGGATCAGGCGGCGATGTGTCCGGAGGCCAGCCGTCCCTAATAACCGAACATCACACCATTTGGACGGACGTTTCACGCGCAGGACACGGACCAAACAAAGGCGTGACCTGATTGGTCGGAATGCCAGCCAATCCGAGTGGAGCATCATTGACTCGATGGATCTTGCCCCCATTACGGCGATTCTGGCACGACCTTGTGGAACACTCTGACTACCCTGCAAATATAGTTGTAATGATTTCTTTTTTCTCCATAAAGGGCTGTGTAAAGACACCGTGCATTTTGATATGCCATAGTGGGCGGAGCAGGAAGCCAATGAACCGATACATAGTTGTACTACCGTTCAGCAAGAAGCAACACGCTGATATTCACTCCGAGAGTAACGTCCCGTCATCAACTTTGGAGACGTCATCAGTGCGCAGTTGGATGGGTACTTCCTACTTCCTGGCACACGTTTTTTGTAGGTTTGTAAAACAGTAACTGATATCTTTAATGTGATTGGTTGGTTGCGGTAATTTTATTCCCCAACCAGCCAATCATATCAAGTGGTATCAAATATTCTTTTATAAATTGTATATAAATGCTGTGCACTGATGGTGTCTCTACGAATGGGTGACAAATCGGCAAGCGAACCACCATGCTCGCTGAACAGGCCAATAGTCACCCGTCCTCACCTTAGCCACCAATATTTCGACAAATTAGCTTATAAATGTCCAAAAGTGGCTGAAGGAGGGGCTGTTTTGAAGACGGATGTCAGAGTAGTTACTGTTTTAACCACTGTACCATCTAGTGCCGAGCACACGGAAGATATTCCGGGGAAGCGCTCCGTCACAAGTCCAGCGTCATCCAGAAAATGGCTTGTGGGATTTTGTAGAATACATATTCATATGACTCTCATTTGAACAATCGTTCGTGCTATCGTCCTGGTGAGTCCACACCAAAAGGGAGAGAACACTGGACTTGAGTTTTGCTCTGATTAAAGCTCATCACTGGTGCATATCCGTGCCCGGATTCGAACTCCAGACATCTGAAACGCAGCACGAGCGTGTTACCACTACTCCACCAACACGCGCTGGACGCATCTGAATTTTCACGTCTGAACAAGTGGACGTGTTCGCGCTTGAGTTACATGAGAGGAACACCTGACGCCTCGAAAGAGGACCCAGTAACATACATGGTTGTCTCGATTGACTGGTGGGCCAAGCATTCATCTTTGTTTAACTCGATTCAATGCGTTTTGTTTCAAAAAAAACCGGTTATATCACTAGTGTGTATAATATATGTTCTATCTGAGAAAGTTGCAGGTTGTTCTGTGGACGATAGCATTCAGCAACTGCATTGGATGCTTTCGTGGGCATGTCGACTCACAGAGGTTGAGGCAGTATTCCCAGCGCATTCAGCTCCACGTGGCCAGAAAATCACATTACATCAAACATTGTGGAAATTCCAAGGAAGCCCTTCGATTCAATATCATCAAACTAGATTGTGGAAAAGAGTCGAGAGGTCCCAAAAAGAGAACAAACTGAGAGTGGGAATGAAGACAGTCACATTGGAAAGGGTAGCGCTTCGAACAGATCGTGGAAATCCATCGTTTTCAAGCAATCTGAAAACTCAGGGGCCCACTTGCAGTGGAGTCAGACCAGATGATACTCTAGAGTCCTCTGTTTGGAAGGAGGCCACAAGATTGGGGGCAGAGAACAGAATGACAACGGTAGCTAACAGATTGAAGATGGCAAACACGATCAGGCAGAACCGATCGATTACTCGGGCTGCAAACTTCCATTCCAGGTTCACCAGGGCTTCTTGTTCGTCGTCCCGCATTTTTGACGTAATGAAACGCAATTCAGTGACAATCTGTTCCAAATCTGTTCGGTAAGCATTCAGTAATGCAGTGGGTATCGGTGATTTCCCTGCTTCGACAAAACTATCGTCCGATCTCTGATTGTCTGACAGTTGACTCAGGTTATCCGGAGGCCAGATGTCTGTGGTGGGAAGTCAAATATGAAACTGTTCAGCCAGTCATACAAGATTTTTTCTACCAAAAATATGAAATACTCGATACTCGAAAACATTCAAAAATGAATGTCATTTTTTACGTGGGAACTTCGAATTACTTGGGAACTATTCCGAATCTGAATTTTGAATGGAAAATCAGGTAGGTAGCATCTTCTTGTGACCCGTAGAACACATCATACAAATGAATAACAAACGAACAAGGGTGTCAAAAAGCTAGCCGACATAAATCACCAACATCAACGTGTTCACTATAGTCCTTTTGTAACTCAGACGAGATATCAACCTGCTGGTTCCGTCTGATGAAAGGTCAAGACAGCTCACCACGAGCTTCGCTTTCCTTAGGTCTCACCTGGTTCCTGAACTTCTCCTAGTCTTCAATCGACCGAACAAAGCGTGGAACCGATTGAGAAATCATCTTTCCAGAAGGGCTTGGCAAACAGTAGGTAGTTTTTGATTGGGCAATAGTTCGCCTTCGACACAGAAGCTTCATCAGACAAAAGTGAGCAGGTCACTAAGCTCGCCAGATGTTAAGGTAGACGGATAACCAATCTGCAAGACATCTCCAGGTTATCGAGAAATACACTCATTTGCAAATCAATTTGCGCCTACCTAATGAGCCCAAAGCAGAAGAGCGAAACCGGTCGTGGGCTGTCGAAGAGTTTTCAGCAGCCTCGTGAGTAGTTTCCTGTATGAAAATCTCCAGGTTAATTTACTAGATTAGTCAGAACATCGGATGATGACTACGCTTCCTTCCGTTTGCCGCACACCAACACGTGTCAGCTCGCCTGATGCAAAATCGTTCTCCACACGCCTCGCAGTTCCGCGCGTTCTATTCCATTAACAATGGGA
>NW_008751765.1:788468-791083 GCF_000715545.1 Opisthorchis viverrini | reverse complement strand
ATCAGACAAAAGTGAGCAGGTCACTAAGCTCGCCAGATGTTAAGGTAGACGGATAACCAATCTGCAAGACATCTCCAGGTTATCGAGAAATACACTCATTTGCAAATCAATTTGCGCCTACCTAATGAGCCCAAAGCAGAAGAGCGAAACCGGTCGTGGGCTGTCGAAGAGTTTTCAGCAGCCTCGTGAGTAGTTTCCTGTATGAAAATCTCCAGGTTAATTTACTAGATTAGTCAGAACATCGGATGATGACTACGCTTCCTTCCGTTTGCCGCACACCAACACGTGTCAGCTCGCCTGATGCAAAATCGTTCTCCACACGCCTCGCAGTTCCGCGCCTTCTATTCCATTAACAATGGGATACTTGGCGATTCCTACCACCTCGGTCATCAGTGGCGCAGTTCTCGCCTAAAAAAACTTCAACCTTTTCTCTCCGTCTTATTTTCCATTTGAATTTCAATTGGAACACATGCTGATAACCGGTCAGTTTGAAGTTAACCATCAATGGTCCGGATGCCATGGAAATTTCAGTTTTCTCTTTCTAATCACTCACAAGATATTTCTTGTCTACCAAATTGCTGTTTGAGTGGATTGCGGTAAGCTGGAGTTCCCGAACCAGACAGTTTTTGCAATTATCAGTGTTCCCAACCCGTCTAAAAAACCCTGAAGGCAATATATTCATGATTTAATTTTTACGAACCCTCTGCTTCAGTAACTAAGCAGGGCCCAAAACTTGAGCGTTAGCGAAACTACTTATACGGGGGTAGTTGATTCTCGTCTGTGACATTGATTTTATCTTTGCTGTCAGCGGCAATCGATTGAAACTGAGTATCGCTCATTCAAAACAGAGAGTTGGCTTGCTGCTTACCGCAGCAGTGGTTGGTGAAGTGACATCGCACTGATTTGACGGATGGCTCCTGGGATTGAATGCTTGTCCAATGCTGGAAAGATGAGGCTTTCATGTCGTCGTAATTCAAGAGAGAACAGTCCAAATTTCGAAAACGCGTAATTTGTAGTCATCTTTCTCATCGGAGAGAGTTGGCCGAAGTGATTAGAGCGCGAATTTACTGACCGGAAGGTCGTGGTTCGAAAAACGCGTAATTTGTAGTCATCTTTCTCATCGGAGAGAGTTGGCCGAAGTGATTAGAGCGCGAATTTACTGACCGGAAGGTCCGTGGTTCGAATCCGACCTCCACCACTCGACTTCTCTTGTCTAGGCTTGGGCAGCCTGGCAGTATCCCAGCCCTCGTGCTCCCCTCGGGTGGCATGGCAGCTAGGCACCGGAAGGGTGCTACAGCTGAACGCTCTTTAAATTTTACTCACGGCCAGGTAAAAACTATAGCACACGGCAAAAAAGTACATTGGAGTACGGTCACAAGGACCTTTTGTCAACAAGATGACGAACTGGCGAAGAAAAGACACCTTTTTGAGTGACGGTTCATCAAATGTAAATTGAACGTGCACAATTTTTCATGACTCTGAAATTTTTGGAAGAGATGATACTGAACTCAGGTTGTTAAATTCATAAGTAACTTTATAATGTCTTGGAAGAAAACATTTCCATCTCGTCGTGGTATCCTTTTTGGTACACATATACCTGAGTACTAAAGCTTGATCGAAAGCAATCGAACGAATGTTATACTACTGCACCAATACAAGTACTATATTACCACCACCGACAATCTTACCGGTCTTTGGAACGTTTCTCTCATTTAGATGGACGGGAGAGGCACCGGCCATGTTAGAATTCATGGGATATGCTGGTGGGGACGCGGACAAGGCAGCCACACGAAAGTCATCTTCAATGTCCAACACGTTTGCTAAAAGGCTTCGTGACGAACGCTCCGGTGGTAGTTGTGCCAAACTTGGAGGTCTGTCTTGGTAGGCGGGGAAGGTTTTCCCATTGCCCATATTGCTAGCCTCACGCCACTGACGTCTCCTAAACTGTGCGGGATCCGTTTTACTGGGCGAAACAGTATTTGTGTTCGCAATGTTCCAACCGACTTTAAGCTGGTTTTGAAATCTACTGTCAAGCACCCCGTTGATCTCCTCGAGTTCATCACGTGCGTTCACTTTGAAAATGTCTTGTTTGAGCAAATGACTGTCGGAGTTCACGCTTTCTGCGTCATCTTCCACAACAATTCTAGATCGATTAGGTGCTTCCATGAACATCATTCGGGCAAGGTAGTTGTTGACTAATGTTCGTATCTGGAACAGGCAAACAATGGAGTGTGTGAGTGTACGTTCTCAAAGCTGAGTAGTAAGTATAGGATGTCTCATAATAGACGCAAAATTTGATTGGATAAGTAAACATAGCCAGTTTAAGAAAAAAACAATTTTTTCACTTTTCGTAGCCACATAAAACAGGTTTTGTTTGCATGTGTTAATAATTTTTTATTTACGATGAATGTCAGTACGCGCATTGGAGTTGCGAAACTCTAGTATTCCCTTAGTGAAAGCGCCACCGCTGCACCTCGTGGTTACCAAACCAAACGTGGTCTCATCAAAGATCCTTTCACCGTGTCAACCATTACACGCTTGACTGTGAAATTTGAGTCCATTGGATCTGGATTGGATTCTCCTGGCAAAGGGAGGAAGTCTATGGGTGCTGAAAG
>NW_008751765.1:785467-788391 GCF_000715545.1 Opisthorchis viverrini | reverse complement strand
CAAAAGTCATCGACCGTCCTTCGACAAGATGGCGCTGCACCCCACTACTCAAACCAATTGAGAACTTAACTCCGAGAGCAATTTTCTGATGAGAGAGTCATCGTTCGTGGAGTTCCAAACTTTTGATCCGCAAGGTCACCTGATCTCACACCTCTGGATCATTGGTTTTGGGGAATGATCAAGGCTCGCGTATATCAGGAAAATAAACCGAAGAATTTGGTGGAGTTAAGAGCAAGAATTGAAGAGGAGTGTGCACGAGTGACGCTTGGAGAAGTTAAACATGCTGTGTCTCACATCTCATACTGCCTCCAACTTGTTATAGAAGAAAGGGGCGGTTTTTCCAGAAACCTTTTGTAATGCCAGTTTATTTACAGTAAATTTTATTTATACATGTATGTTCACATAAAAAATTATAAATGTTTGAATTGGTGTTAAAGTTTTATCGTGGGCATTAATGTTTGCGTCCATTATGAGACGGCCTGTGCTTGCTACCGGTGACGAATGCTTACTTGTGACTCGGTTTGGACCTCGGGGACTCTGCCTACTCACAAAAACTTTTAGTAACCAAGCGCAACCTTGGAGATTTGGTGTCTTGGTCTACTTAATGATTGTTTTGTCCAGAAAATTTTTGTAATGCCAGTTTGTTTGCAGTAAACTTTTATTATGCATGTATGTTTACGTAAAAAATGATAAATGTTTGAATTGGTGTTAAAGTTTTGTCGTGGGCATTAATTTTTGCGTCTAATATGAGACATCCTGTACTTACTACTGGTGATGAATGCTTACTTGTGACTCGGCTTGAACCTCGGGGACTCTGGCTACTCACAAAAGCTTTTAGTAACAAAGTGGACCCATGGGTATTTGGTGTCTTGGTCTACTTAATGATTCTGTAAGCAACGAGAAGTCTACCCTATGAAATATCGTTCGGGTACTATCGAAGATATTTACTTTAGTTGACTGTAATAGAGCAATAAACCAAGAGGTTCTTGTTTTGCTTTCCTTTGAGATCGACTGAATTCGGTCAACAATACAACTTCGGTTAGAATTCAGTGATGCCGAGAAGGAGCTCTGAAAGACCTTATACATACTGGAAGAAGGTTTGTTTGGTGGCAACTTCTGAAAAGTTCTTACGGTGTTTAGTTCCTTGACGCCAGGATACCCGATTACCATATAATCCTTAAATGGCACGCACTCCCTGATGTCAAGATGGCGCCACTTTTTCACCGTACTTCCGTTCTCTGATTTGATGATACCGCCTCCTCCCTTGGAGGCTTCAGGAGACCAAAGGTGCTTCAAGGAGTGTGGTAGAGTAGTGTCTCTACAGGCCGTTTGTCCCCCGGGTGTGGACGGATTTGGAGTCGGGCGGTACATTAAGGGGAATCGTTGAAGGATGTTTTCTGTGATCCCACCCCCGTCGCCAACTTTTGTGGATCACAGTTTTCTTAATGCCTTCTTAATACGATGAACCCCAGTCTGGATAGCCGCTTGATAGCCTGATACGCGTGACCAAATCAGAAAGCCCATGAACGTGCGAATCAGCTGATCTATTGAACACTGACGCATACAAACAGCCGAAGACGAGCTGCTTATAAAGCTCATGTGATAAGTACTGACGCGTACAGGCGTGTCATGTGCAGCCGAAAACGGGCTGTTCGTAAAGCTCACGTGAAAAGTTCTAAGCAGACTAAAGGATGATACTAAAAATAGAACCTATCTCTCAAGGGA
Source organism: Opisthorchis viverrini (assembly GCF_000715545.1). Classification (NCBI taxonomy): domain Eukaryota; kingdom Metazoa; phylum Platyhelminthes; class Trematoda; order Opisthorchiida; family Opisthorchiidae; genus Opisthorchis; species Opisthorchis viverrini. The sequence goes on along the minus strand of NW_008751765.1, from coordinate 786,666 downwards.
AACTGGAGAAAAACTAAATAAATCTGTCTCTTTGGTAGTTGTGTAGTCCATTTACATTCAGAGCCGGTTCTCCTAATAGCTACCGGCACCGCTTTGGAAAAATTTGTGGCCAAAAGTTCAAAGGCACCCGAAACCAGGAAAAAGATTTCCTTGGAGTAGAATATTACGTTATCCGCATGCGCATCTTAAAAAAATAACGGCTGAACGGGTACTCCGTGAGGAGATCAAAGTGCAATACCGGCATTCAGTTCGGAAATGCAGTCCGCCTTCGTGTGTAAACCAACAACCGAGCGGCGGCACATTTCTGACGACTTTGATGGGGCTCCGTTGAGCAGATTGAACGAGGCAGAACTTATGACGGACCAGTTCAATCCCTTTATAGAATATCGTCGAAGAGACTGGATTCTAGCGAGAAATCAAATTAAATTTCCAGTGCCAGGGGTCCCATAAACAATAAAAACAAACTACTCATAATGTTATAGTAGTGTAAAACAATCCAGTAGTAGTCTGATCGAAACCATTGAATGGGACACAGACAGCAAGCATCCCACGCAAGTGTCTCAACTGCTGGGATGGGTTAAGCGTTTCACAGGTAACTTATTTCCACCGTCACTAAAGAAAGAGAACAAAGGGTTTGCTTGCCCCTATGAAGCCAACGCAAGCGTTTTCCGGTAAATTAGGTAGGAAACTTCCAAATACGGACAACCCACAAGGTTTCTGAAAACTCTTCGAGAGCCCATCACCAGTTCTGCCCCTCTTGGGCCTAATCTGATATACAGCTGAGTGTATTAGTCAGATCTTGTGCAATGCTGGCGCAAGTAGAACTTAGGGTTGACGATAACTGAGAGACAGCGACTATCGGACGCGCTCCAAGGAGGACGGATCCGCTGGACGGTTGTCGAAGAGTTTTCAGCAACCTGATAAGTAGTGTGTTACGTGTATAGAAACTTTTTTCATATCTGTTGTGTTGCGGTGGTGGCCGAGCTATCGGGGGTTACGCCTGCACTGAGCCTGCCAGACTACGCGATAGGGAGAAGACAGAGAACTGGGAACACGGCTGTATTGCCAGGACAAAACGTACAGAGCGTCTGCGTAAATATATAGGATGACTACTTGGCCAAATATGCTCGTTCACTTGTTCGCTGCGTACAGCCAATGGTGGTGTTCCGGCCGTGAACATTCTCAAGCCCACTACGCTG
>NW_008751765.1:771162-781963 GCF_000715545.1 Opisthorchis viverrini | reverse complement strand
ATATATAGGATGACTACTTGGCCAAATATGCTCGTTCACTTGTTCGCTCCGTACAGCCAATGGTGGTGTTCCGGCCGTGAACATTCTCAAGCCCACTACGTGGTCGTGTGTTTCTTCTGTCTGGGCGCGCCCTGACAATATCGCCTCAGATTTAAGCCACTCATTATGTGTTTCGGAAGTAAAAGGACCCTGTTGTCTTTATGAAGTATTCATCTTCTACTTCGGGATGAGTTTGTTTGAATGAACTTTGTTTGCAGGATACCGATATTTGAAGAGAGTTTAGGTCGTGCTACCTGGTGCAGAGTGCGGAGGTTAAGACCAGTCTTGGGAACATAGCAGTTTACATTCCTTCCAAAGGCAAATGCCCACCTTACACGCCGAGCTTCGGTCTCATTTTCACACGTGGTTTTAACACGAAGGCATTGTGAGTGCTACCATGGGGTGAACAAAGCACTGGGCCTCCGCTCAGAATTGACTCTGTTGGTGATCGTGTGCACCGTATGAGCCTAAAGAATAAGGTAGAGTTCCACAAGCTCTTGCGTATAATCTCTCCTGTCACTTGCAGATGTGCTCCCAACTTGGGGGGTCGGATTGTCCCAGAAAATAGATGAACATCTGTCACGTTAACAAAGGCTCGATTTTACCATACCTAGTGGATAAGAACAATCGATCAAAGCGTTCAAAGTGAGAATTATTCGAGCCATCCAACTGGTTTGGTCCAGATACAATCTCAAAAGCTTGGCGGCTATTGGGTTACGCTAACCCATAAGAAAGTGCATTTAGCTGCGTTCCAGGTGAGTCTACCGTCAAAACGAAACTGCTACCCAAATGAGTATAGTTCGCTAATTTCGTGCTATTTGGGTTCAAGTAGGACATAGGTTTAACGGAATTCGAGGACTGTCTACATCGGATGAGTCCCAGGAAGAGCAAAACTGGTGGTGGACTTTCGAAGAGTTTTCAGCAACCTTATGAGTAGCTTGTTATGTGTGTGGTAGCTTAGTTCTTCTTATCTGACCAAAGACGTCATTTAAAAACATCAGTTTGCCTGGGCTAGCCATTCACTACTCGCCATCTGGTTACATGACATGGATATATCCCGCAAGCGTGGATTCAAGCGTGGATTCAGCTATCGTTGCGGAAGAGCAAACAAGACGATGGGACTATGAGATTAGCTAGGAGACGATGGTCATCGATTTGTTGACGAAAGGCTGAGGGATTTAATTGATTGGACAAGGAGACGAAGAGTTCAGATACTATTACAATGTGTGGAGGCATAACAAATACACACTAAGTATATCGTGGATAATAATAGTAATCGTTCAGCTGTAACACCCTTTCGGTGCCTAGCTGCCATGCACGAGGGCTGGGATACTGCCAGGTCGCCCAGGCCTAGACAGGGGAAGTCGAGAGGCAGAGGTCGGATTCGAACCACGGACCTTCCGGCCAGTAAATTCGCGCTCTTAACCACTTGGGCCATCTCGCCCCCAGTCAAAATGTTCACTGACAACTTACCCAAGAGGGAACAGCCACGACATCAGCTGATCGATGATGGTAGTTGAGCACGAGAACGGTGAAAACGATCGATAAAGAACACATAACCATTGTACACGAGAAGTAAATACCTAAAACCGGGGAATGAAATGAGACAGGGTTGTAATTCTGGGGGAAAATTGTTGAAAATGAAACAGGCTTTCGCGGATGACATCCGTTCATAAGATAACCATTCAGTCTGCACCCTAACATGTCCGTCGATTCACAAAGTTCGGCGAGAAGATAAACTTGATTGGATTCGCTCAACTCTCTAGATAAGGGGGGAACATCAATGGGATTTTTGAATTTCAAAAGTGTCCATTTACCCTGGAGATTTGACATCTGAGCAGTCCTCCCCCTGTCCGGAAGTAATCATTCGAATGACCTCACGACCGCAGGAAGAAACAACACGCCGTGACTCAGATATCTAATCCACGAACGCACGCCAGACACACCCGAATCATCGCGTCTGAAAAGGTAAATATGTTCACGCTTAAACGACGTGACTGACTTACCCGACGTGGCGATCTAGTAACTGTCCTGGTTTCGCCGATCGATCGACCCGACGTGGCAAGTCAGATGCGTCCAGCGTGCGCTCCCTCGCATGTCACATGCCCGGAGTTCGAACCCCGGCATATTCACAGATATGCACTGCTGATGCGGTCTAACAAGAGCTAAATCCGAGTCAAGGTCTTTCCCACCATGGTGTACACTTGCCAGGACAGACAGACCGTTCAAGCGAGAGGAATGTGAACGTAATCGATACCAATTCCACAAGTACCTATCGTTGTAAGCAATCTACTCCGAACCAGCATTGTCCTACAAAGCTTTTCCTCTGGGCAGTGACCACACGAGGATGTATTGAGTACCAATCACTCAACAAATCTGTATATTGCTTCTCGTTTTCCCCGATTAGATTCACTCCACTTGCATGATGGGATCTTAAGTAAAACTGAGATCTTCACATCATTGAGAAGGCTATATGCACTCTGCTCAAAGAGGATAGTATTCCACAGTCTGTGGAAGGTCAATTGTTCCGGACTACTCAGAGGTTCCTAAGCCATCATAGATTACTGATAATGTGAAAGCAATCGATACCAATTCCACAAGTACCTATCGCTGTAAGCAATCTAATCCGAGCCAGCATTGTCTTACAAAGCTTTTCCTCTGAACTGTGACCACACGAGGATGTATTGAGTACTAATCACGCAACAAATCTGTATATTGCTTCTCGTTTTCCCTGATTAGATTCACTCCACCTGCATGATGAGATCGTGAGTGAAACTCTGAAATCTCTGCACCATTGAAAAGACTATGTGTATGCTGCTCAAAGAGGACAGTATTCCACATTCTGTGGAAGGCCAATTGTTCTGGACTACTCAGAGGTTCCTAAGCTGATAGTTCCAAGTAAGTAAGTACGAAACTGCAAGTTCCGGACTACGTCGGCCGGATGAATGAGGGTGAGTGAGGAAGCATAGGATAGACACAATTTCAAAGTTCTGACACATTGGGAAATCAGAAGTGAACGGAACTCACCAATGAGTGGTATTGCTTCGGAAGTTTGAGGCAGTTTGTCAGCTACCAGCTGAAGGAACATGGTGAGCGAAAGCAGAATGGTAACACCTGTTGAAACGGGTTAGAAAGTGAGTTAGTCTCATCCGTTATTTCGAAACGGTAGCACCAATACTGATGTGGACAATGAAGACAAAACACGGAAACGGATATGGCTAAGTTCGAACCCGTGAATAGCCAACAACTAATCAGGGTGAACTCCACTCTTGAACGGCCTTCAAATACTGATCGGCAGATATATTTTCCTTCGGTTGACAACCCAAGGACGCCAGCCAAAGAAACTCGATGACATTTTAACACCACAGAGATCTCCACAACAAACTGGTTTCGCACTGTTAAGTTATCCGACCTTTCACTTTTGGACTTTATTAGTTATCATGACCGGCCACAAAAACGACCGAAATAAGTCGCTTTTTGGCACTTTTTCTTAACCGATGCTTCCACCTCCTTTCATGGATACTCTAAACCAACCGGCGGTTTTGACTTTTTAGTCAAGCTGATCTGATTTGCTGGTGTAAGCCAAGTTAGTGACAACTTTCCTGAGCTTAGTGTTGATGCAACTTCCCGATGGTCCTACTCTCTCTGGACTTGTCTCAGTTGGCTGAATGCGGACGAATAGAAACATGATTTTTGGTGGCATTCGGAGAGAGTTTGCCGTGAAACCATTATTTGTGACGTGCATCATCTGCTTGAATTTTACTCACAAGAGTGAATTGTACAGCGGCTATTGCTGATGTGGCCAGACAGTCAAGTGACAAGGTCACGTGTTTGTTTTTCACCAAGAGCGAGATGAGCCTTGATCACTGAGTTTTATTCCGACTGTGGTTATCGTGTATCTCATCAAGTGTACTCTCTGACGTATCCGATCAGGAGGAGGCTGATCAAACAGACCGGTCTCAATCGATATGGGCCGTTCTGACTCATGCTATGAGAATCGTCCAAACCAACTTAAAAAGGCTGAAAGTACTAAATGAAGCCTCTTGTTCATCCACTCTCGTGACCAGCACTCCCCTACATAACTGACTGGATGGGCTTAGAATGCATGGCTCTTTAGTCGCACCCGCTCATGTATACTATGTTTAGGTTAAATTTCAGGAACGATGAACTCAGGTTCTTCCAGGCCGCTTTGAACAAAGCAGACTCGGGGATTATCAGTCGAGCAGTTAAAGGTGCTAGACCGGAAGAATCCTGATTGGCGCGTGATCGCACAAGATACAACCTTATAGCCGGAGAAATATTGAGGGCGTGTGACGGACTACTGATTTACGACCAAGCATTCAGTGATGTCACTACTGAATGAAGCTTTACTGGGTTAAGTTAACGGCAAATCTTCATTGAGCTACTTCTACATACATTATTAAATGCATATTAATTTGGTTTTGACGGGTGACTCACGGGGAACATCATAAACGAGAGATTCGTCCAGGTTCCAGGTGAATCTCCCGTCAGAACCAAACTGGTATGCAAATGAGTGCATTGGCCAAGTCTCGTGCAATTTTGGTCCAAGTAGAACATAAGGTTGACGAAAACTCGGGTACCATACCTACCTGGTGGGCTACATGAAGAACGGAGCCGGTCGTGGGTTGTCAAAGAGTTCTCAGCAACCTTGTGAGTAGTATATTACACGTATATGCTGATTCTGTTTTCATCAGTCTGGGCCAAAACGGCTAATATAGATTGCGTCAGCTGTGTCTTAGCTGTGTTTCTCGAGGTAAGGATAGAATAGCATTCGTATGATTACTGTTTTCATGCCTTCAAATTTTCCCAAATTGATCTAGCAATTTTCCTTGTTTTAGTTTCAATAATCAGTCCAGTTCCTACACATCATACTCTGACCAAACGAAATCAATATGGACATGTACTTGTGGTTATCGGGAGCCAAGAGACAGTTATCCGCCGGTCAATAAAAAAACCGTTATTATGGCTGAGTCATATTCCGTGCGGTATTATGGGCAAGTATGATGAAGTAACGCAAGTAATAACCGTACCAAATGCAAGATTAATGACTGATTTCTCCTGGAGATGACCAGGGAGGAGACATAAAGACGCTTTTTGCCAGAAATTTCTACGGATGGCCATAGTTGCTTGACTTGTTCAACATCGTTTCATCCGGTTGGCTCAAATGGTGAGGAACATATCCACCCCTTTTACATCTGAACCAGTAAACTAAGCTTAATAAACCTTACGCCTGAGGCGGAGCCGTGTTGGTTGGTTGGTTGAGGAGATTGGGGTTTTTGTGGAGATTTCGTCCTTTGAGTGAAGCCATTCTATGCAGGAAAGCCGATAAGCACTGTACAGCTGTTTCATCCTTATTGGGAATCGTCGGCAGTGCACATCTCACGGAACTCCGAAGAATCTCAAACCCGCGACCTCCTTGCTATTAGTTTGAACACTTAACAATCTATAAGTAGCTCAGTGGAAGAATAAACTTCAACTGATGAGTGAAACTTCCATCTGAGAAGTCGTTGGTCGAGGAGCCAATCAACACGTGTAACCACGTGATATGGGTCTCGTGATTGAAGGATGAGTGGCGTTATATCCTGCTCAAGTGCGTGTTAATCACACTGCCGATCAGCCACCCGTGGCCGAATGGTTAAGTGTTCAAACTACCAGCCAGGAGGTCGCGGGTTCGAGACTTGGCTGAGCGTGATCAGAACCAGTGCGGATGACCCAGAAACGCGTCTAAATCTTGATGCGGATAGACTACAAAGGTTGTGTAACCCGGTAGGGCATCTTTGCGACTCGATTACCAGAACTGAATGGTCAGACGGGAAAAACTGATCGATAGGCTCAACAATGCCCGGCTAACAAAGATAAAACCAGAGAGAGAGAGACTTCAAACTGAAAAAGCCAGACAGGGAATTGCAAATTGAAGACGGATGTTCACTAGCGAGTAGCCACACGATTTGGACTAACTAGAAAGCTCGGTTTGTGTTTGTACTAAGTGTACTAAGTGAGGCAGAAAATGAGGTCAGCTTCAGGGGCTAATTCCACGGAGGTCTAGAAATATTAGTGCACACCAAAAGAAAGAATGCTCGGGGATTCCTACAATAGAATGGTGAGGGTCTTGTCTGAAACTTTCCGGCTATCCGGGGGGTCAGTGAACATCCGATGAGGAGAGGTCCGTCCGGAAGAGGCTTCTACTTACCGTGGTGTGCACCTTTGTGCACGTGCGACATTGACAACTGGTCATCCAGTTTGGGGGCTGGAGCATGTGTGCCGACCCCTAACTGTCTCCCTGTCTTAGTGTGAGTGCCAGTGCGGTATCCCAGTCTACGCACGATGACGGATTCGAAACAAACTGACATGTGTGGCAGTAAAGCCCCGGTGGGCCCCTCTGATGTTGCTAATACCTTTCAACGCTTCAATCCACAGAGTCTGTTTAACGAACTCTTGGCCACTTTCACGGAGAATGTGCACGCCATGGGCCGTTTTTTGATAGAGCATAATGACACTTTTGTGCAGGTCATTCCGTACCGTGAGTGGGATGAAAATAATATTAATGAACTTAAAAAATACTGTGGAACTTTGAATAAAGCATATCGAATGTACAGACTGCCAACATCTCCATCTCAAGAGGGTTCCAAGTTTTCTAAACATGTTTCCATTTCCCGGATTTGAACAGCAAACAACTGCTACAGATGATTTGATGGAGAAATAAGAAAACCTGTGCCGCAGCTAAAAATTCCGCACAATATGGTCGTTGGCTTGTTCGCTGAGCTGGGCAATTTGATTGAAAACGTTTCATCACCAATCGAGGTGACATCATCAGTGTGTTATTGGAGAGCGTAATGGTGCGTAGCGGTGAGTTAGTAGTTGTGCGTTGAGTGGTGTTGCGCGTGTTAATATAGGTGCTGCTAGCAGGGGATGACCTTTGATCGAGATTAGTTGTTCGGTCGGGCAGTTCCATTGGTTGCTCCGTTGTCCTGTATCCCCATTCGCCGATGCCCACGTGACCTTTGAGCTTGGCAACCCTGTCGTCGTAATCTGGTCTACGCTGGAGTGACCTTTGTCCTTTCGACTCCCGGCTTGTGACTTTTATTAAGTTGCCTCCAAGGAGTGCCTTGTCTCTTTGTTTGTGAATCCTTGAGTGTTCTGGTTGAGATGTTGGTCTTTTGCACGTAGAGGTGCGTAAATTGGATTTAGTTCGATGCACCCGTTGATCGAATCTGCCGTGGAGTACCATGCTTCCGGAAATTCTCTTCCGTGTCTCGTGTCTCCGTATGCCAAAATTTTTTGCTTTTTCCCAATTGAATTTTTGGCCTTCTTGGTCCTCATATATGGGTATCAAGGACAGGGGGTCATGTCTCCTGATGGCCGTGTTGTGTTCCTCAGGGTGGCATTCGGTTTGTGGGCCACGAAGATTCCTTTTTGAGCCAATAATCTGGTTCTGATGCATTCTTGATATAAGGCAGGATTACTCGTCTGGTGGCTTGTTGAGATGTCTTCTTCTTCAAGCTTCTCTTGATAAAATTCCTCCGACATCCATTGTTCTGGAATACTCTGAACAGATGGTTTTCTTCCTTCTTCCGCAGTTCTGTGGTGCTGCAGTGTGTCTCCGCCCTCACACTACTCAACGCACTACTCAACACGCTACTCAACGCACTACTTAACACTACTCAACGCACAACCACTAACCCACCGCTACTCATCACTATGCTCCCCAATAACGCATTGATGATGTCACCTCGATTGGTGATGAAACGTTTTCAATCAAATTGCCCAGCTTAGCGAACAAGCCAACGACCATCTACGATACCTGAGCTACGAACATTTTCCCCTATTCCGCACATTATATTTGAAACTTGGGTTAACATACGGTTCATTACCACACCCAACCTTTGTAAAATTGGGCTTCTTCAGCATTCCATTTCTGCTGTTTTGAGAGCAATAATGTCTTAATCAATCGGTTGCAATTATGTGATAAACATATTTATTCGATAGAATGCACTTTATTTCATCTAATCAGCATTTATTGCTAATCTCAGTGAGCCCAATATGCTAATTGCTGTAGCTCGCAGATTAGCCGTTTTTTAGTCCGTATAGGTATCTTGCCGATTTACCTACCGTGAGGATTACCGTTTAGCGTGGAAAAAGATCTTATTCATTGGACGAAAAACAGGAAATATGCCTTGGTCTATGTGGTGCATTTAGCGAGCGGGGTGGGTGTTGCGAAAAGCATAACCAGCTAAGTGTATTTCAACGATTTTCCGTCAGCCATACGTCATACTTCAACCCAAATTGTATGCGATTCACCTAAACTTTCTTTTGCTAACTAATTTGGTATTTTGCTAGCACAGCGGGCGAGTTTTAAATTACGTTTTCGTCCGGTAAGTGAAGGCAATCTTCAGTCATCCTTTGCGCAGCATAGTCAGTTTAAGAAAGCCACGAACAAAACATTCACTTTAGTCTCTATTGATTGGGGGATAAGTGTGTCCTACCAATCGCAGTAGATGTAGTTCTAAAATGTACAAGGAGACTTATTAATCCGTGAAATTATCGAGACCTCAGCCTGCGGTTACTGGAAAGTAAGCTTTCCGAATTCGCGCCTCTTTTGTCCTGCTATATACGCTTTTTTAGACCACTGACATCTATTCCACCGCTCGGACAAGTAGACAAGCGCAGTGGAAGCGATTGGTTATTCTGACATCGCACACTGAACTCGGTAACCAATCCGAGAACAGAACACGCACCGGATCAATAGCACGCGCATTCGGTGTGTCGGTCGATCACGTGGATCACAACAATGAACCAATCAAGTTAGTTGTCTAGACACGCAAGCTAAGCTGATTCAACAGCACTTCAAGGACAACATTCTGGGTGAGATCAAGGCGCAGCTGAATCTGAGATTCACGCAGGGACTCATTAATGCCACACCAGATATCAACTCTGAATCCGTCAGGTAAATCTGTCGTGAAATTCAGCTGAATTAACTTATCGGGAAGCGAGCATCCTAAGTTGAACTCCCATCTGGTAAGTGGTGGGAGAGTTTTGTCGGTGGCTTATAAATAGGAGCCATTAATATACAGCTTCCACCTGAGCAATACCTGGGAGAACGAAGAAGTTTCGGAGACCAATTTTTTCTCACTAGGAATGCGGTACTAGACCTCTGATACGACGGACTTTGTAAGGCGAATTTGTCATTCATACGACGGACTTTGTAAGGCGAATTTGTCGTTCAGATACTAGCGACTTGGTTTGGCGAAGCCCTTCATTACTGAAACATGAAGCACTTTGAATCAATAAAAAAAGAGCAAACGATCGCTGCATTTCTGACCTTGCTTCATTTCGTTTGCTTAATAAGATGAATTGAACCGGACTCGGTTCTTTTGTAACACTCGTCCAAAGGCGGGAAATTGTCATCAACTTTTGGTCCGATAAAGTTGAAATCATTTCTTTCCATCTGCCAATTGACAGCGAAATGCTTCTTCTGATGTCTTTTGAAATAATTGAAACTGCACGTTTTACTAAATCGGGATAAACCAACAGAGCTACTCAGGGAACATACGCTGGTGGTTAACGTCGGGTCTCACGAATAGTTTACAACAAGAAATATCCGAAAAAACAGAAGTAGAAAATCTTGCTTTCATGGCAGGATCGTGAACTCAATAAAATGTGTGTTCCAAGAGCTAGAGGAACTTCGGTCTTGAGAAACGTTAGCAGTCCTATGTACTTCGAAACGTTTTCGCAATCTTGACGCTTCGTTAATTTAGTGGGCCTTTTTAAAAAAAGCAGTATATAAGGTTATATATAGTTAACTTCATGCTTTCTTTTGTGTTAAAACTCAATTTATGCAGTCGGCTCAGGTTAACTAGTTCAGGTGTTCTCGAATGGTGTTTAGCGTAAATAGAGCGTAGCATACAAAATGGTCCCTGGACATCGATTGTCGGACGAGTGCTCTTCTCAGCAAAGATGTCGAATGGTGCTGGTCATCAGATTTGGGCACTTGACTATCACATGTGCTCCACCGCCCACGCTCCTCTTGGATTGACAAGCAAACAGGTGTCAGTACCAGCAATGAACCTTTTTCAGGATTTCAACAATCCATCAGAGGTTAATATCGTCCAGAGGCCGAAGGAGTGGCGTCGAAAGTTCAGCCACCTTCCGGTAACCTCTCCTTTATCCGACTCTCCTCGACCAAAGAACATAAATCTGATTTGATGATACGGAGCTTTATGTCAACATAACTACGAGTTGTGTCAGGTAAATTGGTGTCAGTCTACAAAAGAAATCCAAACACCGTCAACTTCTTACATCCGGACAAATTTTGCCCGTGTTTCATGGCAGTAGACAGCTCCAGGTGAATGCAATTTAAACCAACACGCCTGAAACAATCAGGAATTGATCCACTTTATTTTAGGCAAATTCTACACAAAGTGGCGTACAAAAACCGTCCACCGAAAGTAGTAGTCTAGTTGAAGATGCCCACTAATTTGAGATCAAGCTGGATCTGGTTTACCATTATCATCATCATCATCATCATCATCAACAACAACAACAACAACATCATCATCATCGTCAACATCATCATCATCATCATCATCATCGACATCATCATCATCATCATCAACATCAACATCATCATCATCAACATCATCATCATCATCGACATCATCATCATCATCATCATCATCATCATCATCAACATCATCATCATCATCATCATCATCATCATCATCTTCATCTTCATCAACATCAT
>NW_008751765.1:763672-771006 GCF_000715545.1 Opisthorchis viverrini | reverse complement strand
TCATCATCATCATCATCTTCATCATCATCATCATCATCATCATCATCATCATCATCACCATCATCAGCGCGGTATGATGTATAGACGTTGCTGCTAAAAAACCGACGTACGACGAACGGAGTCGTCAGCCTTTACTGGTGGATCTACGAGGGAAAAATTAATAGTGGTGTGGGGAGAGGGGAGGAATCAGACGTCAGAAGTAGCTTGTTTTCGCTTTCTTGCTCTGCTGTATGCAGCAAGTAGGGCGACCCGCCTGGCGGCACCACGCGACGGCCAATTTCGCGTCTGTTTATGTGTCTGTGAGTGTGTGTGTGCAATTCATGGTTGTACATGGGTATGGTACTGCCAGGACACCCACACCTAGAGATGAGAACGATTAGGGCACTCAATCAAAGTCTTGGGCCCAAAAGCTTGGCCACAAGTCAACAGTGTTTGGCGGGAAATGCGATTGCATTTCATTTTTTATAGAAAAAGTCGTCACACATGGTCCATGCCTTATCTTTGAGAACAGTGGACTGTGTTGGTTAGACCTTTAACCATTCTTCAACCTGGCATGAGAGACTCTTCGGATGGACGCCCTGCAGTGTATTCCAAGATGGGTTTCTGTCTCTCTTTGACGACGTCACATTTAAGTTTAACCTTAATGCCTAACTATTCTTTGTATGCTCAAGGGGCCATTTTGTACACAGTTGTTCAGTTTGGAAAAGGATATTCTCCACGCGCAACTTACTTACCTAGGGAAATTTTCTCTCCCGCATCCGGTGGAAGCATGAACACCATCAATGACATACCGGAGATTAGGAGACAAGGCACAATGAGGTTGAACACATAGTACAGAGCCCGTCGTTGTAAGCGAATGTTCATTTTGATATCTATGAAGTCATAATCACAGCATTCGTACCGTTGAGCAAAACGGCGAACTGATGCAGCTGGAATGGGGAGGAGGTTGCAAGAAAAAAACTTGTAAACAGAACAGTATGAACACGTTACATGGTCGTTTTTGTGGGATTTTGCGTGAGCTAAGTAGCTGGTGGACTACATCAGGAAATGTTAAGGCAAGTTGCACCTGGCCCTATTTATCAAGCGAAAAATTCACTGAAAACGGTGTTAAGATGACAATGCAATGTGTGAGATACAAAATGGTATGAAACTTTCCTTTTTTTATCGTGAGGTTGAGGTGTTATGTGCAGAAAATCACAACTATTTAACGTTGCTGCTCGGTGGATCTCTCGGAAATAAATACCATACGACTGGGAGAAAGTGTAATTTCTACAAATCTATTGGTGCGCAAAATCTACCTGCTGCGCGGTGCCACATTGAGCCAAAGCGTTTTGCTCAGGCGTCCGTGCGTCTCATTGGTTGAAGGAACACGTACTTGCGCACGCAGGCACGCACGCACACATTCCAAACGCACGAATGCCGCATGCACGCACCGTCGCGCACGCAATCGAACGCACGAATCCGCACACACTCAGAAACATGCATTATACAGGCGCCGAGTAAAAGTAACTCATGCTATGCTCTCCAATTGCTTTTTTACTTCATCACATGATCCGGTGGATGATTCGGTTCAGGTGGTCTGGGTCAGAGTACACTGAGTTTCGGAGGCACCAAAACCGTCACAACAGGATGGGTTTCTGTCTCTCTTTGACGACGTCACATTTAAGTTTAACCTTAATGCCTAACTATTCTTTGTATGCTCAAGGGGCCATTTTGTACACAGTTGTTCAGTTTGGAAAAGGATATTCTCCACGCGCAACTTACTTACCTAGGGAAATTTTCTCTCCCGCATCCGGTGGAAGCATGAACACCATCAATGACATACCGGAGATTAGGAGACAAGGCACAATGAGGTTGAACACATAGTACAGAGCCCGTCGTTGTAAGCGAATGTTCATTTTGATATCTATGAAGTCATAATCACAGCATTCGTACCGTTGAGCAAAACGGCGAACTGATGCAGCTGGAATGGGGAGGAGGTTGCAAGAAAAAAACTTGTAAACAGAACAGTATGAACACGTTACATGGTCGTTTTTGTGGGATTTTGCGTGAGCTAAGTAGCTGGTGGACTACATCAGGAAATGTTAAGGCAAGTTGCACCTGGCCCTATTTATCAAGCGAAAAATTCACTGAAAACGGTGTTAAGATGACAATGCAATGTGTGAGATACAAAATGGTATGAAACTTTCCTTTTTTTATCGTGAGGTTGAGGTGTTATGTGCAGAAAATCACAACTATTTAACGTTGCTGCTCGGTGGATCTCTCGGAAATAAATACCATACGACTGGGAGAAAGTGTAATTTCTACAAATCTATTGGTGCGCAAAATCTACCTGCTGCGCGGTGCCACATTGAGCCAAAGCGTTTTGCTCAGGCGTCCGTGCGTCTCATTGGTTGAAGGAACACGTACTTGCGCACGCAGGCACGCACGCACACATTCCAAACGCACGAATGCCGCATGCACGCACCGTCGCGCACGCAATCGAACGCACGAATCCGCACACACTCAGAAACATGCATTATACAGGCGCCGAGTAAAAGTAACTCATGCTATGCTCTCCAATTGCTTTTTTACTTCATCACATGATCCGGTGGATGATTCGGTTCAGGTGGTCTGGGTCAGAGTACACAACCGTCAAAACTCTTGGATCAGAGTTGTAAGAACATATCGACCAATATTATGGATGCCGATATGTTTTGACGAGATCGCAAGAGTTTCAGGATAGAACGCCTTGGCCTTGGTATTCTGATTGTAACCAAAATAATCTTTTATGAAATTCAGGTATTGCAGACTCGCTATTCCCATACACCCTTTTCTCGGCTTTAATTTGTGGTTAAACTCATCTCCGTAGCATGGTTTCGTTAGCTACCAAGCCCTTTACACAAATGGACGTCTCACTTAAATACCGTAGATTTTCGTTGAATAATTTCCTGAAAATTGTGTGAACAATAGGTTACACTGACCACTTACATTTAAGGTGAAACTCTCCATTTGCAGAATACTCTGAGAGATCGACTGTTCCGTTTATTGAGCAGTCTGGGACAGAAGAATCAATACACTGCAAACGGAAATCGACCTGATCTCCATTGTACGACTGCCGGCCGAATTTGAGCATGCAGTTCTGTTGGTAGAAAGCAGTTACAAACAAACGGTTTCAGCAGATGTCTAAGATAGTATGATGGGTTTCAGAATCTCCATTGTACGACCAAGTGCCGAATTTGAGCATGCAGTTCTGTTGGTAGAAAGCAGTTACAAACAAACGGTTTCAGCAGATGTCTAAGATAGTATGATGCAAGGGTTTCAGAACCGGTCGATGGGTGTAATTTTGACTACTGTTTTCTTCATAAGTAATTAAACTTAGCTGATGCAGTTGCTGGTAGCGGTGACAGCTCATAGTTCAAGTAAATACAACCAGGAATTAATCCAGCCAGGTTGACTTTCCCATCCCCTAGGCATACTAAAGCCGTGCGTCAAGATCTTTGTGGCGCACAGGAACGGTTGGTAAGGCCATCACCTAAAAGCTAACAGTTTCTGATTAACCGTGGGGTTTGGAAGCGAAAATTCTATCTTCCTTTCTAAAATCATATCAGCAGCGCTGCAAGCCAAGTTAACCATTCAGCCTGGGCAGGCTTTAATCACATTTCTTACTACTTTTTCTCATTTGCGTTCATTTCGTCTTCCGCGAGCAGATGGATTGTTTTTCAGAAAAACAACCCCCTCCATCTTAGTTGATTTTAAGTTAGAGGCAGATTAATACGGTCGTTAATTCCAGGCGACACTTACTCAAGGGTGCATTCCAACTGAAATTCATTCAGTATCTTGCAAGCTATAACCCTCGGCGTCTTTTTTGCATCCCCTAAAAGTATACTTCACCTGATTCCCCGAACTCGCCTTCTCCAAAACATGACAGCATTGATCGGTGGTCCAGGAATCCACTGATGTTAGTGACCTAGTAATCAGCTGATTCCCGGAGCACACCCCGCTTACGATCGACAAAAGAACTGATAAAACCTTGAAGTTTTTATCTCATTAGTTGCTATTGATTCCACTTTTTTCCTCTGCATCGATAATTCCTAATCCTGAATGCTGAGCAGTGCTCACTATCTGCTGTTCGGCCTACACAGCCTGCATGGTTGAGCGATAATCATCAAGCTGGAACCAATTTGAGGCAGCGATTAAAAAATCATGAATAGCAATCGAAACCCGTGGGACCGAATTCTATCACTCCGTTTTGTACTGCTGACTGCAGAGTACAATTCTGAGTAGACCGCAGTATCGATCGATACTTGGATCGCTAGACACCAGTGTCATCAGTCAACAGCTGTCAGTCGTTGGTATAACCACCCACAGGTTATGATGTTTCTGTCTTTTTTTTTTGTCAAATCGCCTGCATGGTTTACTCAGGCCATATCGGTCGAGAGCGGACAAACTGCGTGGGCGTGTCAGGACGTACTCAGACATGAAAAAAAAACATGTGCAGAGAATGACGCATCACCAAGGTCACTATCGGTACGACACGTTCGGAAAGCAGGCGCGTTGGCGGAGCTCACCAAACACGGCTTAGCAACATAAGACCAATGGAGTGGACTTGAAATTATTCACGACCGGAACACCGCCACGGAACAAACAAGTGAACGACCATATTTGGCCATTTGGTCATCCTATACATATTTAAGCAGAAGCTCTGTATGTTTTGTCCTGGCAGTACAGCCGTGTCCCGAGTTCTCTGTCTTCTCCTTATCGCGTAGTCTGGCAGGCTCAGTGCAGGCGTAACCAAAAGAGGCCCACGCACGATACAACAGGGTGCAATCCTTCTAACTGGCCAAGATTTCCCTGTCAAAGAGACTGCGGCTAAAGAAATCGTTCTGTTCCGTTGTGATTTCTTACCTAATAGCACTTGTTACTAAATAAGCATATAATCAGACTGTACTCGGTAGAACGGGAGCCAAAAGTTCATTGGGGCTAGACAAAACCGTCAGCGCCCGTTTTAGCCTTCAACCTATCATTCAGACAGAAGCCACAATCAGTAGAGCTGAGTTGTACATTGTCAACCTCGGGAATTTCGAAACTGATAGTAGGTTGTCCAGAGTAGCCTTCAAGACAAACTCTCTGAGTTGGATGTATGAAAGACTAGAATGTTCTTGGTTCGAATCCAACGCGGGAATGTTGGATAATCCTGTCAAGGCTTGAGTAACCCATCAGTATCCCGACGTTCGTGCTTCTTTTGTTCGTGGAGCACAGCAGCTAGGCAGCAAACTATGGTCCAAAACGTTACAGAGGCCACTTCAAACTAGGTGAAAATTGAAACATTTCCGTCGAAGCAATTTATTCTATTCGTTTGAAAACAGTTATTCAAATTTGTGGGGCTTTCGGTCTTCAAGTTCATCCGCAGATGCACGGCGGATATCGCGACTTGCACAGTCTGAAGAAACATTCTGGTTCCCTTTGTAATGCACTACTCATAAGGTTGCTGAAAATCCGTCGACAGCCCACGACAGGTTTCGCTGTTTTTGGGCTCATCAGGTAGCCGCAATCCCCGGGTTTCCGTCGACTTTATGCTCTACTTGAAACCAAATTGCACGAAATTGGCGAATATGCACTCATTTGCAAACTAATTTGTTTTTTTCGAGAGACTCACCAGGAACCCAGCTGAATCTCTCGTCTGTGATGTTTTCAGGCAACCTTATGAGTAGAACATTATAGAGATATACATGTATCGGGATATCTCGAATATCGTAGTGACTGAAACATGAGGCGGCCTGGCGCAGCACATTCAGTTGCCTGAAAACGGCACAAACGAGAGATTAGCTGGGTTCTTAGTTTGTAAATGAGTGTATGTTCGCTAATCGTGGTTTCCCTTTAATCATGTCCGGCCAGTGTAGCTACTTGTTCTTTAGAAGTAGTATATGTTTATTAGCGAAATAAACTCATTCGCAAACAATTTTTTTGCGGGAGGCTCACCTGGGACCTGGCTAAACCCCTCGTTTATCTGTTCGTAAATGAGTGTATTTCGCTCAGTTCGTGCAATCTGGGCTCGACTGGAGCATAAATTTGACTGAAACTCGGCGAATGCGCTTACCTGATTTGCCTCAAGAAGGGCGAAACCGGTCATTGGCTGTCGAAGAATTTTCACTTCCCAAAGTCGTTAGCCACACAAGTATTACAGTACCCACAGAAATAAATCAGGAATGCGCAGTTAAAACCACACTGACATGGTGTGGAAAATGCCATCACTTTCGGAACTCAAAAATGACTTTTTCTACTTGATTCAATTCATCTGAACCTTCAAAATCGACCGTCAAATTGTCAATGTATTACTTCTCTGTAATTCAGTAATATGCGGTATCCATCCCATTTTGCGAAGCTTCTCTTTGGAAAATTCTGATCAGAGTTAATGCTCATGTTTTTGTCTTCTGTCGGCAGACACCAGAACTACTTGGTTTTTTCGCCCGGAACTCAAACTGTGATTGCACGTGCCCCCAGCGAATTCATTCCTTCATGAGATAATGGCTATCGCCACCTGTGCACTAATAAGGTTCCTGACAGGCAAACACTTCTGGTTCTTTCAAAACCGTACTCAGGTGTTGATTAAAATGTTTTCACTATCTGTTTTCCTCGAAAATATTTCGCCACAATGGGTCTTCTACTTGTACCAACGTGACTGTAATCTATAAACTAACACAGAATTAGGAGATGGCTCAA
Source organism: Opisthorchis viverrini (assembly GCF_000715545.1). NCBI lineage: Eukaryota > Metazoa > Platyhelminthes > Trematoda > Opisthorchiida > Opisthorchiidae > Opisthorchis > Opisthorchis viverrini. The sequence goes on along the minus strand of NW_008751765.1, from coordinate 764,304 downwards.
CGATTAGTGTGGTAACTTGGTCAACGGTTCGACCCCGGTTTTAGGATCTCAAATGCTCTTATTTAGGCTTGCGCAGCCTGATGGAATCTCAGCACTCGAGCTTCCTTCACGTGACTTGGCAGCCAAGCTGAACGCTTATTCATCTTACTATAAATTGTCCCGACAAAGGTATATCAGAGTAGAGCAATCAAACTGCACTTATGTCCCAGCTTCCAGTAAAGTCCACCTCTAAGCAAGGGCCATTATTGGAAAGCCATTGAGCACTGCCCCATTCGGACCGTGTGGTTAGCCAGATAAATGGATTTAGTATGCAACGTCACGTTTTATGAGTCATATAGACAACCGCGTTCACTGACAAACTTTCGAAATTTTTCACGTGATGGGTCTAACCCAGGAAAATCGATAAAATGCTTGGTCCTAGTGACGGTTTATGACCTGAGACATTTGGTTGGGTCACGTGCCCCTCAACACCGGGTACGTTCAATTTCTTCCGAACTGAACAGAAGTCTGATCCGCAGTTTGGCCGATGACACTGAATCTTAAAGGTCGTGTGTATCAGGATACAGTAAGAGCTGTGTTGTTGTATGGGTGCGAGACATGGCCTCTGCGGACAGATGATGTGAGGCGTCTTC
>NW_008751765.1:686619-763166 GCF_000715545.1 Opisthorchis viverrini | reverse complement strand
GATGACGATGGTGATGATGATGATGATGACGATGGTGATGATGATGATGATGGTGATGATGATGAGGAAGAGGAGGAGGAGGAGGATTATGATGATGATGATGAAATATATAGTGAGAATTCATGAACGACTCACCTGTTCGTCAAACGGGAACCACAGAATATCAATGTTACAGGTGGACTTAAACAGTCCAGGAGGCATCCACTGCACATTGCCCGTGTGTTGCATGATGGTATTGGTGGGAAAGGTGCGGTCGAATTTTTCGTCAGCACTAAAGTTTGCAAAAAAACAGAGCGTAAATCTTTGGTACTAGAAAGGGATGTCAAGATTCTCAACAACTTTCCCCCAGATTTAAAGGGCAATAGTTGGAAAAGCGCTCTCATACCCCCTCAACTTAACTGGGGAGATTTGGGCTAATCGGATGAGTTTTCAAACAATTCTATTTTGTACTTTGGGCGGACTGAATGCTCCAACCTTTCTAGGCGAGCTAAACTTGGGAGGGGAATCCGTGCAACAGCACCCTTATCGATTTTCTCCAGTAATCACGTGAGACAAGTTGAGCTACACGCAAAACCTTAAAAGTCAAATCGTTCAGACGAAATTTTATCAAAAATACCATAATCAAATGATGTAATTGGACAAACCTCAAATCATGGGACTACGCCGGTTTAGGAACTGCCAATTCAAAATGGCATCCTGTACAAACAGGTAGGGGTAAGAAATATTGCGCCCACGTCCGCAATGACTCAGGACGAGGTGTCAGAAGATGGCAGAACCCATTTCGTTGGTGTAAACTAGGCATGCGCTGACAAGGTCAAAGAGCTGTTTACCTTCAAGTCAAAACACTAAAGGGGGTGTAGACGGTTAACGGAAACAACACACCGAGGAGCCACCCCACCATATTCAAGTCATTGACAGGGAAGGTTAAACTAATTTACTAATTTAATAGATGAGGTATTTAATGACGCGCGCAATGACCTTTATTTGTCCGGTCACTGAGACGTGGTTTACTCAAGCTTTCTCATTTCTTGCAGTTCCTCTGAGGTCTCATGAGAGTTATCGAAAAACGTTGCAATTTAATCAAATAAAATGTGCAAGGCGCTGAATTCCGACTCCTGTTTGTTATTTAACGGGAGGGCTAGGTTTTATCCTCAAACGTCTTAGAAGATCCTTTATGACTGACCAAGCGGGTGGGTGTCGGCGTATCCGAAACGACGCAATTAGAAGGTGAGTTTTCGTTTGTGCAAAGGGTGCTTCCTTTGAAAAATGTGTCCAGCTCTAACATCTGCGTTGGTTTCGACATGTGTTGCATATGCCGAACCATCGTTTGCCGAAGAGAGTGCTGTTTTCCATGCTCAACGCTGAGTGGCGGAAGCAGAGAGGTGGCCAACCCTTGACTTGTCAGAGGAGTATGAGGGAGATCACGAAAGGTTTGTGTGCTCTCCTTGCTAATCACCTTCCAGGATGGGGACCGCGTAATCCTCACTGTGTCTGATTGGAGACACTGCAAGATAAACTTGCCAACCGACGTCAGTGGCATTCGTGTTGTCAGTTTCTATCCAGATTGCCTGGAAAAGTGTCTGGAGGTGTAGGCACCTTAAAATGCTTGTAGTAAGCTGGTATCAAGTCCCTTCACCTTCCAAATTTATTCATTTCTTCACAATAAGGCTTTCAAATAAATTATGGTTCTACGGCAGTGAAGATAAATTATGGCTCTACGGCAGTGAAGCATCGGTGTTGAACACTGATGTCATGCTGATGATGATGATGATGATGATGATGATGATGATGATGTAACGATAATGAAGCGGAAAGGAACATGACCCTACCTAATTTACCAGGAATATAAGAGACTTCTGCATTAAGGCCCGGGAATTAAGCTACTATGTAAAGATAGAAAAGCGCAATCATTCGGTCCTCTGAATATTCCTTCTCGTTCAGTCGATCTGTTCTACTAACCAATAACTCTTATTCGACCTTGAGCACACTGTTCTGTCCACCTGTCACTAAGAAGTGATCGGCGACACTTTTTCCCACATGAGATTAACAAGCTTTCATGTTGATGAGAATTCGGATGTAAATTTTCGTTAGACGATCGATATTTCATTTCACGCAAAGGAGACTTCAAGCTAGTGAAAACCAGGAGGAAGCATAATGCAGTTCCACAGCATATCACCCACATCACCTTTTCAACAATAGTGAGAAAAATTGTCTCGCCCCAAGAAACTTTGCGCATCAGCCGAGTATTTTGTTCATGTCATATCTGACTGCTGTTCCCGCTCCAGCGCCCAGCACCGGAAAAAGGCTCACAACAGGCTTATTCCGAACATGCGAGTGCAACCCTTACAAGAGACCTCACGCCATTTGATTTTTACTTTCATCGATCCCGGGCTTTTGCTGAATTGACTGAAAACTCGATTGGCCTGGATGTTTGCTGGCTTTCCTATTGAAATTTCGGTAGAGTTTTAGGGTCTCACTTGGTTCCGAGCGTTCTGAGTTGCTTTCAGGAATCTGACCTTCCTGAAAGTTCACCTTTCACAGGGTACCAGCCCTTTAAACTCTGCCTGCCTACCACGTACTGTTGGCATATTTCATTTTAGGTTTAACTTCCTAGTTATTGTATCCAATAGAGTGTCAACCTCGACTGTGTTCAATGCCACCAGGGTATAGACAATAGACAAGGTTGACAAATGACGTATGGTGCTTCAGCAAGAGCTTATTCCACCTGCATCTCAGCGGAGGTTTGAAAACTTTTGACTACTGACAAACTATAAGTAGCAAATTATAAGCGAGAAGAACCCTCTCGTAATTGGAGGAATCACTCAGAGCCGGACCCACTGATGCGAAAATCGTGATTAGATATAAAAGGCTGCTTTGCGATATTTTTATCTGAGCAGGTGAATATTATAGCGTTTATCTTCTAACCGGAAGAATGCTGACTCAATCTTCTCTTGTGATTCGTGGGTTTCGCAGTTCCAGTGATTAGAAGGCCTTAAAGTGCTTGCCAGCTTTTCAGCATTGGCGGACCTTATCTGTAGGACGAAGTGTCCACTGGAACTTCAAAACCAACTCAGCCGTCATTATAAGCACTCTCTTCCATCCAAGCAAGTGTGGTATTAGGAGGACCAGCTCCGGAAATAACGGGACTACATACCAGCCAATGGAATAACCGTTTTCGTTGAGACAGATTTGATTGGCTGTTCTTCACTCGCCCTTGACAGATGAGTTGTACTCTCATTATCACATTTTTAACCCGATTGTGCGCGACAGTGATCAACAGATCAGCCGGTTCGCACGTCCACTGACTTTTTCTGGTTTGGCCAAACGCTATCCAGACCAGGGTTCACGATAATAAAAAGGCATTAAGGAAACTGTGGTTCACAACGTGTGGGGTCATCTGTTCCAACGCCACCCATCGCCGGTTTATTTTTGGGTAAATCAGAAGACTAGAGATCTACCAACCCCATCAGTTTGAACCCGCCGTCACGTGATCAATCGATTCAACTGCTCGGTTGAAAGAAATCCCAGAAAATTTGGGATTCGTGCTGACTTGATCCGAACCAGCAGAATACCAGTTAGCTCGGTATACTTCCTGTTACGCCAATAGCTTTCGCCGAATGTATTATGCTCGGCATTACGGAATTCCACACTTTCTTGGTCCACTTTCACTCCTTACCTTTAACCTCAGTCCTACTAAGCCGGCACAATCGCGTCAGATCTTCTGTCCTCCAGAGGCAGAGTACTTTAGGTTGTCGTTCTACTAATATATAGTTCAGTAGTGTGGCGTTTTCCAAAAAAGCCTTTCGGAAGAGGAAGGCTCCTTTTAGGTGTCCTACCATCAGGAGATAACTGGAGTTCACCCGTTAATTGCGACAAAATACAGGCGCGGGTTCAATTCAGAGGTCTGTCTACAGAAAGCCCACGTGGACGGGACAGTACACAAACTTCCTGAGCTTTGTGCCACTGATTCAAACTTTAATGAACCGATCAAAACGTATTTGCTTTGCGGATACACTGGAATCCGAGCTGTAGCACATTGATAACGTGCTACGTGTTATAAACCCGGAGAGGTTTATAACCAAGAATATGTCCGACCACCCTATCCAACCGCCTATCACGACCGTTGGAAAGAAGCCAATATACTCGAGTCTGCCGTATAGAGGCGATCTGTTGACGGACATAGTCAATCGCCGCTTGTTTCAATCCCCACAACGCACGTTTCTCGCTGAAACCCTGTGGTCTTGGTTTACAACAAACCCTTTGCTCAACTTCAACGACCTCAAAGACAAGATGCCAGTCCTCATTCAGGATATGGTTGTGTATTCTTTCTCCTGCTGTTGTCCAGTGGAGTATGTTGGGCGCACGACACAGCAACTTTCTAAGAGAATACGTGAGCACCACTCTTACCGGAATAACACTAGCTTCAACAGTACAGCCAGGAGCTTAATTGCATCCCACCTAATCATGCCAGATGAGTCATCTCAAATCATTTACCGTGTGCCAAATAGACAGCCAGTATCTATTCAACGGCGTTGCTTGACTACAGCCGAGGCAGTCGCTATACGCCCGTGAAACCCGGTACTGTGCTGCCAAAAGCGTTTCGTACGAACGCTGAGTCTGCCTTGGTCGTGTGACACGAATCAATCGGCCAAGTCACTCAACAGCCTTCTTGACTGTCTCACAGCATCCAACTAGATGCGACATGGCGGTGGGGGGGGGGCAGACAACCAATCCACGTTTTGCATTTCACTAACCAATCTTCGTAGAGTATTTCGTTTTTCGCTCCTATTCTAACCAGTAGATACGTACTGACCTGATGACGAGATCCCGAAAACATTAATGTTCGTCGCTCTGTTCTTTTTTCAAGCCATGGGGATATTTAGGCAAAATACAGGCAGTTGTCTTCGACCCACATGCTTCAAGATAAAAGAGAACTCCCAAATTCTGCAAAACATCGAACCAAGCAAGTTATCACATTTGAAAATCACACTATCACAGTTGTTCGTTTGCCGAATTATTTGGCAACATTCTGCCATCTGGAGACATATTTTGTCTCTCTGTGAACCGCAATAATTGTTCTTTGTCTGGGAATGGTCCTTTTAAGAAAAGAAAAAAATATCACGAGAACTAAAGATTCGTCTTGTTTTGTTCTACGCGCGGTCAAGATGATCCAGTCACTTACTTGGCAAACGCTGAAAAAAGCGTTACCCTTCCAAGGCGCTTATTACCTAAATATTTGTTTCCCTTTCGACGAGGTAAAAAAACGGACGTACCTCCGTACAATGATCATGTGTTCCAAAGAACTGCATTCTGTCATCAGAATGGAAAACTGAAAGGAAACGCTAATGGCTTCAAAGACTCGAAAATCCTGATACGTCGGTCAATCGGTCGTCACAACCCGTCGTTCATGAAATCTGTCTTATCGATTACATCGCTCAGGCCTGTTCAGACGTGAAAATTCAGATGCGTCTGGCATGCGCTGGTGGAGTAGTGGTAACATGCTCGCCTCGCATGTCAGATGTCCGGAGTTCAAATCCCGGGTACGGCCATTGGATATGCACTGCTGGTGGGCTCTAATGAAAGCGAAACTCGAGTCCAGTGCTTCCCTTTGGTGTGGACTAACCAAAGTGAGCTCTAATGAGAGCCCTTTGGTGGAACCTCATTAGAAAGATAGGATGGATGTTCAAACGACAGTGATGTGAACGTGAATCCTGCAAACACCGACAACAAAAATTCAACTAAAGTTGGTGAAGAACGGTCGAAAAACAGTCGCCGCCCACAAACTGACATTCCTAAGGACTGCTTACACCGTCGTTTATCTGGGATCCATGAAGGTTGTTCATACTGGTGATGTTTCGGTTAAACTGACGTTCATCGATTTACATAGCCTCAAAGAAGTGATCTCCACATCCATCTGGTTCACGTTGCAGCAGACTTATGCACCCAGACGGGTTTGATTAACAAACATGAAAGCTTGAAATACGCGCAAAAATGTTTCCGTGAGGCTAAACGTGCTCACAAGCCAGAAGAATCCTCCTTAATGGAGAAATAACCGTCTGTTTTTCCAATGAACTCAATCGTTTCAGGGGTGCTACAAGCTGGCATCATTACCACCCCAACGCGGACCATGGATGTTCTTGAAGTAAGTGAACTTGATAAATACGATTACCAGGTGTAGAAAAATGACCACTGGGTAGGACCGACCATCGGACAGACCATCGGTTGTTGATCAGGTGGCTGTTAGTCTGTTCGCCGAGCTTGGCTATTGGCTGGCAAGCATTTCGCCACCGTACGAGGAGACAGTGCGCAGTTGATTCGGTACTTCTTTCTTGCCTGCATGCGTCTATATAGCATTCGAAGGCTATCTGTTATATTCTGACGTGATTGGTTAATTGAAGCGTAACAAATTTAGTGAATCTATTGGTCCATTAGTGATCTTTGTTGCGTTGTGGTCTGCGTTCCCTTGTGATGATTGGTCATCTCAACGACTTCTATTTTTAATAGCTTGTCACATGTTACTGACCTGTTTGTTCTCTTTTCTGTCACGACTAACCTCACGGTCGAATGGTGCCAGTATGGAGGTGTACCACCTGTTTCCATCAAAATCATGCCGAGGAATGAAAACTTGTCATCGTTATATGTGAAATCTTCGCGAACAGTAATCATACTATACTCACCAATTGTACAACAGAATGTCCGGTCTCCATACAGCTGTGTAAGGCAAGTTGATCACGGTGATGTTCCCGTACTCCTGGGGGTTCCATTTGAAATGATAATCGTCCCAACTCTTTGTTGACGGGGAAAAAAGGGAAACGGATCAATACGTTTTTCGTGACAATCTGTTTCAATTTTTGACCCACATACGAAATCTCATCTGGAAGGTAGACAACTGACGTTTTTTAGTTTTCCTACCACCAGCTAATGAGGACATTGGAAGTGCAGACTAACTTCGCTCCAGACAGTAACACTCCGCTGGGGAGAAAACGTTGTAAACTGACAACGGATTTGAACCAAAAAGCGCGTAGAACAAACGATCCGGACATTTAGGGCGTTCAGTATTCACACAATGGAAATGAATTTTCGGAAGTTATGATATGTCCCTGATGGAATAAAGCGGTCAGAGTATCAGTCGAAACTTTTGAGCCCCATTTAGGCATCTCGGGGTCTCAGCATGATGGGAAATTGGAATAAAGCGGTCAGAGTATCAGTCGAAACTTTTGAGCCCCATTTAGGCATCTCGGGGTCTCAGCAGTGCTGGGAAATTATTCCACCAAACTTTTCCGCCAGAGTTATGATTGCTTCAGTGGACAATAATAAATTTGGTGAGCTGCAAAAATATGAATTTAGATTAAGATGGTTTTTGGTTTGAGCACATACACAACAAAACGCAACATTTTGGCGGGAAAAGTTTCACTCCACTCGTAAAGGTTTTGCAGTTGAGAGCATTGTGCGACTAACGCCCCCTCCCAACTTCAATATACCTGTAAGCGAGGTTGTAGCCACCCAGTCACCCACAATCTCAACTGCTCAGCTCACAGTCGCTCACTGGATCACGAGGCTTGTCTTTTTTATACTCACAAATCACGTCACATTATGGTGACTCATCGGATATCGATTGTCTACACCGTCTAGTGAGCGTAGCAACAACTCATGTGCTGACGCGCCCACGTACACGCAAACGGACTTACACGTAGGGAAACCGAACACGATCAGCACACACAGGCTCACCCGTGCGCAGGGAGCAGGACGTCAACCTCTCCACAAGTCCACGGACAATTATGGAACACGGGTAACAGTCGCACCGCGGAGCAATACACGTTCCCGCCGTCCGGACTTTCACCAAGGAACTCTTTTGACTTGTTCCCATTTCGCAGTGTATTTATTTTTATACGTGTTGCAACCCACCACTGTCAACCACGCTAAAAACTTTCATTAGTGCGCACACCTGATTTATGTTATGGCCATCCTCAACAGTGCACTAATAAAGTCAATTTTCGGTAAACATTTGAGAAGCACTGTGCAGTTGTTTCATTCCTATCGAGACACATCATCAGTGTGCCTCTCTCAAAACTTTAGGGAGTCACGAATCCGTGACCCCACGGCTAGAAGTTGGAGCACTTAACGTTCGGTTATGAATGCCTGATCAGTAGTGTGATTAGTCCTCACATAGACCGCCTTCCCCCTCTAGTGTATAAGTGTCGCCAACGCGTAACACAACATATTTATTACAAACAAACGAGTACAAAAGTCATAAGGGGTCTAGCGGTATCTGAAGTGCACTTTCGAAATGATCCAGGCTTTTGATTGGCGTTTTGTGAACACCCATCACCATCGATCGTGCTTCTCGGAAATGTCTGAACACTGGTCATCGTAGGCTGTGCTTCTGTGGCGTTCTAGAACACGCACCTCCCGGTCATCGAGTTCGCCAGCTTATTTACTTTCCTCCTGGTTTTCTGTAGATAACTTACAAGCCCTACAGCGCACGGCGGTTACAGGCGTCCATGGACAAAGGAAATGCACCTTTGACACTACGATCTTGCTTCCGTATCGACTGAAGCATAGGACAGATGGTTACAAGTTGGTTGCGATTTCAACTTCTGTGGAAGCACGACAGCTGCTGGACTGAGAAAACATAGCGGGTGTTGATGATTACATCATTCTCACCGCTACGATCATTCGGAAGGTGCTGGGGGTAGTGTTCCAGAAAGAAGAAGAAACGCTGTGTTTACTAGTGATGCGATTGAACGATTTCTCCCGCGTGAAAAGACGAAGGTTTGTGTGTATGAAATTGTATTAAAACTAAACAAATATGAATTAATTGCATAATGTTTTCAAGCAAATGAATATGCTGCTTAAAAACATCATGAAAGAGTGATTCAGGTGAGTTTCAGGTGAGTCTCCCATCAAAACTAAATTCACATGCAAGTAAGTATACCTCGCTAGTTCTCTGCAACTTGAGTTCAAGTAGAACATACGGTGTACGTAAACTTGAGGAGTGCGTCCACCGGATGAGCTTTAATTAGGGAGGAACTGGTCGTGGGCCGTCGAAGAGTTTTCAGCAACCTTATGAGTAGTGCATCACGTCTATACATGTATCGCGACATATCGAACATCGTGTCAGCTGGAACATGAGGCGGTCTGGTGCAGCGCATTCAGTTGCTTAAAAAGATCTTATACGAGAGGATTGGCTACGCTCCAGGTGAGTCTCCCATCAAAACCAAAATGATATGCAAATGAGTGAGACTGTGAAGTGGGACTCACAGTGAACCCATCATAATCTTTCGTTTATGATGTACTTCTTCAACTGAATATGCTGCACCGGGTCACTTCATGTTTCCGTGGATACGATATTCGAGATGTCGCGATGCATTGTAAGGACGTAACATACTACTGATGCAGTTGCTGAAAACTTTTCGATGGCTCACGATTGGCTTCCCCCTTCTTGAGACATTCTTGGTGATCCCCGGGAAGGACGAAAGCGGTAGTAAGATGTCGAGAAGTTTTCAGCAACGTTATCAGTAGTGTATGACGTCTATCCAATCTTTAAAGTACTTGTTTTGAACTAGAGGAGCTCAATCTCCGAACCGGTCCCAAATCCCTGGAAGCCATTTCCTTCAATCTAATCCTTCAGTCTAATCCTTACTTACCTACGCTTACAAAGAACCAAGAAGCTCTCAGCCAACACCTAACACTAATTAAGCCTACTATCAATTGAATATGTTGCTTATTATCGAGAAATACACTCATTTGCAAATCAATTTGGTTTTCACGAGAGACTCAACTGAATCTCTCGTTTATGATATTCTACAACTGAATGTGCTGTACACAAGCCGCCTCATGTTTCAGTTGGCACGATGTTCGAGATATCGCAGGATGGCTCCGTAAAGGAAACTACTCAATAAGCTGCCCGATACTGTTTGCGAGGAGACCGTCGTTGAATTTTCATTCTAGAATCACTTGATCCCCGAGTCCCAGTTTACTTCATTTGAGTAGATGGCCAAGTTGGGTTGACGGGAACTCGTGGACTGCGCCTACCTGATGAGCCCAAAGCAGAAGGGCGAAACCGGTCGTGGGCTGTCGAAGAGTTTTCAGCAACCTTGTGAGTAGTTTCCTTTCATGTGAACCTACACCCACCTTGTGAATAAGTCACTCAACATGACGAATTTCGTGTGTCAGAAGCACAGCAATTAATCTATCGATTATCTTTCGAACTTTTCTGGAAACCATGTTTGGTTCTGATCAACTTCATGTTGTGACCCAGCGGGCAGGAATGTTAGGTGTGCCCATATCTGTCATTTTTGATTGATGGAGTTATTTGCTTGTTCTCCCTGACATGTGTAAACTTTACGTTTTTCAGTGAACATTTGCTGATGATTGATGATGGACAATGGATTTCCGTGTCAAACAGAAAGCTGTCTTAATGGACTTTTCACGGGAAGTTCTCGCCTGAATTCACCACATCCAGTGGTGTCCGACAGGGCTGTCCTCTTTCACCTTCCTCTTCAACTTCGTCATTGATGTGATTATGGAAGACTCACCAGCAGCCCCTAATGCCTGTGGGGTCGAAGTGCTCCCGGGGCTTCCGCTCACAGATATCGAGTACGCAGAAGACATAGCTCTTCTCGGATCTGACCCCGTCGCCATGCGAACAATATTACATAATCTAAATAACTCGGCTTCACAGTTTGGCATGTGCTTCACACCTGCAAGATGTAAACTGCTACTGCAAGACTGGGTGGGCTCGAACCCTAACCTCATACTTGCGGATGAACCGGTTGAGGTAGCAGACAAATCTGTTTACCTGGGCAGCTGTATCGGTCCCGGTGATCTCTCGCGAAAAATGATATTTTCATCCGGATTAGGAAGGCCAGAGCAGCATTCTTGAACCTGCGTTACCTGTGACGTCGGCGTGACACCAGCGTATCCGTCAGGAGTGGAGTCTACAATGCTACGCTGCGCTCCATATTACTATACGGATCAGAAACCTGGCCGCTGCGCGCCGAGGACGTCAAAAAACTTTCTTTCAGTGGTTGATCATCGATTTCGTCGGAGCATTACCCGAATCTGGTGGGAACACCGGTCCAAATCGACTGTGCGCAAAGGACTAAACATTTGTCATTGTTTTTCTCAGCTTTGAGGCCTAGTTCTTAGAACATTTGGAAATCACGTTGCTGATTGTAGATAAACGGTTCAGTCGTCAAATGTCAGCCGGGAGGTCGTGAACCCGATTCATTCTGGAGACACTTGAGATGCGCACCGTCGGTTGGCAGTGTTTGACTTCACCTACATGAGAGAACCTCGATTGACACCTAGGAACTCCTGAAAAACAGCAGTCAGATGGGCGGCCGTCTATCTCGTTTGTGCGCACGGCACATGTCAGTAAAACGAGCTGCTTTGAAAGTGAAGCATCTGTAGGATGTCGTTTTCAGGAAACGAGCCAATATTTTTCTTTTGTCGCCACTGGATTTTGAGTGCATTGGAGCACAAAGAGTCGATAACAACCAGGTGAGTAGATCCTCAACTAGGAGAGGTGTTTCATTCACACAGATTATATGCTCCGGGAAGTTTGGCAGCCATGTTACGAGGGAAAAATTTGAACCTGTTCGGTAACGGGATCACTTTCATGACAAACTGTAATTTTTTATAAATGAATCGTCTTCGTGTCCATTATCTCATTGTTATATCGGTTAGACATGGCGTCTGCGGATAGAAGATGTAAGGTATCTCCAGGCGTCTGATCACCGACAACTCATGAAGCGTCAGTGGTGTCATGTGATGCTGGTGGATTCGTAGACAGGTAATTAGAAAACGGATATCCGATTGTGCTTCCTGCATGCCAATAGTGGACAATATCCGGCAATATCAACTGCAGTAGCTCGGCTAGATGCTGCGCAGGCCGAAACATCGTCTAATGCGGCCAGTGTTGTTTTCCATGCCTCCTTCAGAATGCCTCAAACTGCGAGCTGGATAACGTGTCATTAGAAAGAAGGGTGTTAAAGAGACGATGATGATGATGAGGACGATGATGATGGTGATGATGAGGATGATGATGGAGGATCTAGGAAGGATGACTAGGGGTGGTCTAAAATTGTAGCTTTAAAAAACAGAAACATCAAAATCCCCGGTTTCGAACTTTTGGCTGACTCAAAGCAGTATACTGATCCCGAATCGGATTTCGACGTCATCAGAAACGGAAAAAAATAGGCATGAATCCCAGTCACAACCGGCGCAGATAAAATCAACTTGTTTGAATTTGATCGTCACACTGGTCCAGTCAATGTCTGATGATCTAAACTGATCAACCGGGATTTTATTGTACGCCAACGCCTAGCAGGCTCACCCAACAATTATCGGTCCGGATCACCGGTTTACTTTATTCGTAACCAACGGATCGATAATAGCGTTCTTTTTCCGTCCTTTTCCCATGTATTAGGATGACAAATGATCCTATTCGACGTTCAAACCAAGGAGCAATATTCAGGGAGTAACAATCTAATGAGTCCCACTCGTATGTGCTGACAGTGTGATCAGGTGATAACTTTCAAAAGGATGAATAACTCACACAGCCCCCCGTTTGAGTAGTGATTGGTCGAGAAATCCCTCAACACGTGACCACGCGATCGGAATTTCATGACTAATGAATGAGCGGCATTATGCCCTGTCAAAGTGGGAGGCAGCCAGACCATTGATCAGCCAGTCTTGATTGAACGGCTTACACACCAACTACTAGGCGGGATGCCAACACGTGACCACGTGATCCGAATTGCATGACTAATGCATGAGTGGCATTATACCCTGACAAAGTGCGAGGCAATCAGACTATTGATCAGCCGGTCGTGATCGAACAGTTCACACACCAACCACAAGGCGGGATGTCGCGCTTTCCAATCTCCCTTGATATACGTGAGATGCGATAAGCACTGTTTAGGATCCTCAGTGAGGATGAAACAAGTGTCCGATTCATCTAAGCGGCAAATATTNTTGGCAAATATTTTTTCATGTCCAATTGATCGGCATTCCATTATACTTGATGTATTATGTGAAACAGGACGAAACGAATGGGAATCCATTATTCAAATCTATGAATTCTATTGACAAAAGTCTTTGAAGTGAAGTGTTTTGGCAAAAAGTCTTCAGAAATGAGTCAATTAAAGTACATCATCCTCATGCTTTGTGAAATCATTGGAAATTCTGTTTGACAAGTGAAATTGTGCAAAGGTCAAAGAGCCCTTAGACACCCATTACCAGAAGTTGGAATTTGGCAAGCAAATTTGCGCGCATCGATTCCACTCTGGAATTTCTTTAGATTTTTCCCATCATCACGCTAAGTACGTGGTTACTGATCACCGCCTGGTGTAGTTTTGTGCCCTACACAGCGCGCAAATGTTATATTTGGAAAATGTCAACACTTAAGCCGTTTGTACCCCTCTGTGGAGTGGCATGCACCCGTGCCCAACTGACATTATGTATTCAGAGTTTCGTTTGTCACTGAAGAATTTTTTCTGGGGGTTCAACAAAACCCATTTGTAATTGACAGTGTAGTAACACTCTTGTTGCTTTACAGTTGGAAGTAACCGTGGGGAAAACACGCAGCAGCTGACTAGATGAATGTCTGCACGGCCGATAAGTGCCACGCCAACTGTTACACCTTTTCTAGCCAATTTTCTGGTGAACAATCAAGATGAAGAAAACAACAACAACAACAACAACGAATATTCCATTGCTTTGTGAAAAAAATTAAATGTTTGCGGTGCAGAGTTTGTCATGTTAGTGAAGAGAGTCTCCGTGAAAAATACGAGAAGCACTGTGCAGCTGTTACATTCTTAGTAGAAATGTACGCATCTGAAGGGATTACACCAGGGTGGAGTGAGGTAGAGGGAGTTTAGCGAACGTCTAATTATAATGCTACGTCAAAATATCTATATCAACAATCTATCTATCTATCTATCTATCTATCTATCTATCTATCTATCTATCTATCTATCTATCTATCTATCTATCTATCTATCTATCTATCTATCTATCTATCTATCTATCTATCTATCTATCTATCTATCTATCTATCTATCTATCTATCTATCTATCTATCTATCTATCTATCTATCTATCTATCTATCTATCTATCTATCTATCTATCTATCTATCTATCTATCTATCTATCTATCTATCTATCTATCTATCTATCTATCTATCTATCTATCTATCTATCTATCTATCTATCTATCTATCTATCTATCTATCTATCTATCTATCTATCTATCTATCTATCTATCTATCTATCTATCTATCTATCTATCTATCTATCTATCTATCTATCTATCTATCTATCTATCTATCTATCTATCTATCTATCTATCTATCTATCTATCTATCTATCTATCTATCTATCTATCTATCTATCTATCTATCTATCTATCTATCTATCTATCTATCTATCTATCTATCTATCTATCTATCTATCTATCTATCTATCTATCTATCTATCTATCTATCTATCTATCTATCTATCTATCTATCTATCTATCTATCTATCTATCTATCTATCTATCTATCTATCTATCTATCTATCTATCTATCTATCTATCTATCTATCTATCTGGCCGTCTTGCTGTCTGTGAATCAAGTTTTTACTTAATCTGGTCGTATCTTTTTCAGGCCAGACAATACTTACTTTAAAGTGCAATCCTTTGAACTCACTAGGTCTCGTACGAGGAAGCCCTTACTCGGTCTTCCCAGTTCAGATTACTAAATTCTTTCTCCCTTGGCCCCCCAACTACACCTTCTTCTTGAAGAGCACATGAAAGAAGCACAACACATCAAGTTGATACCAAAAAAATGAAACAGTTCCATTCCTCGGTTCTCCTAGAACCGATTACAAAACCAGCTAATTTACGTAGAAAACATGTCTAGATATACTGCTGGACTTTGCCGGCTAGCCTTTAAACCATCTCACTTGATTCAGACATCCAAATGATAACTATTGATTTTTGTTATTTGAAAACCATCGATGGGGCAAGCGCTTCTGGGTTTAGCCCTTGCTGTTGAATATAGAACCAGTGTTCGCGCCAACCAATGGCCTTTCGAAATGCAATCATTCTTCAAAGGAGGAGGTTTCAGCAGACACGTAAGCAGCGGCAGCAGACACACCCCTCTAGTACGAACCATCAGATGCCTTACTCCTCGTGATCATCCTTAACTAAAGTTTTTCTTTGAATTATTGTGTAAGTAGAGTACTTTAAAACCAGTCATCTATGACTGTCTTTGCCAAACTTCTGGGAACCGGCGAAGCAAAGTGGAAGATTGCCAGTAGTGGCGAACGTCTGACTGATCCGCTTGCACGTAAACTGGATCAAAAAACGAACTAAGCAAGATCACTATGGCTGCTTTTTTTGCAGTTTACAATCTTGGTGTGTACCGGAGACGTCGGGATCTAGGGGTACTTGATGAGTCCACAGAAGGTCAAAACCCATAGCTTTCTGTGGATGTTTTTAGTAGCACTGGGAGATGTCGGTTTAATTTTGAGGGTTTAAACATCCTGAGTGCCTCGTACTGCAGCACAGACTGTATCCTGTCCCTCAGGTTCTATTCTTTGGCCTCAAAGAAGCGTCCGTACTCTCAAATGTGAACCATCCACTTTCAAATCATCTGGAGTAGCCAGTCATCTCACAGTAGAAAAACAGCCCAAAAAATGCAGAGATAACAAGTTCAACTTCGCTGAGACGTCATTTAAACAAGATCAGTGTTAGTTTTTGCAGTAGCAGTCTTCTGGTTCGGAAAAGGCAGATCTAGTGTAAAAGTAAAGTACTAAATCAGCACAAGATAGTGGTTCCATCATTGAAATCATCGGTAGTGTGTACATCTTGGCTTTCCTGTGTAGACTGGTTTCATGGCAGGATGAAATCGCTGCAGAGCATAGCCAAATCTTCACAGATTACCACACACCAATAAGCAGCTCAGAGGAAGGATATTTTCACTGGATTTGTGAAACTTCCTTCTGATAAGTTGTCACTCGAGCAGCCGGTCAATACGTGATCACGTGACGTGGTTTCCGTGATTGAAGGATGAGTGGCGCTATGTTCTGTCTGAGAGCTAATCACACTGCTGATCAGCCAATCGTGGCCAAACGATTGATTGTTCAACAACTGACCGGAAGTTTTCGGGTTTCATGAGATACATACTACCGATGATTCCCCACAAGGATGAAACGGTATAGACTGGCTTCACTGACAAGATGAAATCTCTATTGATTTTACGTAAATATTGGTGACCTTGGTAAACCTTGCTTACTAGGTTTTGTCTCATGAACTGCCATTCAGTTGTAGAATATCATAAACGAGAGATTCAGTTGAGTCTCTCGTGCAAACCAAATTGATTTGCAAATCAGTGTGTTTCTCAAAAACAGTCCAAGTAGAACATGAGGCTGACGGAAACTCGGGGACTGCGCCTACCTGATGAGCCCAAAGCAGAAGGACGAAACCGGTCGTGGGCTGTTGAAGAGTTTTCAGCAACCTTGTGAGTAGTTTCCCTTATGAAAACGGCCATTCTGTTTCCATCCACAGAAAGGAATTGTCGCGAACCCCTAACTTCAGAGAATTATTGCCCTCTGGTGCAACCATAAAACGTTTTAAAATGTAATTCAAAAATGCATGTCGCATTAAACCAGGTCAGGCATATTCAAGGACATCATTATCCTGGAAAATTCAAAATTTCCGCACTTACCATATCCATCCAGATAATTGTTGTGAGGACTTGATTTTTCTCGTCCTGAAATTAGGACAAAAAGTTGATTGAGGAGGAAAATCTAACAATGATGAGATATCACTTTTTGAGTGAACCACATGGAACAAGTGCACCAGAAATACTCTTCATTTGTCAACCTCTGGGAGTCACATAGAGTTTGAAACAGAGTCATCTGACTAACATCTCACAGGGACAATGTGATTATAGAATATTCGAAAAACAAAAAAGCCGATAATAATTACGCGGGGTGAGTCGACCAGCTGGGCATTTTTGGGCGTCAACCACTGCTCTGCACGTACAAGCTACATGGAGCCAGCGATTAAGGGCCAAATGCGAGAAAAGAGCACCTGTCACAGGGACCTTTTGAAACAGGCCGTTCAGTGCACCTTCCCGAGGGCACTGACCAGATAACGTGTGTCCCAATCGTACATGGTATTGTCCGGAATTGTTCACCGCATAAAATATGAAATATGTTTCCACATGCTTGTATATATTCCCCATAGTGCAGCAATCCCCGTATGGAGAATGAATTGTCCCATCATCATCATCATCATCATCATCATCATCATCATCATCATCATCATCATCATCATCATCATCATCATCATCATCATCATCGTTATCCTCATCATCATCATCATCCTCATCATCATCGTCATCATCATCATCATCATCATCGTCATCGACATCATGACATCAGTCTTCAACACCGATGCTTCACTGTCGTAGTTTTGAATGTCGTGATTGTACGAGAACTGGGATACCGCCAAATCACTCACACATTGACGGAAGGTCGACTGGTGTCCTCACTCGAAGCCTTTTGTCTCAAAACCTGAACGCAAAGCATGAAATGCAAGTACATTGCGTTATTCACGAAATGCGTCGCCAAACATGTCCAAACCGCCAACCTGGCGGGCCAGGAAACTGTGTTCGTCAGACCTCTAACCATTGTCCAACCTGGTATGAGAGTCTCTGCGGACACCCCCTCCCCCCGGTATAGCTCAATGGATCTCCGAGGCAATCATTTTCCACAGAAGAATGACTTCGTCCTCAGAGAAGCCTCATCATTATTCCTTGTTGCTTCCGCTGGTACCCGTTGATTTGTTTGCTTAACTTAGTAACTGGCTTACAAGTGTTTTGTTACCAATCGAAGAGATCTCATCACCTCGCTCGAGTACTTCCGGCAAACTATCCGCCAAGGTTGGTCCTTCGCTAAACAGGCTTGCCTTTGAAGAAACCCAACCTTGTCTGTCGGTGTCCGATTCTGAAGCAATGGTTAGGATACCACGACAGTTGCCAATTATTGGGCGTGAACGTCACTCCAGATATGAAGTTTCCATTCGAAGTTTAATAACTTATGAGTGTGTCACATGACCGTCATGAATAGTGGAGTAACTAAGTGAAAACGTGTGACGAATTTCAACGTTTACATACTAGAATAGGTCAACCTGGCTTCTCCCTGGGAAATTTCTGTGCAGGGTCGGGATACGTTGAAATGTTCCCAGCATTTAAGTGTACTGGATTATGTCGACTGCTTTCAAGTCACGTGTTCAATAGTTAATGATGAAAGGTGTTCATATACGCGCTCAGTTTCACATTCCGACTGAGCCAAAAAGATTGATTGGGGAATTCGAAAATACCACATTTTATCGATCGACTCACCCAGTTAGATGAATCCCTGAATTTATTTGTAGTGAACACAAACTGGTCATTGTGCATCTCTGTCCGACTTGCTTCCGGAAACCACTTGTGCATAGATCCCCCTGTGGTGGTCAAACGCGTGTAGCTCGCTCCTCCGTTTAAGGCGAAGTTGATTCGAAGTTTGTTTACAAAAAGGCTAAGGAATATTACGGAATAAACTGTCGAAGTCTGCCAATAGCTTTGGGTTCTTGCGTCGAGCATCACCGTGTAATGTGAAAACAGTCCCATCTAGATGGCATAGGAGAACCAGCTCCGAACGTAACGGGACTACATAACAGCCAATGGAATAACCGTTTTCGTTGAGACAGATTTGATTGGTTGTTCTTCACTCGCCCTTGACAGATGAGTTGTATTCTTAGTATCACTTTTGTTTTGACCCACTTGTACGCAACAGCGATCAACAGATCAGCCGGTTCACACGTTCACTGACGTTTCTGGGTTGGCCAAGTGCACCAGGCTATCAATCGCCTATCCAGACCGGGGTTCACGGTAATAAAAAGGCATTAAAGAGACTGTGTTCCACAATGGATGGACTGTGGGCTGCTCTACCGCAGAACGCTTGGTCTGGACAGATCACCCGGCAAGAAAACCTCATACACAGGAAATACAACCGCGATATGAGGTCCAAAATACACCGATTACCAAGACCGTTGAAATTCGATCATGCAATCCGGAGGTCTCCGAAAAGCTGCAGTGACCTGCGGACTTGTGTTGACCTGCAACTGGTTCACCCGGACCTTCAGACTGACAGTGACTTTATTCGGTTTTACGGAGTGACGGCGATTAGTTTACTAATCCTCCTTAAATCTGCTCTCTCCTCGTGGGAGTTTGCGCGTAACTCAAAATACATGCGACTACGGATTAGTTCCACAAACATTCGTGTTAATTTCTGCGTGAATCGACATCTCGGAGAGGAACTGGAATTTATGAATGCCGTGGATAGTCGAACAGAACTATACTGCAAGCTGTGTGTCGTAAAGACATCAGGAACAGCCAGATATTAGTTTTGGGAAGCTTCGAGTTATAACGCCGGAGACGAAATCTCAACAGGTGGTTGAGTGGAAACGAATTATGTCATCCAGTAGACAATTCACGAGGAGAGCGAGGGTTTTGAACTGACAAGTTATACCGAATGGGTGACCTTCTCACTTCATGGAACCGTGAAACCGATGCCAAAAAGCATTGGGTAAAGAAAAACTCGTCTGTCTAAGCATTATGAATGAAATTTTTGAAAACGTGGCAACGATTGATATTGGCAGCTCGCGCGGGTTGATTAGATGATTGTAAGTGGCAGTTAATTTGTCGAAGCGAGAAGATCCAATGAAATATCAGAAAGGTAGCCACTGGACCGGTTAACTGAAACAAAAACGGTAGACGGACCAATGAAAACGAAGAAGGAGAACTACTGAAATTAGAAGTTGTATAATTGATCAATCGTCTGGTGCGAAGACTGGTTGAAAGAGAATGCACAAGAAAAGCACAATGGGTCAGTCGTATCGAAGGTATAGAACTACCAAAGTGGAGCTGTTGAGTGAACCAAGCAGATGCGTCGGGTGACCCTTCTGAAAAAATGCCATTATAGCAACTATGTGGTGAGAGCTTACACCGAAATGTCAGTTCCCTGAAAATGCCCTCAGAATACCCGAAGCCCTACCATAATTGCAGTGAAAAAGCCGCAAAGCATCCGGGCCAAGAAAATCAGCTGCCATCTGAACGGTTAAGCAATCAATCAATTCAGCAACGGCCGACGATGATGAGTGTTCGGGCACGCCACAGAAGCATGACGAGCGGTGATGAGTCTTCACCGACCACCAATCAGACAGCCTGGATTCAAGGTCGAAAAATTAGTTTTAAATATCGCGATGCCCCGTGTAACTTTTGCACTCGCCTTTCCGCAACTAACTTATTGTGTTCCTTGTTGGGGTGTATGTCCTTTTCTGGCACTGGAAAGTGAAAAGTAGTCAGTAGAGCGGTAGAGCACAAACATACTCTTATTATTTTTGATAGTCTTTCTTGATTTGGTTATGTAACCGTTGCCAAAGTTAGACCAAACCTTTTGTCTGTGAGTTCTTACCTGATTAGCTAAGCAGCATGTGGACGTAAACGATAGTCTGTCACTTCGTTAAACAGTTAATTTTGGTTAGTTTTGGTTACCCGCTGAATATGGCTGGACAAGACACGTCGATCAGAGCATACCACACCTGCGTTACCAGAGACATATTGGCAGATAAAGGCACATCCAGACACACGCACTCTCTGCTGAGCTGTTGTGAGGGTGATTGCGGAATGTCCACGCGGTGCGAAGAACTGTTCCCAAAACGTTTTGCTTCGACGTCTCTTATCACAAATTCAATCAACGTTGGAGCCTAACCTAATTACTGCAGGTGACCGGCTGAGAAAAGCCGGGCAAATCGATGACGTCGCTAAACTGTAATATGAGTGTCCGGCGGTTGTTTCATTGTTCAATCAGGTTCAAATATTTCGGCGTTTGATATAATTCAAACCAAGGGAACGAACTGTCTGGTACGTGGAAAATGAATCAGCTGCATGTATGGACTATTGAACCAGGGCTTTTGAAATTCATCAGCTTAGTGCAGAGAGATAGAGGCGATCAATAATTCTTCAACGTTCAACTCGCTACTAGCCGGAGTTTACGTACATCGGTGTACTCTGATCCAAAAGTTTGTGCAAAAAGACTCTAGACGCGTGAAAAAGTTGGCTTTAGTTGACAGGGCTGGCTCTGACGTTAAATGGGATACTCACGGAATTAGCACTTCATACTCAAAACACTATGTCATTTTATTGAACTCTAAATGTGACTTTTGCCTTTAACGGTGGTTGATGTTCCTTTGAGCTTAGTTAGTGTTTAGCCATCCTGCACGTCGCCTTTCACACATGTTTTATCAATAAACCTGAGGAGTGTGACGAGATCAATGAAGACCCCAGAACTGTCAGTACGCGTCCAGACATGAAAAAAAGCACATGTGCAGAGAGTGACGCATCCTCAAGGTCACCATCGGTACGACACGTTCGGAAAGCAGGTGCGTTGGCAGAGCTCACCAAACACGGCTTAGCAGCCTAAGACCAGTGGAGTGGACCTGAAATTGTTCAGGACCGGAACACCACCATTCGCTGTACAGAACTAACAAGTGAACGATCATATTTGGCCATTTAGTCATCCTATATATTTACACAGAAGCTCTGTATGTTTTGTCCTGACAATACAGCCGTGTCCACAGTTCTCTGTCTTCTCCTTGTCGCGTAGTCTGGCAAGCTCAGTGCAGGCGTAACCAATAGACCGCCAGTCACGATACAACAGTAACGTTCATGCGAACACCAGATGACACGTTGATTTGTCTGGATGTAAGCGAGGAATACGGTAGCCAATGAAATGCTTCCCGCAAGAGGCAAACGCTTCGACTGAACTCTTCAAGAGCCGACTCATCGCTCCGACACTCCTGGGGCTCATCACAAAACAATCGATTCATCTCTAATCCAGATGGAACTCCCAAGTTAACTTGTCAATGAATTCATTTATTGCCTGCATGCGATTTGGTCTTTAATTAGAACGTAAATTTGACGCAAAGTCAGGGAATGCGGCCATCACATGAAGGGCGAAACCGGTCGTGGCTTTCACCAATCCAATGCGCAGTCTGTTCCCTCAATAAGACACATAACAATACCTCGAATGCCGTAGCAACTGAAACATGAGGCGGCCGGTGTGTGGTGCATTTAGTTGAAGAATACTATAAGCGGAAGGTTAAATTGAGATTTACTCGAGTCTCCCATTTAAAACAAGTTGTACTTCCGTAAGAGATAAGCGACTTTTGAAAGATGTATGGATACCCAAATAGATCTATTTAATTTTCCCAGACACTGATAAAGAACGTTTCTTTAGATATGGCCAGGAAATATTTTCTGGCTCGTCGTCACATCAAAATATGTGGAAACTAGAAAGCTGAACTGTGACACTTGCGATACCTTAATCAAACCCAACTGTCAGGTATAAACTGCAGCGTAACTCGCAAGAAATTCGTGGAGCTTCGTGACCAACGATGATCAATAAAGATGAAACGGCCGTAAAGAGCTACTCTGGCTGAGATTTCCAGATCGCTTAACCATGAAGCCGATTTAAGGCAGTCCAGCAACCACCTGTTCGCCCCTTTGCTTTTAAAGACAAGAACTGGATCTCACTATTTACGGAGAACGATTTCGCGCCAATGTTGTCGCATTTAGAAGTAACACACTACTCATGAGGTTGCCAAAAACTCTGTGAAGTGTTATCGTCGGTCACGGGCTAACGAAGAATTTTCAGCAACCCTAAGAGTAGTGTATTACGTCTAGACAATGTATTGGGAAATCGCATATGTCGGGCCAACTGTAACATGACGTACCGTCGTGTAACAGCGGAGGCAGACCATCAGAAACGAGAGATTTAGCTGGATTCACTCGAGTCCTCTGTCAGTTTCATTTGGCACGGTGTTCGAATTAGTGCAATGCGTTTTTGTGTAGACCTAACGCACTACTCATAAGGCCGCTAAAAACTATTCGGCATCTCATGATCAGTTTCGCCCTTCTTGAGGCTAGCCTGCTAGACGCGGTCCGCAAATTTCTGTTAACCTCAACTCAACTTGAACAGACTCATTTGCGGCAGACTCAAGGGAATTCAGTTAAATCTTTCTTTTGTGACGGTTCGCTTCAGTGAGTTTTCAGCAACTTTGTGAGCAGTGCGTTACGTCCAGACAACATACTGCATTATCTCAAATGTCGGACCAACTGAAACGTGAGGTGGCCTGGTGCAGCAAATTCACTCGAGATGGACCATCCAAAAACGAAAGATTCAACTGGATTCAACCAGGTCTCCTGTCGAAACCGATTTGGGAGCGATAAGCTTTCTTTCAAAAACACCAAACCTCAGATTATCGCAACCAGCAGGAAATAACATTGGATATTCCAGATGTATACAGGAGTAAGGTCACACAAAACAAATAGACTGTTCCCAACTGCCACATGTGTGTATGTTCCCGATATGACCGTAGCTTCAGGTATTGTTTTGTGTCACTAACGCTTATTTTTGAAGAGATTGGTCACAGACACGAAAGTAAATGCAGGCGATGAATGTGGAAGGGTTACAGGAGAGTATGAGGTAAAAAAAGAGAGAAACGTATCATTCGAAGTCCTGCCACCAACGGTTCAAGTCAGATAAGATTATGGAGGCCGAAGACCGAAGAAAGGATGAACAGTGTGAATGCTCTTCAAGGCGCGGTGAGCGCTAGCACAGTCAAGACTCGCACATCAGGCACAAGGGGTCCGTCATACTGGGTCTGGTGTGAGATTCAACGGCAAGAACGTACACTCAAAGCCATGTGCCGCGCAAAAAAGTTCACAAGTACGCAGACAGCCCAGAACAGCATTCGCCAGGATTTCTCCCTGACCTGAATTTAGAACATTCGAAGCTACAGTGCGTTTTATTGGGGGGACGATCGGTGTTGCCATTTTTGAATTTCCAGCCGGGTACCTCCCACGTGTCCACGTAATCCTTTTTGTTCCCCCTTGAAAGTAAAATGGCATGCGATTCACCCAAAGGACACAGGATAACAGTGTCAAGGATTTTGACTTTTTCTGGTGTCACAGTGCTTGAGGAAAGCAGAAGAAACGAGCCAAGGATGATGATTGCCCCATCCGAAGTCCAGTTCATGGCGAAAGGCCAAGAAACAGCGTACAGCAGTCTGTTGCTTGCCGAGAATCGCCAGCATCTCACGCCTGACGTCTCCTGGCTGGTAGTTCAACACCAGACCGTCCGGACACGAGCGACTGATCAGCACTGTGATCAACTCAAACTGAAACGGCATGCAGTAGCACTCGTTTTTCAATCACAAAATTCGCATGACGTGATCACGTGTCTACTGCTTCCTCGAGTGATGACTACTCAACTGAAGAGTTTGGTTGTTCTCTAGAGGATTATTGCTCCTTCTGGTAAGCGAACGTGTAGTAGCCAAAACTTGGGGAAGGGACGTTGCTAAAACGACCAAATGACCTTAATGAATTAGCTGCAGAATCCATGCGAAATTTTTTTAAACCCTGGATGGGTAGCCGTCTACTTTAACCAATCATTTTGCGCTGTCGCGTCAGCGCGACAGTCACATGACCGTTATTGATTGCTGCTGTTCGACCACCGGGCTGTCATACAGATAGACTCCGTTGGTTTATCTGCACAGTATTCAGTCGCTATGACCTATGAGAGCAGTGAGTGAAGGTGGAATTAGTGACCGGCTTTTGAAAACACCTGTGATTATTCCCAGACTCAAGTCCGTACTGAACCAGACGACTTGGTCCACGCATTACACCGAGATTGTCAAGGGTCATTGAACGGCCATAGAAATCTAGCATCAAGTATGGTAACCATGTTTGGTTTCCACTCATTTTCCACAAATATCACTCACTCATTCCGAATCAGTCAAAAATCTTCAGAATTCTGCATCACTTTTCGCTAAACTAGCGTGAACGCAAGAGTGCTTGTTGCTTGGGTGTTACAAGACACCAAATCAGGTAGATTTGTCCACTTATGCATAGTCAAGCTCGCGAAAATAGACAACCCACCCTTCAGCGTTTTTTTCCACGCACACGCCTCACCTGACGGATAGCCGCCTCATTTCGCTCACAGTGCGAAACGGGTATTTGGCGATGTTCAAACATTCTGGAGTGGTAGGCTCTACATAGCCCACACGCGAAATGCAAATGAAGTGGTGAGCCTAATGATTTCAATTTCTGTTCCACCTTCTAGTTCTCGCGTTTGTTATACAACTCCGCATCCTGCCATGATCGCGAATATTACCTACAAATCAGCAGGACGAGCGCACGGAAAAGTCATAGGAAGTGTGCACTAAGGCAAAAGTAAACTGTATTTTTTGCTGCAGCGAGATTCTGTGTGGGTGAACCATGCGTGAATAATGATGGCTTGAAAGCGGGTTACGTTGGACCGGGACATGCAAAATATTCTAAGAATAAACAAAAACAAAAGTTGGTATTGATCCGATTTTACTCACTTATTTATACCTTGCGTTGTAATTACCACAAGTACGCTCACGAATTGTCCAAAATGAGTCTTATTCGTTGAAGATCAGTTTAAAAAGGGTGTAGAGGAGTGAATACCTTTCATCGCCCTAATGTAAATGTCACTGCCCATTCTCTTGACACCATGCACTACTTGTAAGTCGCTGAAAACCATTTGAGGCCTTTGACAAGGGAATATACTTTGGTACTTCGAATATCGTCACAAGTGAAACATTGCGCTATCCTTGTGTAGCATTTTATTGGGAGAATAGTATAAAAGGAAGGTACAGCTCAGTCTGCAAGGTAGTGTGGTCCAACGTTACTCAATCACCCAAGTGTTGTTACTCAGTAAGAGTGCCCTTCAGTAACCAACCGGAGTTTTGCTGACACCACTCTCGTTCGAACGGTCGTCCTCCCGTTCTGGCGTAATTATTCCAGTGAGTCCACACCAAACACGGGAAGCACTGGACTCGAGTTTCGCTCTTATTAGAGCCCATCAGCAGTGCATATCACATGGCTGTGTCGGGATTCGAACCCCGGACATCTGATGTGCAAGGCGAGCGTGGAAACACTTGTTATTCTGTTCATTAGGCTTGGCAAATCGGTCCCAAGGTGACATCCAAGCAACATCATCAAGACGTCGTGGGTCAGAAATGCGACGCATCGTCATTCTGCTGCCTCCACGTCGCTTAAAGCCAATCACCTACACAACCTGAGCGACCAACATTCCTCTCAGTAGGGAAGGGACACTTTTCATCAAACTACCAAGAAGCGAGGAGTTGACTGTTTTTACCTGTGTCTACCAATCGCATACGTAAAGTACGACATTTTCATAGGTTTAAAAGTGACACGCCACTGGAGTTCATCAAGTGCACTACGAGATTCTGAAACAGGTCAAGGAGCTCACTCTTCCCAAGTCGGCATTGGTCTATTGCAAAAATTCCGACCAAACTAGGCTCAAATAAAACGTAATGCTGACAGGATCACGCCTAGCGAACAAACCCCGAGGAGGGGTGAAACCGATTCTAGGCTGTCCAAGAGTTGTCAACCACTTTTAGGAGTGTGTCCCGCCTCGCGTTCAATGTTTGAGGCTAAATCCAAGTCTCAATTGATCAGTTATAAACCGTGTACCACAGGCACATAGGTTCCAGCTGCTACAGTTTCGATCACCGAAAATTGGGAGAGTGCAGGAGGTGTGGTCAAGCCTTGGAAGGGATGGCGTGTTCAATTAGTTCAAGAACTGTGTAGCTGCGCACTGAAGGCGATAGCTTCGATCGACGAACGCAACTGGCCCCGTGATTGGAACGCCTTTGCTAGTATCATTAGCCATTGGTGATTTTAGTCCCGGGGTCCCCATCCAGGGAGGCGGCAGTTGCCGACCTGACATAGTTTACTGGTTAGTGTTCTCGTAGTTCATTGTCAGGTCATACACTGTTCACCTCTCGGTCACTTCTGCTCAACAGAGGGCTGGGTAAAAAGAGCTCTTTGAGGCAGACGGTCTACTGGCATGCGGAGTACATGTCCTCTAACCAGCGCAACCTATAAATGGTGAGGAATTCATCTACCGCGGGAGAGTTCCTTCTTCCCAAGACCATCTGGCGTACCTCAGCATCACTAATCCGATGTTCCCACCAAACCCAATCAATGTTTCGGAGACACCGATGGTCAAACACTGACAGCTTTCGTATGTCATCTGCGAGCAGAGGTTACGTCTTTGATCCATAAAGCAGTGCGGAGCGAATCGACGTAGCCTAAACTCTGTCGGTGACAGAAAAGCGGACGTCACTTCAGCGGTCATACACTGTTCACCTCTCGGTCACTTCTGCTTCCCTATTTGAGAAGTAATCTCTTCTCCAGCCAATCCACCGAAGATTTTACACCTGCCCAGGTAGACAAACGTATCTGCCACATCGACTGGCTCGCCAACCCAATCTGGTCGGGCTACGTTTAAATGTTGAACTCCAGCAGCATGTTTTTTTTTCTTATCACTCCGTCTTGGGAGCCAGTACTCCAAATTTCTTGAGCTCAGTTTTGTGAGTTTCTGCTCGTCACTAGTCTGGCAGCTGAAGGACTCGTGGCCACTGAAATACGACGCCCCAGTTTTGATGATGTGGTCGGATGATAAAAAGCTCAGCCTTTGCCCATTTAACTTGCGAATGTCGGTTGCGAGAGTATTCCGCCAAAATTTTTATTTTCTGATCACCAGTCCGCATCTCCGCCGACAAGTTTGCTTAGCTGGAGACTTGGGATCGACCAGACACCACTTATCTTAGGGTCCTAGAAACCCTTCAGTTACCGGTTGTGGTTTCTCCTGGAAACCCTTCAGTTACCGGCTTGTGGCTTCCTCCTTATTGAGGCTCATCCGGGAGACGTAGCTCCGGGGTTCGCATCAGTCTCAATATGCACCAATCTTTATACGAGGTCCTAGAATTTGACCCTGTGTTGTAATGACGGTTTGGTTGATTCCCGTTTCAATTCCAGACATTTCAAGGGGATATCACGTGGACCATAAAAGACTCTCCAGTTTTCAACAAGAATCATTTCAGCGTCCATTACTCTGACATTTGAAATTCCCCACGCTTCTTCTGTTTGTAACCTCCGCTCCACCTTTATGTTTAGTGCGTGCGTATAAACTGGCGTTTGTTCGTCCCTACCACTTCACTCATTTGACCTTGAGGTCATCCAGACATTTTGTGTCCGCGTGACTGTCCCACGTGTGGGCCTGTTTGCTCAGTTGGTAGTCCAAGAAGACCATTTGTTGTGGACGTGTAGTTAATGTCGAGGTTCGTATATTTTGTTAGACTGATGTCGTACCTAAATATTAACGTATGGAAACACAGTTCCCGAATGTTCTGCTATTACGCGTCACTCGAAGATACGGTTTTCCTGTAACAGTCATTACACATCAGAGTATCGGACCTACTGATTTCTGGCCTCTAAATTCACAACTTAACGTCGTCCCAAAAACTTCGCAAAAACTGAAAAATAGCCCTGAGAGGTCTTAAGTGGACAGTCATATGAATGAGTAAACAAGTCTCTATCCGTGTAACTGTGGATACTACTGGTGGGACACGCAAGTAGTATGTTTCCTCGTAAATCCGCTTCGCGTCTCTTGAAAAGTGATATCTATTACGCAATTTGTGGAACCAATTTGTAGCATTTGCTTGCGTGAATATCCCGGAAAGTTCAGGAAGACGCGTTCAAGCAGAAGATGGATATTCAGTTTTTGCAAACAAGATGCATATGAGAGTTTCGCTTCCCCGTCCAATAGGCTGTAACTGTTCACTTAGCGTTTTCCAATAAGTATCCCCGCAGTGTTCTTCTTGAGATCGTTCAGCTGTAGCACCTTTTTGGTGCCTAACTGCCATGCTACCCGAAGGAAGCACGGAGGCTGGGATACTGGCAGCTTGCCCAAGCCCAGACAGGGGAAGTCGAGATGCAGAGGTCGGGTTCGAACCATGGACATTCCGGTCAGAAAATCCACACTGAGCCATTCAAGATGGACCAGAACCGACCAGTTCACTTCAATGAACTCAAAACAGTTTAGAGTAACATATTCCGAGGTTAAATGCTGCCAGACGTTAGACGGACCTCACAAGATTGTTGGAGTTAAACGTGCCAATTAGCTATAGGTGCAACGAAGTTTGAGGGCACATCAGTCACTGAGGTCCAAAGAATCCCCCGTCGGACTCGAAAACTTATGAACAGAGAGAGAGAGACTTTGACTACTCGATCGATAGAGTTTTGGTGATATGACGATGAATTTTCGCAAAATCTACGACAATCTACTCTTTGAACTGAGAGTTTTTTTAGTGTGCAAACTGGAGTTCATTTATTGGTCAGGAAGTCTATTTGTGGAAAGCCTTCCAGTACACTGCAATACATATGTGACTTCTGATTTTCGATTGAACAGAGGTTTATCTACCGACGGAAGTACAAATATCGACAGATAAATTCATTGGCAAATCGACTTGATTTTCACGAGAGACTCAAATGAATCTGTCGTTCATGATGTACTTCAACTGAATTTGCTCGCACACTGTGCCTACTTGGTGAAACCCATCATCATCATCATCATCATCATCATCATCATCATCATCATCATCATCATCATCATCATCATCATCATCATCATCATCATCATCATCATCTTCATCAACATCAACATCATCATCATCAACCTCATCCTCATTAACATCATCAGCGTCGTCATTTTCATTCATCATCATCATCGCCACTCATCAACAAAATCAACGTCAATATTATCACCTTGATCAATAATCGTTTACTTCATCATCATCACCATCATTTTCCTCATCATCATCAAACATCAACATCATCATCATCATGATCATCATGTTCATCATTATCATCATCATCCTCATCAACACCATCATCATCATCATCATCATCGTCATCGTCATCGTCGTCATCCTCAATCCTCATCAACAAAATTATCATCATCCATTATCATCATCATTTTCGTCATTATCATCATCAATAGTTATCAACACCATCATCATCGTCTCCGTTATAATCATCAAGATCATCACCATTATCATCGATAATTTCATCATCATCATCATCATCATCATCAAGATGATCATAATCGTCATTATCACAATCATCATCATCACCGTCATCACCACCATCTTTATCGTTATCATCATGATAAATCACCATCATCATTATCATCACCATCATCAACATCATCATCTTCTTCATCGTCATTATCATGATCATCAACAAAATCATCAAAATCATCATGAGCATCATCATCATCAAAGCTCTCACCACCAGGATCATCATGATCATTATCGACATCATCATCATCTTCATCATCGCCATCAACTTCATCATTCATCCTCGTCATATTCATCATCATTGTCATCATCAGCAGCAGCAGCATCAATCATCCCCATCATCATCTACATCATCATTATCGTCAACAATATTTTCATCATCATCATCGTCATCATCATCATCACCATCATCTTCATCAATCGTCAACATCCTCACCTCCATCAACATCATCCTCATCATTACCATCATCATCAACATCCTAATCATCGAAACCATCATCCGCGTCATCGTCATCATAATCACCGTCATCATCATTATCGTCATCGTCATCATCAGCAGCAGCAGGAGCAGCATCAGCGTCATCATCACCATCACCATCATCAACTTCATCATTGTCAGCTGTAATAATCGTGTGATTGTCCCACAGCGGTTGTGGCTGCCATAGTTTCTTTCGCCGATGATTTGGGGACGTGGGTTAGGCAGCTACGTGTCGGATGTCGGAGGTGATATATTGGTGCGTAAGTACAGGTCCGTCAGTGGACTTTTAGGTGGGAGGGACGACACCGGTCATGGGCTGTCAAAGAGCTTTCAGCAACCTTATGAGTAGTGTCCTTTGTAGAAAAAGTCTTACGCATAGTCAAATAAACGGAGCCCGTATCACAAAGCAGTATAGTGGTTGGCTCCTTTAAGTTCATCTGGATCGTCCATAGCAAAGGAGACAGCACGTTGAGTCGGCTTTGGACTGAGTATGCGTGCCTTTGGGTGTGTTCCGCCAGCGGGACCCTCCAAGGCGTCATGTGCCTCGGACAGTCAGTGCAGAAGATATCGTTGCATTCTCAGCTGTCACTGCGCCCAACACGATTTTAATGTATACTCAGTGATAAAAGTTAGGGGAGAAGGATTCTCCTGTGAGTTTGCTGGAAACGCTTCAACAACCCACGTCCGGTTTTGCCCTTCTTGGAGCTTATCAGGTAGGCGCAGTCCCCGAGCTTCCGTCAGCCTTATGTTCTACTTGAACCCTAATTTCATGAAATCAGCGAACTACACTCATTTACAAACAAATCTGGTTTTGCGGGAGACTCACCTGGAACCTAGCTGAATCTCCCGTTTATGATGTTTCTAAGCAAGGAAATGTGCTGCCCCAGGCAACCTCATGTTTCAGTTGGCACGATATTCAAGATATCTCGATACATGCACAAACGTGATACAATACTCACGTGGTTATTGAAACTTCTTCGACAACCCAAGACCGATTCAGCGTGCTCTTCCATCAGGCTCCCTATGACTAACCGGCACGTGATTACATCACATTACATTAAACTAACGACTTTAAGAATGTTCGGCGACGAATTCCATTCCGTCTGATGAATGCTATGTACACGAGTTCATGAAGTTGACAGCTGTTGGCCGGCGTATCCAATTAGGAAGCCAGTAACTTAATACTGGCTCATAGTATATCTAAAGTACATTAATTTCCGCATGGGCACAAAGGCCATGCCTGAGAAACTGGGTTTCGTCTTCCGCTGAGATCCGATCCAACTGACGTTTTGATCGATCCAGTGCAGGCTTGATTAAGCTCAGTACGTTAGACAAGGTGTAACTTCAGAGTAAAGCTCTCAGGACATACCTAATTGCTCCGGTTACTCTGCTCGGATGGCCTCTGTCTTCACAACGGAACCAATCACTTTGAAAATGGATTTCTGTAAAAACTACAGTCATACGATCGTTCCAAACTAACGCGGTTTGTAATTTTGATCAGTTACTCCGGCACTAACTGTGGCAAGGTAGCACGTTGGTTCAAGAGGCGGGGTTCATTCATAGCGTAACTGGTGAGGCCTTCTTAATGATCGTCAAATGTATGTAAGTCAGCTGTCCGACTTGGTGGACACATCAACACCTGACTGTTCAACCAGTATTTCGGCACTTTTTTTGGCTTACAGTGTTTCCTGCAAGCAGTGCATCTCAAGTTTCGCTGCACATGAAGTTCGCACAAACTCGTCTCCACGTAGCTCAATAAAATCTTCTTGGTGGACATTGTCCGGACCACAGGAAGAAGCAGGGAGAATGGATCCATCTCCTTCCTAGGTGTACTTTTCTTCCTTTGAGGACAATTCTGTGCACTAATTTGGCTTCGCCGATAAGTCCTGGTGATGAGTAACTTGCATTCAATCAGTGTCACCCAAATGCCTCGAAGATGGAGGCTTAGTTCACGGGTTTTTCTGTAGACACACACTGAGCATCAATCTTCACTGGTATGAAGACAAAATATCTGAGATCTGATGAAAGACCCTGCAAAGCGGATGAAATAAACGCCTTCGGAGATCGCGGCTTTTTCACTGTGTGGCGGAAGACCACAGTATTGCTCATTTTTTGCTCTGCAGTGGCGGTGGAATATTTTATCATGTCAATGGGTTGAAATATTGATAGATCAGGTGTGAATAGTACTTCTGAGCCAGGCAACTGGCTTGCATACGTTTTTTCCCCAGTCGAAGTAACAACATCAGTGCGCAGTTGAGTGTGTGCTGCCTCCCTGCCTAGATGCGTTTATGTAGTATCTAATATCCTCTCATGTAATTAGCTAATTGGTATATACCTTTCTTTTCATATCATTGGTCCGATCGGGATTCGCGCTGCGCCGTGGTTTGTATACCTCGTATTCTATTGGGTGGTTGGATGGCGGCCATCCAATATCCCATCATTTTCAGTGTTAGCTTTGGTTGCATTCAGAGATTTCGTGACACTACACAGATGTATTAGGTTGTCATGAAACAAGCACCGAATTGCCGAGCTATCTGAAATTTCAAGCCTCTTGTAGGGGAGAAACAAGCCTCGATAATGACAGATGATAACGTACTCTGAAAGTCTCTCATATTGTCCAGAGGACGATTCTGTGATGCTGACACTTGAGTATTGCTTTCTAAGCATGTAGCTGGTTTAGAAGATCAACATAAGTTCCCGTAAGCTCCAATCATTCTTGACCTATCAGGGGCCTGGCAGCGGCAGAACAGATAGAGTATTGTGATTCCAGAAATTTCCTCCTTAGGAAATGCAGTGAATGTTGGAGGCTGTTCCTTTTAGACGACATACTCACCTAAAACGTCGGGTGAACAGCAGAGACGGGGTCAGGATGGAATATTCGTAAGTCAGACGAGAGCAGCTCACATAAGTTAAGATTGAACCACTCACGTGAAAGCGTGTGAACTTCGAGTCTTTTTCGTTCAGCGTCGATCAGCGAATTTCGCCGCATTCAGAAAGCTAAGGATAACCATAGTTACCTTCCAGCTTTGAGGAAAAAACGGACGAACTCAAGGTCACGCACAAAAGACTGGTGAGAATGCCACACACCGTTAAAGTGCACTGCTAGCCGAGTTTTAAGTTCATCTCCCGTGTAGGTACAGCAAAGTGAGTTGTGCTTTCATACTTTTTTCTGCCTACCGATCTCCAAACTGTGCCGAAGGCAACCTTTTGGATTTTGAATTTCTCCCTGTAATCTACGCTGGGAAACCTAGATACGTCAGTGGTTAAGTTGAGAACATACTGGGCCAAAGGTCCATAGTTCGAACCCCAGTCTAGACATCTTGACTGCGCCCGTTCAATCTTGATGGATAGGGCATTATTCCATCCCTCTTGTTTCTTCTGGGTCACATGGTACTACAGCCAAACTACTAACTGTTGACCTTATTGGAATTCGTCAGGAGTAGGCCCCCCTCTTAAAAAACTTCGGGGAGTTTCGAACTGAACATTTAATCGATCGACCACGAGCGGCCGACCACCATTTTGACTAGCTCACACTTGAGTGTAGTAACTCGTCACCCACTTTTCAATCAGTTTTTAAGCAACTCAACTGGTCAACTTTTCACCTCGTTTGTATACACCAGACAGATAGATATCTCCACTAAGCATTCGTTTTGTGCCAGAAGGCGATTTATTTGTAAATTACTCTCGAATTTCACGAACAACGGGTTGTGCGAATCGTATAAAACGTAACAGTGACTACCAAAATGAGCAGACTCTAGTCTGATGTTTACACTGTCATGAGACAGATGAAGCGTGCACATGTTCGAATTCTCAGCATCGTATGCATTTCTCTGGAAATAACTGCCAATCAGGTGGGTGGGAGTAAATCTGCCGAAGTGAACCGGCATCCATCACGAAAGGTATGATCAGCTGACGAAATTCTCCAGAACATAAGAAAAAGACTGCGCAAAGAGAACACAGGCCTAAAAGTGGCGAGGAAACCAAAGGATAGAGGTAGGATGTGCGAAAGAATTCGAACAACTGACACGTCATCTCGTCTTACATCAAGTTCCCTGAAGGCTTATGTGCCCCACAGCTGATTAGCTCTCCTTATCTTTTACCTGCACGATGTCTTGTTAGATCAGTTATAAGGAGTTGAGCACACGTAATCGATGCAATACATTAGAGGTCGGTGTCAGTGGGCCAAGATTTTGTCCTGAATGTACGCCGAAATGGCGTGAAGCACCGCACAGCTGTTTCATCCCTATTGTGAGCAATGCTCATCTGATGAAATTTAATCGAGTTTCTGCCGACTTCAATTACAGAACGAAATCTTAATTGGGGTTCATAGAAAGAATAATTTCACAAGATGAGTGAAATTCCCGAGTGAGAAGTTGTCACTCGAAGAGCGAGTCAGGGCGTGTGATCACGTGATGTAAATCAGAGCTGATTGGCGCTGTGACCGTCCAAGTGAGGACTAGTTATGCCGCTCGTGACGGAAAGTTTAGGTGCTCAACCGTTGGATGGAAGGTCACAGGTTCAAAACTCTCTGAGTTTCGTGGGTGGCACACAGCTGATGTTTTCCGATAGAGACGAAACAGTTTCGCACTGCTTTTTGGTTTTCCTAGAATAAATTGGTTTCAATAACAGGATAAAAGCTCAATCGATAACCTTGGAGTTTCTGAGTGCATCTTTTTTTCAGGCCAGCAACAAACTGATTTTGTTTATCCTTTTTACCGAGGTTTTATTGTTTGAAATGGTTGGCTATATCTGTGAATTTGACCGACAGTTCCTCCACCTAACTGTCATTCACTGATAATGCATCGAGTTAGAGGCAAGGTGCTGAGGCCTATTCCTCTCCGTCCCATTTCGGTTACCGTTTTTAGGAGTTTGACTCCGCAAACTGTTTTGAGCAAAGTGGCCAAAAACATTAACCACTTTACCGTCTACTTAAACCAAAGCTTTAAACCGCAGTGGTCTATACTCAGCTTTGGTATACGGGACAGAACCAACAGTATTTTTATTCTGTTTCAGTTCCGGTTACCAGGTAACTGGTAACCGAAATGCGTGTAACATGAAGAGGGTTGGCCTGGAGAGCGCACACACGTTGATGGCTTCGTTGACACGAATTACGTGCGATATACGTCTAAGTATCTGTTGAACGTGAATCACAAGGTCACCATACTCTTGAATAGCGGGGACGCTTGTTATTAGCTATTTGGGACGCTCTTTTTGCTTAGATCCCAATGGACAGGTCCAAATATATTAGGCGTTTGTCACTTCATTAGTATCCGTTTGCTCAAAGGACAGACTGTAACCCCCAGATTCGTCACTCTTCGTCTGCTCATTCGTCTGCGACCGTTTCGTATGTCCTACGAGTGGGCGTCTATCACAGAGAATGACCGGACATGCATCGTCCTGTATAGCATAAGCTAGACACGTGACCAGTGCAAGAGGATCGGTGCAGGACTAGCCGAGTGTTGTCTGATTGGTCAGATGTCATCCGCAGCACAAGCGGTTACCCTCGGGTTTCGACAACCTTCAACGTACCACTTAAAACGCACCGGAAAGTGTTACCGGGGCTCAGCGGCCCTTTTGAGTGCCAGGAACTCTCAACTACTAGTATCCCATCAACCAACTATCCATATGTTTACCTTTGTGATGAGATTTTGTCAAACGTACTGCTCACTTTCACTGATTTCTGCTTTTCTCTTAGTGAGATGGAGGACGGCAACTAATGAGGAACGATGAACCAACTGAGGCAATTGAAGCGGACAAGATTGCGTGTTAGTGCCGCGAATTTCGAGTCAACAGGGCTATCCGGAAAGCACTCAAGTTGCTACCCAATTTCTGGAATTGCCCACGTCAATTTTCAACCCGGAAATTCACGCTTGCATTCGGAGTTTTTCGAAATGTATACAAAATGTACAAAAATGAAAAAATGCCCATTGTATTCGCCTAGAAAAGCACTCACCACGTCCATAACCTGATTAAGATAGAATTTGACGCTCACAGTCAATCGTTGTGAATCGATTTCCGAGGGACGCTCCATCGGGTTGTGCGCATCTGGACGAGTTGGGTCGAACAGGTATTTGAGCAGGCGTTTCTCGTGTAATCCCGATGAGACAAACTCTGTGGGAGGGAGGCAAGGCGAGAGTTGATTGAGTTTACCAGCAATGCAAGGAAAGATCACCATTTTTGTTCACGCTGATTTTTACTTCGTCGATGCGTGTTCATTTTCTGACCGACAAAAGTTCCTCCTAACTTGTTAGGCCGCGGTAGGCCAAACCACGTGAATTAATGGCCCCAACTGGGTCCCCCCCCCCCCTGGTGTGGATTCATGAAAATAACTATGTCTTGAGTGATATAAATGTGAATTAAACAAACCCGGTAGCCACCTGCAACTGAATAAAAGTCACCTGACAGGTCTCGGGCGTCGGTAGATTACACAAGAAGGCGAGTGAATCAGTGGACACAACCAGGGCTGGGTTGTCGTACGGACAAATTCAACCACAACGCTCAAGCACGAACACTTCAGACGTGATAATTCAAGCCCGCTTAGCGCGCTCTGGTGAAGTATCGGTAACACACTTGCTTCGGATGTCAGATGTCCGGAGTTCGAGCCTCGACTGGACCAAGGATGTACACTGCTGATGAGCTCTAACAAGACAGAAAATCGACTCGACTGCTTGCCCTTTGGTGTGTTAGCTCACTAAAATGATCGCGTCCAGACCGAATGACAACCATTCAAACGAGGGTACCGAATTCCATAAAGTTCAAAATTATCGTCTCCCCATCCGAATTGCAATGTGATTGAAGATTCGTAATTTAGTTCGGCCGGTTCTCAGGAGATTGATGACTCGGTAATCGATTAGCTGCATGTGGATCTGTTTGCGAACGCTTCGTCCAAGTCTCCTGTTAAAGAACTGATTTTTTGGAATCAATTTGGAAACCCGCACGCTCAATTGGCTGCTCACTTAAGAGATTTCGGGTATGAACACTGAGTCCCAAACAGAAGAAAACACGGTGGTGAACTGTCCGAAAGACTTCTAAATCTAACAGGTAAACGTACAAGCCGTTCGCTTTGGTCTAACCGTCGGGATAGCCGCGTGTATGTGAATATCGGAGGAAAGTCGGTGTACCTGCAATCACGTAAACCCACTGGTTTTCGTCTTGTCCGTTGTGAGTGGACGGTATTGAATACGAAATATTCTGACATGTCGCAAGTCGCATATCTTGTTTTTTTCTTCTGTCCAACTTGTCTGCGAGAGATGAATGGCTGAACAGCTGTTACAGTACGTCAATTCCTCAAATACACGCATAACACAATTTTGGTCATTTTCGCTTCGTATGGGACTACCGGACGCCCCGGAACACGAGAAACAAGTCGTCGGGGGAAATTTGAAAAATATCTCAGCTTGGGAACAAAAGCCAGCTGCGGTTGTGACATAGTCATTTTTAATTAGAGTTCGAACATGCAACAACGTTTGGCTTATTTTTCTGGTCTTGGCCAATTCACTGTCCGTTGGCGAGGAGTTTGCCTGCAAAAAAAACGGAAGATTTTACACAAGCATATTGGTCTAAAAAATTGACTTTTGATACCTTGTCCCGAATAGAAAGTTGGTTCTAAAGAGACTTCGTCTATCATAGGAATTCGGTCTATGCTGAAAACCCAGTAATATCGTACAGCTGTTCGATTCTTGGTACTGGGAATCATTGGGCAGTGCCCATCTCACCAAACTCTGAGGAATCTCCATGCGATCAGTCAGCCTAAAACCACTGATCTATCGTTTCACTATGGTGCACGCAAGTGCAAGAA
Source organism: Opisthorchis viverrini (assembly GCF_000715545.1). Classification (NCBI taxonomy): domain Eukaryota; kingdom Metazoa; phylum Platyhelminthes; class Trematoda; order Opisthorchiida; family Opisthorchiidae; genus Opisthorchis; species Opisthorchis viverrini. The sequence goes on along the minus strand of NW_008751765.1, from coordinate 724,813 downwards.
TGCCGTCCAAGGAGCTGGAACTACGACTGCGGTTATGTCGATTAGTGAAGGTTGGTGTAACTTAATAGCGATTGTTTCGACGGCGACGATCACATGTGGACGGTGGAACTTCTAGGTGGGACTTGTGAGAGCAAGTCAACCGATTCGGCCAGGTTTCTCACGTGCTTGGCTTTGTGGGATCCACTAGACAGTGGCAAACATTGAGCCATTCTCTGTGACACATCCGACGGTGCACTGGTGATGTCTCCACGACTAGTGACGAAATGTCTGGAACCAACTGCCCAGCATATGAACAGTCAAGGTCCAGTGAGTCCAAGTAACCAACGGAAAAGTTTCCGCTTCATCCAATCATTCTTCAGACTTGATATCCCAACGTGCGTATCCGGGGCTTCTTACCCACACTTAACGCTAATTCGACCATTCTACTGGCCAAAGCAAACTCAAAAATCAATACTGCTCGATGGAAATGGGTCTTGAGTTGAGACTCCGTTCATGGCTGAACAATTAATTGTTCGGCGACTAAACAACAGAGTGTGATTGGTTCTCATTTAGATTGGGTAAAGCGGCACTCATCCACGTCACGTGGTCACAAACTGACTGGCTCCTCGAGTGACAACTTTTCAGATGAGAGTTTCACTCACCACCGGCTGGGTGACATCACTGGAACAACATACCCAATGCAGTGATTGAATAACTTTGTTTAGTCCATTTTTAGCTGTTTTTTTGGTTTACCGGCTGTTCCTTGCTGCAAATTTCGAATTTCTTTTTTAGTGATATTTTCTACTTCCTCTTCTACAACTTGAAAGTTGAAGATCGCGGAGTCATTTTGTGGTTCATCTCTAAAAGTACTGATCACTTAAACAACTTCATGTATGGTCTTTGTTTTTCCTTCCTGGTTCCCATTAGCTCTACCCAAAAAATTTCTTTTTGAGGAACAAAATGCAAGAAAGGCCATCGTCAGTTGTTCAGCTGTTTTTCTGAGCGCACTGCCCATCCGCAAAATATTTACAAAACTATTTACCTAATGTTGTTTATTTACTGAACAGCGTTCACCGGAGCAAAGTAGAAACTCTCCAGTTTCGCCTCGTATAAACACGTGTAATTGGTCAAGGACACACGGGACGGAAGTGGACACGTTCGTGACAAATAAGCACCGATAGTCAGGTAAACAAGTAGGAATTCGGTGTAAGCATCAATGATTTTACATCTTACCTCGAATGTTTGTCGTAAATCCACAAGACTCAGATTATTTCAGTCATTCTCCAGATGTAGTGCATGTGATCATGGCGAAATACACTCATTTGCAAACGAATTTATATTTTTTTGCGTAAGACCCACCTGAAGCCCAGCTGAATCTCTCGTTTTGCAAAGGATTGTATTTCGCTAATTTCGCGCAATTCGGTTCCAAGTAGAACGTAAGGTTGATGGAAACTCGGGGACTGCGACTGCCTGATAAGAAGGGCGAAACTGACCGTGGAGTGTCGAAGACTTTTCAGCAACTTTATGAGCAGTATATCAGGTTTATACAGCATATCTGAATTCACCATGATCAGCAAAAGTTCAAACAATCTTCAGTTGACGGCTGGTGACCTGAAGTTTATTTCATCAGATTTATATGTGGCAGACTGCATCTGACCATTGTTAGCCCAGGTATGTCAACTGGCTGTTGATCTGCTCACCAAGCCTCGCAGTTTGGTTGCGAGCGTATGATCACCAATCGAGAGGACATCATCGGTGAACGTTGTTGATGACGATACAGTTGCAAGCGAACTGCCAAGTTCGGTCGCTGACACGCAGGATATTTCACTCCACGAGCTGTCACGAAGAGACTGGACCTTACCGTGGTTTGACGATTTGCGCACCTCAGAGATCCGGTGAGCTATACTGGGAAGTGTCCCCGTCACACTCACAGAGCCTCTCATACCAGGTTGGTCAATGGTTAGAGGTCTGACGAACACAGTCTCCTGGCCCTCCAGGTTTGGGGTTGGAACATGTGGCGACTTGTTCCGTGTAAATGGTAGTGTATTCGCATTTCCCGCCAAACACCGCTGCCCTGAGGTTAGGCTTTTGAGCCAAAGGTTTTGTTGAGTACCCTAATCGTCCTCCTGTCTAGGTGTGGGCACCCTGCCAGAAAACCAACCCTCGTACAACCATAACCTACGGCAGTGAAGCATCGACATCGCACACCGGTGTTATGCAGTTGATGATGATGATGATGATGATGATGGTGATGATGATGATGATGATGATGATGATGATGATGATGATGATGATGGTGATGATGATGATGATGATGATGATGATGATGATGATGATGATGATGGTGATGATGATGATGATGATGATGATGATGATGATGATGATGATGATGGTGATGATGATGATGATGATGATGATGATGATGATGATGATGATGATGGTGATGATGATGATGATGATGATGATGATGATGATGATGATGATGATGATGATGTTGATCACTCCACGAGGTAATAACGACTGAAAGTGCCCACACTGAAACTGTTATTGTGGATTACTACTTGTTGAGTCTTGCTTCACAGCAAGTGACATCCCAAAGTTTGTGGGGAGTTCACGCACTGCTAGCCCCGAGGCTGATTCGACCAGCTGAACTATTTATTCCATAAAATCATTCGTCTTCATCTGTTCATCCTTCTTGCACTTTCTCACAGATTCTCAGAGAAACTGTCGAAGTTTGTTTAGAGAAACCTCTGAATAAAAAAAACTCGCAGCTGTAAAATCTTTCCGGTGCCTAGCTGCCATGCTACCCGAAGGAAACACGAGGGCTGGGATACTGCCACGTTGCCCAAGCCTAGACAGGGGAAGTCGAGAGGCAGAGGTCGGATTCGAACCACGAACCTTCCAATCAGTAAATTCGCGCTCTACCCACTTGGGCAATCCCACCCTTTTGAATACCTATGAATGATTATCTGAAACTAACGATTATGGCACTCAGCCGCACTAAACTGTCCTAATTTTAAGCACATTGAAAAACTTCTCGATATTAGACTGATAGGTTTAATAAATGAAAGATATTCACCCCATTAAATTTGACTTGAAGAAGCTCCAGTACCTGATGTCCATACCGACGGTTGTTTTCGTCCATGCCAGGATCAGCTGAGGAGACAATCTTGTTTGTGGTCATGTGGCTGCGTATACGTGTTTTCTGATTGGATCTCAACTTAACATCGCTGGCTTCTATATTAGAGTATGAATCAACCTCCGCACCGGGGACTCTGTCGTTGATCAGTCAAACTAAAGCTTTGAGATGCATTCTAACATTTCAGGATGATAAATTCGTCCAAAAACGCTTGGATCCCGGAAATGGCGTAGATAGAAGATCAGGTATTTACAAGAGGTTCGTACAACATGAAATTAGGACAGAAGTACCTTCTCCTTTCGGTTTGGACGGCAATCCAGAGCAATGACCCTAGCAGGTATCCCGAACCAGGTCAAACTGCTACAGCGGAAGTTGATGCATTTTAAACTGCTTTTCAACACCGGAATTCCCATCTACGTACACTTATTTGCGATGACTTCACAGCTGACCAAATTAATCACGGAAAACTAAATTTACCAGTCCACCAACGTTCAGCAGAAGAGTTTTAACGAGAACGGAATTCTCCGTGTGAAGCGGAACGTTCAGTTTTTTTGCAGAGAAAAATCAACCTTTATTGAAATGATATACTACTCACTAGGTTGCTGAAAACTCTTTAACAGCCCACGACCGGTTTTGTTCTTCTTGGGGTTCGTCAGGTAGGCGCAGTCTCCGAGCTTCCGTCAACCTTATGTTCTACTTGAACCCGAAATGGACTGTTTTCGAGAAATACACTCATTTGCAAGCGAATTTGGTTTTGCGAGAAACTCACCCGGAACCCAGTTGGATCTCTGGTTTATGATGTTCCAAGTAAAATATAAAGCGTCCTGACGTAGCACATTCAGTTGCTAACGGACATCATGAACGAGCGATGCAGCTGCGTTCCAGGTGAGTCTCCTTTCAAAACCAAATCGATATGCGAATGAGTGTATTTCACTAAGCCCATCTGTCCTTTAACAACGCAAATATCCGTAATTGCTTGAGGGGACGTCCAGTTCGTGAGGACCGCAAGGTTTTATAAAACCTCAAAGATTTCATCACCAGTCAAGAACCCTCCTTTATGTAAGCCATGCTGGTAATCAATCAATCAATCAATCAATGAGAAACACGAGAATCAAACTTTTAGCTCAAATCTTTAGATTCAGTACCCTACGGAAGAGGCAAACTACTCAGTTAAAGTTTTCGTCAACTTTATGTTATACTTGAACCCGAAATGGACTGTTTTCGAGAAATACACTCATTTGCAAGCGAATTTGGTTTTGCGAGAAACTCACCCGGAACCCAGTTGGATCTCTGGTTTATGATGTTCCAAGTAAAATATAAAGCGTCCTGACGTAGCACATTCAGTTGCTAACGGACATCATGAACGAGCGATGCAGCTGCGTTCCAGGTGAGTCTCCTTTCAAAACCAAATCGATATGCGAATGAGTGTATTTCACTAAGCCCATCTGTCCTTTAACAACGCAAATATCCGTAATTGCTTGAGGGGACGTCCAGTTCGTGAGGACCGCAAGGTTTTATAAAACCTCAAAGATTTCATCACCAGTCAAGAACCCTCCTTTATGTAAGCCATGCTGGTAATCAATCAATCAATCAATCAATGAGAAACACGAGAATCAAACTTTTAGCTCAAATCTTTAGATTCAGTACCCTACGGAAGAGGCAAACTACTCAGTTAAACCCGTTCTTAGGAAAATTGCCACTAGTTGCCCACCGAAATAGAGATAATGCCTATAGAAGTCGCCTTGTGTACCGCAATCTACCGATGAACTTTGAAGGGCTCTTGCCAGTTGGCCCAAAGCAGTATGTGGTGTTCGTCCTCCTGGTTCATCACAATCCTTCCTAGCGTCACAGGCTTTCCGAGACATACTGTAGGACGGACAAGACAAGTACTCATTAGAAAGCCCTGTTTTGATATTGAAGGCTATCCAAGTCTCCCTTATATACACCTGGTAAAGTTCAAAAAGTTCGGTTACTTTTAAGGACCTGATGAAAAGCCTTACTTGATGTTGTAAATTTTATTTCAACTAAGGTCGTCTACCTGCACAAGATATCGCTTCAGAGTTGGACAACAGCTCAGGTGGACAGCGCGTTAGCCACGCAGTGTTCTGACGTTTAAACTATACTGAATTTTAGCAACCGACTAAAGTCGGTGTTTCGTCCATTTCTCATCAACTTCACTCTGAAATCTTGCTTTCACTGCAAAAAGGAACAGGTATATTAATGAAAGAAACCAAGTGACAGATGAGCTCTTTCCTACAGCAAACCAACCCAATCTAAATCTGTTGCAAACAAGGGTGAAAGGTATGCTGAGAAGACCAAGAGTTTATCAGTTGTTCTGTTCGCCGAGTTTAGCAGTTGGATTGCAAAAGCTGCTCCACAAATCGTAGCCACATCGTCAGTGCGGGGTGAGACCGATCATTTCCTCCCCTACTTCTTGTGCTTATGTAGATTCTAAACAGTAGGCAATATCTTTAAAGTGATTGGTTGATCCCATGGTGGTCTTCGTATAATTTGATTGGTCACCTGGGTATCTGCGGTGCGTCATGATTTCTCTCATTTGTATCTAGTTGACCTTCGATTTGACAGTTCTTGTACTCTGTTGTGATTGGGCCGTTTTCTTCCTGATTCGTGGTCTGATTTTGTTCCACGTGATTGGTTGATTCAGTGGATTGCTATTTTCAGTGGCTGTCATCAGTCCGTCCGTTTTAGTCAAGTTGTTTGGTTTCCCATGTGGTTCGGAGTTCCGTGGATGCGTAGTGATTTCCTTCGTAGCATCTGATAGACTGGATCAATTTCGACGATTTTATTGATCGGATTTGTGTCGAGTATCACACCTCGGCAAACTCCCGTTCCAACCAACAATCTGGTTGTTTTTAGTGAATCGATCAGACCGACAATCAGATCTTGACTAGTAGCCGGTTCAGTAACAAGGATGGAACTAAGTTTCGTGGAATTCAAGACAGCTGCTCAAACAGAGTCAAAAATTAAACAAATGATTGCTACAAAGGCCAAACAACAAATTTCCTGTGCTTATCTAGCAAGCTCTGGAGGAGTTTCGGTGACCTTTCATCTAGACCAATTTATGGCGATTTTCAGCTTTTAAGTCCTTAAATTACAAAGCGAGATATCGATTGAACTTTTCGTTTTCCGGAAGCAGTTTCTACCAACCTTACTTGAGACTAATAGCTCTGACACAGCTTCCAAGCGACAAACTGCTCCTATATGTCGTGAATCCTAAAGAAACCCAACGATATGGAATGCCGTAATTACTCCAGTTTGTCTGTCTGTGTGTGTGGTAACCGTCTCGGGACGAAGCTTATCATCCCCCTAATTGCTATGGACAGCTAACCTGTCAAAATCGAACCTGGGCATTCTTGAGCGCGATACGGCAATTGGTCACCAGTTAGCCACCTTTATCGGATTAAACTTAAGTCAGGGAGACAGTAATAATCGGTAAACAAACTCTTCAACTATGAATGTAATCTGACAGACTGGGGTTGAGGAACGAAGATGTATTGAATAGGAAGAGTAATATGCTCGAATTTATGCGCAGGATATTATGGTGGTGGAAGGTTAGATTCAGTCGCGACTCAAAAGAAGTCTTGAAGGTTCCAACCACCGTTCTTTAAGTTTGAACTATATTCACCCACCGCTCCGAAATACATTCTTGTATAGTGGAGAAAGTATTCACAAACAGAATAGAGAGAGAGATAGAGAGAGGGTCCACGAACGCCACCTCTTGATCAAGACACGCTGAAGCAACTTGGCGGTTTCTGGAGAAAGATAAGTAAAAAAACTAACTATAAACGTCTCCAGAGGGATACACCACTCAGGGAGAAAGAAAGTCGCTAGTAAGTCATGGCTTCTTACGAGGGTGCATTCCGTTTTCAAAGTGAGATTGTACTGTGCTACTTTTGCCACTTTATAGTAGTGATATTTCTTCTGGAAGGTACCGTCAGTCCTGTACAGTGCTGGCTGGATTTTTCAGGAGATTTTTGGATCGATATCCCTGAGTGGTGGTTGCGCAATGGTTAAGCATTCTTCCCATGGGAACGCACCATTCCATATTGCAGTCATTTGCTTGACGCTTCATTTACTTATGCCAAACTAACAACTGTTTCACCTGTTCCTACGCTACAAACGGTTGAGCTCACTGTCTAACGCCTGTTTTCGTGCGGTGAAAGATGTTGGCGATGGGTACCAGTCAGCCACAGGTTGCAGGTTGCATTAAGTGCTTCAGCGTGTAAACCTCCAGATGGCTCGCACTATGCAGAATGCTCGGAAGTTCACTGGTGGCAGAGCTTCAAAAGAAGGGAGCAGCTCGGCACAAAGACCGGTAATGTCATGAAGCCTCATCGATACGGGTCCAGCATCGTTGTTCCCAGAAGAGCATTGAGCTCACAAATTGTCATTCCAGCACCCTATCCGTGAGATCACCTCAAGACGGACCTACGATTCCAGAGCAAGCGAGTGTTTTACTGCAGACACATACTTTGCGCTATGCATGTCAAACGTGTGACCATCATGCTCAAGGACCTCTAACTTCCCGACCGAATGCGTGGGGAACGGATTGCAAGCTATGTGACATTCGCTGGCTTTGCTAGAGGTGGACTCGAACTAGTTTCACGGGTCTTTCTCACGACGGAATATGCGTAAAATTGAGGGGTCTTTTCTTGATATGTCCCGCCACTAATGAAAAAAGTGCATGTGTGAAAAGTTAAGCCCCGTCACTTTTTGCCAGCTCCAGTTTAATGTACGCACACAACCTTGACTTATTTTTGGTGAAAACAACTCCTTATCCGCATCTAGACTCATTATGTGCACAAATTTTCCCCGTTCGGACGTAAAACTTTAAATGAACTTTCTGTCGCTTTCAACTCTCGTTCATGATAAGGAGACAGCAATACGTTTTTTGCAAAGCCACGGAGTGATCCATCGGCAACGTTTATGCAACAATGGCCACCAAATGAGCAGTCTAGGATGGAGTTTGGGACAGTAATTCTATTCATCAATCGTTGGTCCAAAAATTTGCGAAAACTCAAATTCTGCTCAGAGGAATTATCTATTGGCCACACGACCGCTCTCGACTGGAAGTTTGCGTCTGGTGGCGGCTTTTGCAGACTCCAGCAGTTATCGGCGGCCCAGGTCTACACATCGAGATCGATGAAACGCCAATATCTCGCCGTAAAAACCATGCAGGGCGAGTCCTTCCCCAGCAGTGGATTTTAGGAGGGATCTGCTGGGAAACTAAAGAGATGTTCATGTATGTAGTGTCAGATCGAACTGCGGCCACTTTAATAGACACAATCCAAGCCTGCATCGCTCCCGGTTCAATCATCATCTCCGATATGTGGGCATCATACCAATGAACTGAAACGATGATTGGTATGAATAGTACTCATGAAACGGTTAATCATACCGAAAACTTTGTGGATCCAATGACTGGAACTCACATACAAACTATCAAATCTCTTTTGCACGTCTACAAGATGCAGAATAAATGCCGATGCGGCACACACCGATCATTAGTGGACAACTACTTCTGTGCGTTCGATTGGAGGCAACGGTACCGAAAAACGCACCTTTTCATGTAAATTATTAATGAACGACCCAACTACATCCTCTTCAATAAAAACTAAAAGTACAAATTTCATATCCACTTTTTTCTAATCTTTTTGGGTGTCGGGTCTTATCTGGATTAGATCCAAATCGAGCAACATCGCTTAACGTTGCTGTTTGAAACTCGCAGCGGTCACTTCATATTCCATCACGTTTGCCGGCGTATTTATGCGATGCCTTCGGTTCCAAGTCGTGGAGATTACCGCGCGTAACCTTGATTGTAAATTTTCCAGTCGCGTCATGGAACCGAAGCGGTTTTTGCGGTTTTGTCCAACGAAATTTCTGCTGCTCGTTTACAATATCTCTAGCGAGCGTCAGCAACTAGGAACATGAGGGTGGGCTTGTTTGTCCCCTCACCTACACCACACGCTTGCAAGAGCGGAGCGCCCACATCACACACAGATGCCATCTGTGCCCGGGCTTGTTTATGGACCGGTCAGATCGATGTGTATCCGAAAGTGTCGTGACAAATTGTCATGGACTATTTGTCCCCCGGGTGAACAATGCCGAAAGAGAATGGGTTCCAACCGATTGGTGAAACAAACATAATTGTGTGCACAAAAACAACCCCCCACCACCACCAGGTTCATTTCGCAAACGATTTCCTGATCCTAAGATTGTGTGGGTTGACACCGGCTGGAGGTATCTGCCGATTCGCTAACGGCCCATTTATCTTTGCGACTCACACCTAGCAACGGAACGCACACACACCTTTGCCTCCATTCACTTAGACCCTTGTCCAAAAATAAATATTGATTTAGGAGAGATGGAGCGCCTGATAGTGCTGAATGGGAAAAAATTGCAGTCAATGACTTTTCCGGACATAATGTTGACGAAACTCGAGGACTACCTGATGAGTCCCACCAAGAAGGGCGAAACCGGTCGTGGACTTTCGACGAATTTTCAGCAACCTTATGAGTAGTGTATTACGTTTTTACATGAACTGCCGTAACTGAAATGAAAATTTTTAATTCATTTGAAACAAGAACTTTCACAATTCATGTATATATTTGTAATGCACTACTCATAAGGTTGCTGAAAATTCGTCGAAAGTCCACGACCGGTTTCGCCCTTTCACGGTTATTGTCAGCGGCTATGATCATGCCTTTCCCTTCAACCTTCCACTCCTGGAAACGGAAGAATTTACGCGAGGTGGGATTACTCACTGAGCGAGACAGAGAGAGATCTTTTTCTCAATGCCTCGGAAGTCACCTCTGGTTTAACGCGTTGCTCCGGAAAAAGGCCGTTTCAAAAGACCCGTCCTGTTCCTTTTAATGAAAAAAGCTCTATTTCCCACCTCTCTTCGCTTACTTTGCTTCATCAACAGTACAATGATCGTTTTAATGCCAGTGGACGCAGATTATAAGTCGTCCACCGATTTCCCTTAGCACTACCAGCGCGAATGGTGTATACTACTGACGAAACTTGCCAGTAGTGTCTGGCCATGTGTCAAAAAGCCTTCCCTGTACCTGAAGAACGGTTGATATGGTAATTATCGAACCGCTTCACAGTGTTTTCTCCTGACGAAACTTGCCAGTAGTGTCTGGCCACGTTTCAAAAAGCCTTCCCTGCACCTGAAGAACGGTTGATATGGCAATTATCGAACCGCTTCACAGTGTTTTCCTATTTAAAGGACTTTTGAAACAGCTCAAGAGGACGCTGGAGAATGTTCAATTCCCAACAGTTCTATGCAAACAGATTATCGCTTTCGCGTCTAGTAGCCTGTAAAGGCTTAGATCGCTTCAAATCCCAGAATCTTGTTGCCTTCATCGATTTTGGTCTTTTTTATGCCGTAGACATGGTCACATTTACAGTTCAGTACAAAACTTTCGCTACTGGAGCCGTCTTCAATTCAAGTTTAGGTCCTGAGATGGCCCAAAAACGACTATAAGCTGGCTGTGAGATGGAATGCGTCCAAGCGCCACGCGGAATGGGCACAGTCTACCCAGTGCAGTCTCGATCACATGAACTTCCGTAGGGCGATGTCGCAATTTCGAGTTACCAGTGTTTTTATGTGTTCATCTGCTTAACGTTACCGACCGAACCATTGTGAGTTTTCCCACTTTCTGCTTAGTCACCCGAAGGACGTCAAGACCATTAAACTTTTGGCTAAAGGAATATCGTTGGTGCCTCAGTTACGACTTTCATGAGGCGGTGATTTGAGACCCTCGAGAACATCGCTGTACTATTACACAACGGAACTTGTGGTATTACGTTGTAACTGGCAGAAGTCGCTGAGGCCAGTACGCTCTGCTACGCCATCACGTTTATACTGGCTAGCAGTTGTTCAGGGGTCTGTGGATGTTCCCCTGGGAGTCATATGTTCTCAGGCCCTCGTCGACACCAACGGTTTGTACTCCGTACCAGATCAGACTACGAGCAAGCCAACTATGGTTCTTCAAACATGCAAAGGCGTCAAGGACTTCAACCGCTTTGGACCGGCAAGTCCTGACGTAAGACATTAGAACTCAGGTACAAAAAACCTATAGAATTAGAAAAGTGATGTACAATCTACAATCATCTAACGCCCTGAATTCAAATGGACAGTTTTGGTCACGTGAGTGTGGATCCAGTTGCTTAGTTCGGAAATCGGCTTGCAAACGTTTCGTCAACATACAAGATGATATCGTTAGTTAGGGCGTAGTTGGGAGGGAGGAGGGCGGAAGCAGTAAGAGTCTCTCAAAGATCGGGGGCATCTTGGACGACGAACACTGAACACTATTCAAGAAGGACGACAAACCCTTCACAATGTGGCATCGGTAACCTGTGGATTTTGTTCATTCTCTTCGGTAAATTTAAGTATGAATGAGTTCAGATGTAACACACTACTCAAAACGCTGATGTAAAAACTGTTCGACAGTGAACGGGCTAATCAGTTGCCCTTCTGGGCATTGAGCAGATACTCTCATTTGCGCACTACTTTGGTCTTGAAGACAGACTACTTTTAATCCAATTTAATCTCTCGTCTATGGTGTTCTTCAACTGGATGTCCACACAAACCAGTCGTGGAATGTCGATGGGATTTCAGTAACCCAGTAAGTAGTGTGCTAAGTCGTAGCAACTGAAAAAATGAGGCGGTCTGGCACAACACACTCGGTTGACGGTGTCCATCACAAACGCGTGATTCGATTGAACCCAAAAATATTCACTTTGAGAGAGTTGACTTTTCTAACATACGAGTGTAGTGTGCGTTGGTGTTACGTTGGGGCGGTGGACTACCGGTTCACGCCAACCATACTTGAATTGAAACAGGGCATCCTGTTTTCAAAGTGGGTTAGAATGGACGGGAATTTGGACGCTCTGACTGGATTACATGTAATACAAACAAAATGGTAGTCCTTGAAAGAAGTGTACATGTCCAAAAATTTAGTCGCCATAGAGGTCGGTTAAGAACGCGACTGTCTGAAATTTCAGCTGCAAAATTGTTGGGCGGATTTCCACACGGATCCCGCTTAACCGCTCGCACTCAGGTGCTGCTACGGCCGAGAATTCCATTCCACGCAAGATGGGCCAAGGATTCGGGACGCTTGCCGGTTCGGCATCAGGACGAGATCTGATTGGTCGAAAGTCTGGACCCAATCATGACTCAGTAATGGCCAAATGCCGGTTGCCAATGGCGCATCCAGAACGCGTCAGAATTTCCAGAAAGTTACAGCCGCCTGCGCTGTATATATATGAAGCGCTGTACAACTATTCCTGACTTCGTTTTGGGCGTTAATATACCTTGTGCACCTTTCGTGGTTGTTTTGACGTGAACGCTAGCTTGGGAGGTTCAGACCGAGAACTAAGCTGAGAAAAATACCGTTACTACATAAATATAGCCTATAGAATCCCCAGGGAATCTTCCTCAGTCAAAGAGACGCGGCTATTCTCTGTTTTTAAAGGAATACGGGGATAATCGCCCCTTGGTAGTCTACAAATCAATTGTCACGCACACATTGTCACACACACTTGATCTGTGAACTTGGTGAACGTCCCTCGTTGCAGCTCGTTTACTCTGGAGGCCGATTATGTCTTGGGCCTTCTTGTACATAAAGTGTGGATATCTATAGCTTGAAAAATAAAGGACTCGCGTGGGCAGAGGCATCCAGACCCCTCGGAGATGGCGTCCCTTCAACGAAGAGTACGGTTTTCGTTTCAGTTGCCAGGTTTCTCCAGTCGAACTGCAGTAACTGACAATAAAGTTAGACTAGCTGCTAAAACTGCAATGGTGGACACTTCAGAAAAATAGACTGGTTTCTGGAGAACCAGCTAGGTGTCTTCACGAAGGTATTCACTCGAAACGAAGTATTTCAAACTAAGCATAGCATTGAGGATTTGTGCGAACACATTCCAAGCCAATCCGTGTTAAACGAGATCCCTCTTATTGATACACAATACGTATCTGCCCGAAAACAAATGTTCCAACACAAGGTGACAAGTGAGTTTACCTTGCACGTTAAAGAATACAATGGAAGCGATTTCTATGTCCTCCAACGACATCCTTCCTTTGCTCTCCCCAGAGTCAAAGTTTATCCGACGAAAGTGTAGGCTGTACCCGACCGAAATAAAGATCTCGGATATTCTCATCGATGGCCTTATTTGTTTCGATACGCATTATTGGCACACAGTTGCTGTGTGGAGATTTCGTCCAGTAGATGAGGCCATTATACGCTAAAAAGCTGAGTAGCACTGTACAGATGTTCCATCCTTATTGGGATTTACCAGCAGTACTCACCTCACGAAACTCCCCCGGCAAGGCTCGGGATGGCAAGACAGAGTCCTAATCATGACTATAACATCCTGAAGGTTCACTGTTCCACGCACTTGTTAGACGGGGGCGAGATGTTTCAGGTGATTAGAGCGTAAATTTACTGACCGGAAGATCCGTGGTTCGAACCCGACCTCTGCTTCTCGACTTCTCCTGTCTAGGCTTGGGCAACGTGGTAGTATCCCAGCCCTCGTGCTTCTCTCGGGTGGCATGGCAGTGCGGTGCCGAAAGGGTGCTACAGCTGAATGATTTCACTCGTTAGTATCTAGGAGAACAATGTCATCGATAGAATGTACCGAAATATATTAACACATGTATCAGGAATCATTTTATGTTGTCCCTTAGATCAGTGAATTCCTCCTGAACATTTCTTCACTAAAAATTCATGCAAGTGAACTGAAGATCAGTCAAACAAATCAAGTTTCGCTGGGCAATTTTGGAATATGTTCAGCGGTTTAGCTCTGACGCAACGATGACAGGGCCTGGCAACTGGTTTGGACATTGAAACTCATGCTTTCGCAAGCGTTTTGCCAAGTTTGAATGGTGAGACACAATGTTGTGGAGCAGAAACATCAGTAATGGAATCCCACAGCCTTTTTGTCGGCTTTCAATATGCCCTAGCAAACGATTTTGAAGGTCAAAGATCCTGGTGACACAAGCCAATTGTGGAGGTTAGGAAAACTGGGGACCTTTTCTGATCGGATTCCCAGTTGAAAAATTATATAAGTTGATTGTTGAGGGAGCTTTTTTTTACGAAGACAGTGGTGTACAACAAAGTTAGTGGTTGTGTCAATCGAGGCATGTTATCCTGCGCTTCATGGTTGGTCGAAACTTGTTTCGTCATGATTTTCCGTCGAAGAGCTGGGCGATTAAAGTACTTTTGGTGACCAACACAGTCCATCTAACGCCGACGGCTCCATAGGGTTTCTCGGTTTCTCGAAGTACGACCAGCTGATGGCAATAGAATAACTACTTGGCCATCATTATTATGCCAGGAGGATCAGGAAAAAGGGTCGTAAACACCAGGATCGGTAAAAACTACAAGGTTTTTCTTTCTTAAGCCAGGACGGCCTCAACTGTCGGGATTTTTCGGACCAAAATAGGTCAGATGAGCCAGACTGTGTTGCACAGATCACCTCGACGATTCGTAGATGGAAAAGGGGGAATTCTTTTGGGCTATGCGTTGCGTGTACCCTCAGTTGCTGCTGCCCTGATATCGTTCCGTTGACCATTGGCTCCATGATAGCTCACTAGCCAAGTCGCGCGCCTACTGACTGCAAGGTCCGTGGTTCGAACCCAACCTCTGCATCTCGACTTTTCCTGTCTAGGCCTGGGCGACCTCGTGGTGTCTCAGCCGTCGTTTTTCATTTGCGTGACATGACAGCTGCGCAGTGTCCGGCCACATTTGAACGTCTTTTGTACAGACTCCGGAGGTCATAAAGTCCCCAGCCGGTTCCCTTGACTTGACACGTTCCACTTGATCGCACAACTGATCAGGAACTGGGATTCGAACAGTGCAGTGTACAAACTACTAGCCGGGAGTTTGGGGGTTCAGGACTCCGTACTGGAGTTTCGTGAGATGCGTATTGCTGATGTGCCTCAATAGACATACAGTGCGATTCGGATTTCAAGCATAGACTAGGTTCATGTACAGAACGAAATCTCAGTAGAAACTTCCGAAATCCCCTCACGCCACCGACAGTATTTTAACCCCTTTACTGTCTGCCGTTGCAATGAAGAAAGCCCTTCGCCACGGAGACGTTTAATAGCAAACATCAACCAAACTGTTACAAACTGTTGGACAGGAAAGTAAACGTCACACATGAACCTTGTTTTTAAAAACTGAATATCCTCACGAGTCTTC
Source organism: Opisthorchis viverrini (assembly GCF_000715545.1). Classification (NCBI taxonomy): domain Eukaryota; kingdom Metazoa; phylum Platyhelminthes; class Trematoda; order Opisthorchiida; family Opisthorchiidae; genus Opisthorchis; species Opisthorchis viverrini. Next base: position 709,462 of record NW_008751765.1, on the reverse strand, counting down.
TTGAACTTTCGTGGTTGTAATCATCGACTATCACGCAGTTGTAAACGAACGCTGCAAAGTGGTTCCACAAGTTCCGTAATAAACCCCACCTTCCATTAGACGCGAGGCGGAGTTACGAGAAAACCACGCACTACTCGCATGCCCCATCAGTAGTGTCTGCCGTACTCATGTCACTGGGAACCGTTTGGAGTCCTCTAAGATTACTGCCACGTGCTATGTTTTGAGTTGTTGTTCGGCAAGTATCAACAAACCAGGCTCTCCATTTAGTTTCATTGTTGGACTCGGCCGCGTCCTTCTTTCATGATGGCCCGCTTCAAATGGACTACTCGTGTTTCATTTGGCATGACGTAACACTGACGTAATACTCTTCGACAGCACGTGACGGGTTTCGCCCTTCTTCCATCCCACTAGGTAGGCTCAGTCCCGTAAAAGTCCGTCAGTCGTATGTTCTACTTGAGCCCCCCAAGTTGGACAGATTTCGGCAAACACTCTCGTTTGCATACGAATTCGTTTCTGCCGGAAGACTCAACTGAATGCGCTGCAGACCGTCTCCCCGCTTCAAATGGACTACTCGTGTTTCATTTGGCATGACGTAACACTGACGTAATACTCTTCGACAGCACGTGACGGGTTTCGCCCTTCTTCTATCCCACTAGGTAGGCTCAGTCCCGTAAAAGTCCGTCAGTCGTATGTTCTACTTGAGCCCCCCAAGTTGGACAGATTTCGGCAAACACTCTCGTTTGCATACGAATTCGTTTCTGCCGGAAGACTCAACTGAATGCGCTGCATACAGACCGTCTCTTGTTTCAACTGGTACGATTATATGAATATCGCGTTACATTAATGCATGGAACATACTACTCATAAGGTTATTGAAAACACTCGTCACCAGTCTTATTCTTCTCCTGGCTCATTCAGCAGGCCCGATCAATCTCATGTTCAGCTTGATCCCAAATTAGGTGCTATTAATTAACCGCTCTCATTCGCGTACTAAATTTGTCTTAGGGCGAGACTCGGTTAAATCCTTGCTTAGACTCCAGTTGGTGGAAGTCTTTAACCGGATATGCTGTACACAGACAGCCTCTGATGTCACAATATACGAGACTTCGAAGTATATCTTCTTGACGCGTCAACAGGGCTGACGCGTTTTCAACAATCTTATAAGTAGCATTCTATTTTAGTTCACAGTAAGTCAGAAGAACACGTAAGCACTGACATGGGTGTATTGTGTACAAGCGGCCAACCTGGTCCGCTTTCGTGGCGGGTCAGCAAACAACAGAGTCACATATCTAGCCCACCCACAACGCTCACGCGAGCCAATCGATCGGACACGCACCCAATCAGCACTCAAGTCACACGCCAGATCGATTGTGGAACGCCGAACGGACACGCAAACGCGCAAACTCTCTGACACACCGAAGTAGCTACTACACGTCCGTTCAAGGACAAATCAGGTTCATCATGACATCAGCAGCTCAACGTCTAATCCCCTCAATCAGAAAATGTTCAGATTACCCAACATCCCTATTGGAATCAGCCGATAAAATATGCGCGCATTCGATTTCTTACAGACCAATGTTAGATTTTTACACGAAAATGTACGCTAACAGGAAGACATCCGAAAAATTGAGATGGACCACAGATATAAGTAGTAGATATTCTGATCAATGCAATTAATCATCGAAGAGATGCTTTCTTTATGAACTGACCTCGGTCAAAAAGCGGGAAATGGTCATTCTATTGTCAAGGATCATATATTCGCCAAACGTCTGGCGTAACCATCGTTCATGAGCACGCTGCGAGACAGCGAAAAGGAGCAGGCAAATAACCACTTAAAACAAGTATATTTTGATGAAGGAAACTACTCACAAGGTTGCTGAAAACTCTTCGACAGCCCACTACTGGTTTTGCCCTTCCATTTCGCGCTCATCAGGTAGGCGCAGTCCCCGAGTTTCCGTCAACCTTATGTTCTGCTAGAACCCTAATTGGACCGCTTTCGAGAAATGCACTCATTTGCAAGTCAATTTGGTTTCCATGGGAGACTCAACCGAATCTTAGTAGCACATGAGGTTGACGGAAACACGAGGACTTCTTTCACCTGATGAGCCCGAAGAAGGGCGAAACCAGTGGTGGGCTGCCGAAGAGTTTTCAGCAACCTTGTGAGTAGTCTCCTTTATGAAAATATACTGCGATATTTCGAATATCGTGCCAACTGAATCATGAGGCGGCCTGTGTGCAGCACACTCAGTTGTAGAATATCATAAACGAGAGATTCAGTTGGGTCTCTCGTGAAAACCAAAGTGATTTGCAAATGAGTGTATATCTTTAAAACAAGTGTTCTCACCTATTTACAATGGCTGACCAATCTAATCAATGTGAGCATTCTTGACACCACCGTTAGTCTTGGTACTTCTAGATGATGCCCTGCAAGTTCATTCACCGAGGGTGATGTAAACGGGCCAAATGAAGCGACCCCTGAAAAGGAATCCCTCTGAAGAGGTTGCTCAAGTCATCAAACAAACTACTCACCAACGGCAGTCAGTGTACACCTGATCGACGATTAAATGAATGTGTTTTTAAACAAAAAAGCTTTCCACATCGCTACGGTCTTCAAAGACGCGTTTGCAGCCTGAAGCTTGATGGTTGTGGTCAGTCCAGCAACGTAACTTCTGACTAGATCCATAAATTCGGTAGGATAACTAACCTTAAAATGCCAAGGTCTCGACTAACCAAGACCAGTACAGTTGGCCTGGCCGCACATCGAGCTTCCACTGGGTCATCACCGACAGATATGTCGATAAGTCTGGGTCGAAATCATCAATTTTCCCAATATTTTAGTGAACTTTGACTTGTAATCAGTGCATTTGGAAAATTGAATTTGGCTTCATGAGGCACTGTGTCCAACATGTCTGACCTAAGGGACCTAAGGGATGTGAGTAAACATCACTCTGAGTAATGGATTTCAATAGATTGGACTCTAACGTCTTTCGAAGCCCGTAATGTGACAACAGCCTGTTGGCTACTGGCTATTGTTCATATGCTCGATAGGGAAACACATACTACTTATATTTGTCATGGCGTGCATAATCCAGGCTAGACAGGTCTAACCTAAAAATGAGCGTTGCACCATCAAAGTCCAGGATTGGATGAGGGTGGATATTCAACAGATGGGAAATAATACTGAGCGAATGAATCAATCCCAGCAATAAGGACCATTTCGATCGAGATTCGCTCCTCTGCGTGAAGTCAGTATGTGCCGAAAGTCGAGGAGCACTGTACAGTTGGTTTATCCTTCTTGGTCGCCATCATCAATGGGCGTTTCATGAACCCCCTTGTACTCGTAACCGCCTCGGAGGCAAAGCCTGTAGCCGATTAGCGGAATGACTGATTGCTTTAAATTCGAAATCCAAACTCGCTCTAGCAAATGGTTGGCTACAGCCGTTGTAGCTACCCAGTCACTCCTGTTCAGCTTACAGTCGCTCACTCGATCACGAGGCTTGTCTTTTTTTCATACTCACAAACCACGTCACATTAAGGTGACTCATCGGACATCGATTGGCTGTCTAGTGAGCGTAGCAACCACTCATGTGTTGACGCGCCCACGTACACGCAAACGGAACTACATATAGGGAAACCGAACACAATCAGCACACACAGGCTCGCCCGTGCGCAGGGAGCAGGAAGTCAACCTCTCCACAAGTCCACGGACAATTATGGAACACGTGTGGCAGTCGCACTGCGGAGAAAAACACATTCCCGCCGTCCGCACTTTCATCAAGGGACTCTCGCATACGATAAGTTCCCTTTTTGACTTGCTCCCATTTCGCATTGTATTTATTTTCACACGTGTTGCAACCCTCCACTGTCAACCATACTAAAAACCTTTATTAGCGCACACACCTGATTTGTAGTATGATCATCATCAGCAGTGAACTAATACCTACTAAGATTACATTAAAGCTGGGGACACTATGTGCACTAATACCGTCAGTTATCGTTTTCAACTGGATTCATTCTGGACCAGGTAGGCTATAAATCGAAGATAGTGCGGCACGTGATGGGACAACAGCGATTGCTTTGAGAGCTCAACTTTTATCGATCGGAATGACCACTCGAGTCACATCAGGAACTACAGTTCCTATGGCAAATTGTGTGACCTTCCAGCAATCCTGTGAAATGGTCTTCGAGGACAGGATATGAACCCCCTACTTTTGCAGTTAAAAATGAACTTTCTAAGGTAGGAATGGGAATGTAGTTTTCGTGATAGCAACCAATCAGAATCGTCTTGGAAGGAAAGGTGGAATTTTTGGCGCACGTACTTCGCCTGACAGCCTGACTTTTTCTAGCAACCAATCAGAATCGTCTTGGAAGGAAAGGTGGAATTTTTGGCGCACGTACTTCGCCTGACAGCCATTCTTGACTTTTTCCATTGTTGACAGTTGAGTGCGACTGTAGACAAAGCTATGCTACCCTATTGTTGAAATTCGGCCAGACCGCGGCGATCGTAAATCGAAACTTGTTGCCTCGACCGGTCAGATCCTTAGTTATATACCAAGACAACCTTGGTGAGCGCACTATAGGCGGTTAGGTTCGTTGCGGCGATACGATCATATAAATTGAAAGGGCTACGCATAATCAGACAATTTACTTGTCGTTTAACAGTAGTATATAACGTATCTGTAACAGGATAGAATCTCCAGATTCCTGAATGCAAGGCCAAGTATTAATTCGTCTGAATCGCCCCCTAAGGAAACCATACAACTCAAAAAACGACAAATCCAGATAGTTTCCATCGCGATCTCAAGTTGCAAGTAAATTCATCGAAAAGCCCAGAACCATGGTACACCTGATATATCCTTATTGGGAATCATCCGAAGAAACTCCAGTAGCGAACTTCCAGACCACGACCTTGTGGCTAGGCGTTTGAACGAGCACCTAATCAGCACTATGATTTGCTCGCGCGCTGCTGATGATCCACAGTAAAAAGGAAACAGTGATTCTCGGCTTTTCAAAATGGACGGGCTTCACTGTTGAAAATTACCGCCTATCTTCACGCTGTCATCACATTTTAAATCGCTTAGAGGAAGGATAATTTCACAAGATGAGTGAAACTTTCATCTGAGAAGTCGTCACTCGAGAAGCCAAACAACGTGACCAAGGGAACACGTGATGCGGTCCCCGTGACTGTTTCCTGTCCAAGTCTGATCTCACCACAGAGGAGACATCTGAACAGTACTTCTCAGCTTTCCAGTTTGGGTGAGTTTCGCTCATGGGATCGAATCCTAGTTGAAGCTTCCAATAGTGTGTGAAGTAACAGGATGACGAACCAATAGGAGGAAACTTGTGAGAGACTACCGATCACTTGGCTGACATAACTCGTCCTGCTAGCCACTGTTCCAAATGTGTTCCTGGCATGGGTGAGTTCCAATCAACCGTATATTAGTTAGCGGTAACAAGATATCCAGAGAGAAAAGAAAAGCACTCATGACAGCCCGCAAGACATCCAATGCAACGTTCGAATTGCACATTCAAAAACTGAAATTCTAGCATTCCAACACCTATATCTGTGATCTTTCCAGCAAACCAAAGGGTTTTTCCGAAATTTAGCGGTTTTTTTTAACAGTTCCAACTAAATGGAAGTGTGACAGATGTCATCAAAAATTTGGTAAGTAGTATATCTTCCGAATGAAGCAAGTTGAAATCGTGATTCAAACTGTCGGATCCCAGTATAGTCACCGAGAAAACTTTCCCGCGGGTTGAAACATTTGTGCTCCGCATAAATAGTACAGTGATGTGAGTTTCGATCCAGCCGGTTGTCGGCCATTTCGGGCAATCACGTGACTAGTGCTCACAGGACCTGGTGCCCACCAAGTCTTGAGGTTTTACATTCCGGGAAGCTAAAGGCTGGCCAAACAATCGTATCACAAATCCACTTGGCCAGCTGTACAGTGTCATCCGTTGATTTGTGATCTGAAGCTGTTGATCAAGGGGCTACATGTACCGTCCCACGACGGTCTCATCCGAGACGAAAGAGCTCATGTTGCCAAGGTCTTCGGTATTAGGCCACACCCTTTCTCCGAAGAATTCCTTAGAACTCTATTCGTTATACACTCTGAACAGTGAATTGTATTAGAAGAGCTTACTAGTGGGATATGAAGCAAACCATTCAATGACAACTTTACACTGTATACACTGACAAAGACGCAACTTGGTACAAAGACTGATGTGTTTAGGATAAGTTACCCTCTTCGTCCTTGGTCCAGGAGTTAGAATCTCCTACATGAGCGCTGCTGATGTTTTAGAACGTAAGAAACTTTCTGCATGGTCCATGTTGATCAGTCTACATTCAATTTGCTGAAAAAATAAAGAGGACTGTACGTTTGTTGAGGTCACGAGCAGGAAATATCTGATGAAGTTTCAGGAAGGCTTCAACTCGCAAATATCCATTGATGTGTCCTGATGAGACTGGTGGCCCAATCAGCACTGTGATTAACTCGCTCACCATTAGTCAGTAGTACAGTTCCACCTATTCTCTAATTATAAAAACCATATCACGTGGTCCAGTGGTCATGTGCTGACTGGCTTCTAGGAGGACAACTTTACTCAGTTTGACAAATGGTTCTCCCTCTGGTCTACTCATAGATTGATGACGTTGTGAGAAGGTTTCGCTCGAACAGTGATAAACTCTGGTTAAATTAGTAGGTAATCAGTAGTTTAGCTCAACCCTGGAAAGGAGGCAAAACGTTACCGTCCTTCTGTCGACCACTCTACATTACGTAGTCAAAAGATATTAATCCTCAAACTACACCATGCTTTCTATTCCTGACACCCGAAAGAAGCACGAGCGTTGAGATACTGCCAGATTTCCGGAGCTTAGACAAAAGCATTCGAGATACCTGACGTGGACTCGAACCACGGACCTTCCTCCCCTGCAAGTTCGCGCTTTAAACAATGAGCTATCTCGAGCTATCAATTTAAGTAATCCAGTGTTCACTGTCTTTCCGACATGTGACGACCCAGATTCAGCTCCCAGGTGAGGTATAAATTACAGTTTGTAAAGAATTCATGGGAAATACGGCCTTCGATTTTCTCAGAGCAGTGAATGCCCGTCTATTGAAAAACACTGGGTTTTACAGAAAAACGCTGGTGGTGATTTTTGCGCAAAATGACGCTCAATGGTGTAAAACAAATTAGGCTTCTCGGAGAAGAACGGATCCAACCCTAGTTGCACTTAGTTCGTCACTCAGTTTTCACAAACACCTGTGGTAAATTATCACCAACCAGAAGACAGATCTGTAAGAACTCAATTAACTCAATTTCCGCCCTATTACGAGACTACCTTGAGAAGCAGAAGCTTTTTGGAACGAAAGTAAATGATTCCTTGTATAGACGTACTACACTACTCACAAAGTTTGTGAAATATATTCGACAGCCCACGACCGGTTTCGCCCTTCCACGTTGGGTTCGTCAGGTAGGCGCAGTCCTCGATTTTCCGTCAAAATTATGTCCTACTTGAAACCAAATTTCACGAGGTTTGCAAACTGCCTTGGTTTTTCGAGAGACTCACTGGGAACCTAGCTGAGTCTCTCGCTTGTGATGTTTTTGGTCTCATTTAGAACATAAGATTTAGAGAAACTAGGGAATGAACCTACCTGATGAGTCCCAAGAAGAGCGAAACCGGTCGTGGCCTGTCGAAGAGTCTTCGGCACCCTTGTGAGTAGTATATTACGTCCATACATGTATCTTGAATATCATTCCAACGGAAGCAAGAGGCGTCTGAGTGCAGCACATTCAGTTGCTTACAAACATCATAAACGAGAGAAACTCAGCTGGGTTCCAGGTGAGTCTCTCTTAAAACCAAATTTCTTTACAAATGAGTGTACTTCGCTAAATGATTGCTTGCTAAGTAAAATTAACTGCTACTCCATGTGAGTGATCGATATTCACTAGTCACTTATCAGCCCGAATATCATGTAACTTACAAACTTATGCGACAAACAGCCGATCGATAACTTTGGTGTATCTGAACCTAGTTACCCCGAATTAGGCATTACATATCCACCATTTCGAGTTACAATAAACCCTGGGAACTTTGGAAAACAAAAACTGATACTTTGATAGCTACTCATTCTATTGGCTACCCACTCGAAAGCAACCCTCCGGTCTAGTGGAGACTAATGATTCTCTGAAGATGTTTCTTTAAATAGCCTATTGGAAAAGACCGGTCTTTTTTGACGGAGCGGGATAGTTGTGTGAATTGATGAATCTTATTTCGTTGGAGTAAGGGGTGGAACTTGCTAAAAGGGTGATGTCACGTATTAGCCTCGTTCCCAAAGACCCATTGTCCAAATTTGGAGTGATGCAGGACAGAATGTAATCGAGCAAGCACTTTACTTCAAACTAATTGACTAGGGTAGTCACTCAGCTGTTCTAGACTTTGTTTTCCTAACGATTTCACATGGTCCAGCCCGGTTTACATGCGTGTCACACCTGATTTCATTCTACAGCGATTACGTCGGTGCTTCTGCATTTGAAGCAGCGAACGGAATCAACGTCCGCATGCAGTAACGTGGAATCGGTTTTCCATAGCTTCACATGCTGACTCTCCAGAAAAAACGGTGTTGTATACCTCATAATAGATTTTTAAAAAAACAAGAATGCACCTAAGAACAGCTCACTTGATGTGAAACTATCCGCACATTTGTCAAGTTGGAATAAGGAAGACCGAGAATTTCTAAGGAACACTGCTCATAAGTTTGCTGAGTCCTCCTTGAAATCTGAGAACAGTTTGATTGAATCTGACCCTATGAACAGTGTATCTTCAGGCAAGCAGAGTGCGATAACTCGTACCAACTGAGTTATCTGGTGGCCACTGTGGACTACATTCAGTGGAGGAATATCATAAACCAGGTGAGATTCAGCTGAGTCTTGCGTTGACAACTTTTTGGGGGAGGAATGAATGTATTTTGCGAAGACGAGATCACGTGATGTGGTCTTCGTGACGGAAGGATGATTGGCCTACATGCGAGCTACTCACGCTGCTGCTCGGCCGCATTACGCGTTCAAACTACTGGCTGGGAAGTCGACAGCTCCTCACTGAAGTTTGGGACATATGCAGTACCGATGATTCCAATGAGAACTGAACAGCTGTAAAATGCTTCCTGGTTTTTTGGTGTAGATTTACCCATCGAAAGTTCTGAACACAGACCCCACTAGTAACCACCGAGTTGGATTTAATCTGAGCAATTACTTGCTGCCTTCCACACTCGGGGTGCAGACTAACTTGAATGTATCCTCTAAAACCGACCGTTAGAACCCGGACATCATGGTCGATTTAATCGAATTATCCTTACTTCTTCCTTCCTTTATTTCATTTAAATTATGCGTAGTACGTTTCCTTTCCGAAGGCATGGGTGTGTGGATGCGCACGTTCAGTCCCCATTGTGCACAAGCTTGACAGAGCAATCTTAGCAATATAGTGTGTGCGTTTGTAGAAGCTTACGTTCGCCTTTTGAGCGTCATTCACATGAATTGTTTCAAATGAGGCTTGAGCAGTCAGGCAAAAGTCAATTCTGTCCAAGATTCGTCAAACTTCATCTCGCGCACACGCATACACTCTGGAAATTACCAAGTGTCTGAGGTTGCGGGTGATTTGACCATGAGACAGTGAATCACAGCGACAATTACGTCCAACGTTTAACTGATATTTTCTCGAATTTTCCAACGGTTGAATACGGTCTACAATGTTTAATCAATGTTGTTTTCTTTTTGAAGAAGGAGGAAAACCATCTATACAGAGTGTTCCAGAAGAATGGATATCCAAGGAGTTTTATCAAGAGAAGCTTGAAGAAGAAGACATCTCAACAACAGCCACAGCAAGAACAAGCCACCAGACGGGTAGTCCTACCTTACATCAAGAATATATCAGAACTCGCACCCAGATTATTGGCGCAAAAAGGAATTTCGTGGCCCACAAACCGAGTGCTACTCTAAGGAAATTAATCTCTAGACCGAAGGACAACCGGGATAAAACCAAGAGGAACAATGTGATATACCAAATCGACTGCAACAAATTCTACGTTGGACAAACTGGGAGAAAATTATGTACACGAATAAAGGAACACAACGCGGCTGTCAGGAGGCATGACCCCCTGTCCTTGATATCTATACACGAGGACCAAGAAGGCCACAAATTCAATCTGGAAAACGCGAAAATTTTGGCATACGGAGACACGCGACACGGAAGAGAATTTCTGGAAGCATGGTACTCTACGGCAGGTTCAATCAACCGGTGCATCGAACTGGATCCAATTTACGCACCTCTACGTGCGAGAGATCAACATCGCAACCGAAACACTCAAGGAGGACCGAATAATGGATTAACAAACGAAGAAACAAGGAACTCCTCGGAATCAAATCAATAAAGGTCACAACGGAACTCGGAAGGACAAAGGTCAATCCAACACCGACCAGACTACGACGGCGAGGGATGCCAAATTCCAAGGTCACGTGGGCATCGGCGAATGAGGACACGGGATAAAAGAACAACCAATGGAACCGCCCGACAGAATAACTAATCGCGGTCAAAGGTCATCCCCGGCTACCAGCACGTATATCAACACACACGTAACACTACTGAACGCACAACCACTAACCCACCGCTACGCACAACTACGCACTGATGATGTCACCTCGATTGGTGATGAAACGTTTGCAACCAAATTGCCCAGCTCAGCGAACAAGCCAACGACCATCTACGCTACCTGAGCTCATTCTCCTCTCCTCTATAGAAAACTTTTTGTTCTCTGTTTGAAAGAACGTTGTTTTTCTCTTCACAAAACCCAGCTAATCAGGAGGTTGAACCTCGACTACCGACATTCTCCTCTATAGAAAACTTTTTGTTCTCTGTTTGAAAGAACGTTGTTTTTCTCTTCACAAAACCCAGCTAATCAGGAGGTAAAGTTGAACCTCGACATCGAGAACGAATCACCAATTGGAACGTCCGTAATTTCCAAGGCAGACTCATACTTGAGCTGTAGCGTGGGGAACACATCTTGGTCTGTGATTCGAATAGACTAGAGGCACTGATAGCATGCATGAATGGTCAATTGGTCGAGAATTCAACGATTCCATTGGTGCTGAAGGGACAGACCTTTAGAGTATGCTTTTGATCGAATTTCTTCCGAACTCAAGATCGATTTCTCACCAATCCTGAAAGGGAGTTAACCGCAATGCATGTGGGCACTTCCGTCCCCATCTACCAAAAGGTTTTGGTCTAATTTAAGCCCCGGCTGTGAGTGAACAATCCACTGCCTTGATATTGTTCGAGGAACCGGTAATTACCTGATTACTAAACGCGGTTTCCATGATTGTAGGACCATCTATCATAGCGAGATTAGTCGCTCTTTGTCAAACCGTTAGTTGTCCAATAACCACTGGTTTCGGGTTCGAAATTCTTCAAGCTTGGTAATATGCGCCTGATGTATGAAGCAGCTCTCCAGTGCTCCTTGGCTTTTCAGCACAGACTGGTTTGACTGACAGGAAGAAATCTCAGTTGATAATCAGCAACTATTCTCAGCGAACAAACAAATCGTGCTGGGCGACTAAAACTAAATTGCCACGTAAAATCGGGGTTGTTCGCAAGTCTCATGAGGTTGGGGTTCAGGTAGAACATAGGTTCGACGGGAACTTGGAGACCGCCTCTGTATCATAAGTCAGAAGATGGGAGAAACCGGTAGCGGGATGTCAAAGAGGGTTCAGTAACCTCATGAGTAGTATATTTCGTCTATCCATGTATCGCGACATCTCGAATATCGTACCAACTGAAAGACAAGAGAGCCTGGTGAAGCCAATTCAGTTGCTTAAAAACATCATGAATGAGAGAGATTCATTTGGGTTCCAGGTGAGTATCACTCAAAACCAAATTTATTCGCAAACGAGTGTATTTCGATAGCTTTCAGAAACCTTTCCTTCAAGAAAATATAATGCGGTACCAGCTGAAACATGAGGTGATTTGTGTGCAGTACATTCGGTTTCAGAATCTGATTAACAAGGAATCCAGCTGAACTTTAGTTAAGTCTCTCAATGGAACCATATTTGTGTATGTTTCGAATTTCGTCCAACTGAGGTTCACGTAGAAGATGAGATTGACGGAAAACCGATTATCTGACCTACTTATATGGATCCCCATTGAGAACTTTGATCAGCCTTATGCTAAAACATGTTTTTATTTAATGTTTACTCGCATTGTACTTCTGAAACGGAATGCCCACACACACACACACAACTCTCTTGTTTGACAGATTCAACGGGTCCAGTTACGAAGCTTCACTTCTCGCCCAGACATTGTTGTTTAGGTCCACCCAACTTGTCCACTTTACAGTTTTGCACTTCCTCTTTCCACCGGCACACGCACTGTGATGGCCAGAGTTGCAGAATACGTGAACCGTTGCATACAAGCTCGTAAGGGAAAACGGAACATCCTTAGTCTACGATAAGGTAATTTGTTCGGACTACGGTGTTTTCAATAGTAGTTGATCGCGTGTTTGATCTTCAGACGCAATCACACGCACAAATTGATGTTTAGTAGTTCCTGTCTACAAACATGAACGTTTTGTCTCATAGGAGACGATTGGAAATTGCCAAACTGCTTTGAATTCGCGTTCTGTTCTTCCTGTCCAGGGACGTACCAAGGTGACGACGAAATTCACATGAGTTCGTGTCCATCCATTTGTATAATGAGTGCCTAAATATTTGAAAGTGTAGGTGGAAACTGCCCTAATATGGAATGGTCAGTTGTATCGCATTTATGAAGAAATACCTTCAGTTCTATGGTTCCTGAATGCACCACCTGACAAGGTGAAGCAAGGCAGAGGGGGGACTAAACGCGATTGGTCGGAGCTTCACAGGTAGGCGGTCTATTCACGAACCCTAGTGGTCAGTCGATCCACAAAGGCAAGAAGTATGAACTGACGATGAAATAGGAGTGGCATTGGGTAACTCCACCTGTTGCAACGGTACAACTGCTTTTTATCACCCATGTCCATCCGACCACCCCTCGCTCGGGGCCGAAACATCGTTTGGCGAAGAGAGTGCTGAATGGTGGAAGCAGAGAGGTGGCCAACCTTTGACCTGGCAGAGACGTATGAAGGAGAATACAAAACGTTTAGGTGCTGTCAGTGCTACGTGTGCAGAACGCCTGCCTGGAGACGCTGCAAGATATGGCAACTGATCGATGTCAGTACCGTTCTTGTTACTAGCTCCTAAACAGATTGCCTGAATGAGTGTCTGTAGGTGCAGGTACCTCGGAATGATTGTAGTAAGCTAGAATTAAGGCTATTCTCCGTCCACCTCACAATAAGTCTTTCAAATAAATCATGGTTGTACGGCAGCGAAGCACCAGTGTTGAACACTGATGTCACGCTATCGATGATGATGACGACGTAACTTGGGCACTTTCTGAATGTTCAGCGTCGTTTGTTCCATTCCATCTGTATCCGTAGTCTGTGCGGTCAGCGATGACCTTTTTGTTGAGAAATGAGGACGGCTATCTTTAAGAAATTACCGCGAGATCTTACTAGAGGCATCGGACGAGATAATACTCTACCTCGGTGGCGGCAGGTGAACACGTTAAGAGACTTGGAAAACCCACTATTGTGGTCAGAAGGACACGTAAGTAAGGACACGGGTCTATTGTGTACACGCGGCCAACTCGGTCTGCTTTCGTGGGGGGTCAGCAAACACCTGAGTCACTATCCAGTCAACCCACAACGCTCACGCGAGCAAGCGAATCGGACACGCACCCAATCAGCACTCAAGTCACACGCCAGATCGATGGTGGAATGACAAACGGACACGCACACGCGCAAACTCTCTGACACACCGAAGTAGCTAACACACCCAGGATAAGTATTACATTTCCACTCAGCTGGTGTTAATGAAGGCTTCGTGATACATACTTCCCTGTTTAACCTGTCCCATGGAGACTGCAGATTCATTCTTGACTAGGTGATGAATAGCCGGTCCGAAGATTGTCGTGTCCGCTTGTAGTATGACGCACGTAAGCTACTCAGATCACCGATAGGTGTTTCAGAAAATGTCTCAGAATGGCCCGCCTTAGTAATGAAGAACTGCTTTGGTGCAGGATGACTGAAAGACGCGGTGGAAATGATGTTGCAGTATGAATGAATGCAACATGAGTCAATCTTCTTGACAAAACACATTACTCACAGGGTTGTAGTAGACCTCTCTAAAGTCCACGACCGGTTTGTCCCAAGTCTCCATCGAAATTAGATGAGATACACTCAGCTACATGTTAATTTTGTTTATGCAGATACCTGTTTGAACCATACCATAAACGAGAGATTCAGCTAAGTCTCTTAGCAACGCCATTCGAAGTGGCAAACGAACGTTGTTTATCAACCACGTACTTTTTGGTTTTCATTTGGAATATGAGGTCGTCAGAAGTCCATTCTGGTGAACTTCAAAAAGGGCGGAACGGGGTCAGTCGTAACACTCTTTTGGTGCCTAGCTGTCATGCCACCTGAAGGAAACATGAAGGCTGGGACACTGTCAGGTTGCCTAAGCCTAGACAGGACAAGTCGAGATACTGAAGTTGGGTTTGAACCATGGACCATCTAGCCAGTAAGTTCAAATCTAAATCACTAAGCTATCAAGATTCTAATTTATTCGTCCGCTTTTACTATACTGATGTATCAAATTCTTTAGAGCCATCCAACACCAGCAACGCTTCTGAGTCATCGGTTGTCAGAAACCTGAAGACGCCACACATCCTCTGTCCTCGCAGATCATGTCCGGCAAAAGTACGGCAACACAGTTCTTACAACAGCCTGGTGCGCGCGACTCTTTCGATCCAGTTGTGACGCGAATGAACAGACGTGATTCGGACCTTCGATTTTTGTGCACCAACTGTGTCATCTACACTTTCTTCAGCTATCAAGGAAGCTAAACTCCTTCACAGCCTCCAGTGCCTCTCCTTGATTGGTCTTCCTGTTCAACAATGAAGACGGCATCTGCTTACTTTAGGTTGTCAGGATTCTCACTAACAGCTCTGTGAAAACTAAGGTTTCGCAGAGCTCACCGGAAGCTCTCACACGGGCGTCAAAACACCAGCCGTGTGGTTGCGAAGATCTCCACTAGAACTCCTTTTGAAATGTGTGCTACTAACAACTCAGTCAGTTGTCTGGAACGGTCTCTCAGATAGACCAGGCTAAACAGACACTGGCGGATGAATACACATCGTTCTTGAATAGTGTAGTTAAATTTTCATCGTACTTTATACATTCAGAAGCTTCTGAGGTGGACGGTTCGGACAAAGAGTGGCGGGTGATCAACCGAATTGCATACAAGGTTTCAAAACGTTTTCCGTTGTTGAAAATAGGATCCTGATCCTGAATGGTTCCGCTGACAAGTTTTCTGAGGACCAGTCGAACGAATCCATCCGGAGAATCTCCGGATGTGTCCAACATTCTTCGCCTTTTTCATTTCTTCGGCCTTTTGGAACCCTCAGGTCTCCCGGTTTCTACAGACACTCATTAGGTAGACGGTCGATTAAGGCTACGACCCGAAGGAATCTGTTGCGGGGCCTCCGTCGCATCAGTCATCCAGTGCTTGGATAAGGTTGGATGGGTTGTACCGCAGTACCAAAGGTTCGGCTTTGAGTAATGCTTTGGATTTCTTTTCCTGTTGATAACTGACATCGGATCATCCGGAAGAGCTGGTTCTCATAAGTTCGGGTACGCTAGTTTCTTAGTGGCCGCTGGACGAGCTGGACCTGAAAAACGTAATGAAATTCAACAGCGTACGAGTGCGTACGATCGGGGTCTCCCCAGTGTTCTAGAAGGATCAGCAGGCATTGGTCGACCCTAACCACTGGTATATTTGAATTCGGGACTGGCTTCTTTGTGGACACCCAGCAATCAAACGGTTCTCCCCGTTCCGGATAACGGCACTGCAAATGGACAGTCGGTGACTGGAACAAATCTGTAGCAGCTAGTCTCCGTCCTCTTCACTTCTCGTGTTCGACCCAAGCTGACCACCGATAAAGGCGATGTCTACCTATGTTAGTATTCATACCATCAGCAACCACAGTGACATTTGGGAGTTTATCCACTTGTAAAAGAGTATCTAGAATGTCTGGTGTCCTTGACAGATTCAGAGCTACAGTTCGTCGGGGCATAAACGTGCACAACAAACAGGAATCGGTGTATCTCGTTATCTCGAAATTCTTCCACGAGCCTTGTCAGACGAGCCGCGCCGAGGGGGGAAATCAAACGATGTCAACCAATCAATCGCTTGATTGCTCAGTAAAATGACCACGCCGGTATATTTAGCTGCCGCGTTCTCTGCATAACCAGAGGTACGCAGCAGAAACCTGAAAGAGCGAGGGGGCGTCAGTTTGATTACATTAATGGCGTCCTGTATCCTGACAGCATACCTCAGTGCATAGGGAATTCGGTGTAAGAGAAAGAGCCGCCTTTTCCCCTGATTGCTTCAATGTGCACTCTAATTCATTGCATATGTTAATCTCTTTCTTGCTGTAGGTGTACAATCACGAACATACTAAGTTTCCTATCATACTGCGTATACACAAATTTCTCATCCTTGCGTACCATCTCTGCACGTTTTCAAGGCCAAAATTCCACAAAACTCAAATTGGCTACTTGAGCATACTGTTAGTTTCCTATAGAATTTCACGGATTGCAACCCCTAATGTACTGGTGTAACGGTGATACTACTGATGGGGGGCATGTGAGTAGTATTTTTTCTCGTAAATCCGCTTTGCGTCTCCTGGAAAGTGAGATCTATTACGAAACTGGTGAAGTCGCATTTGCTTGGATTCGAGCAACATTCAGTAAATATCCAAGAAAGTTCAGGAAGACGTGTCCAAAGAGAAGATGGATATTCAGTTTTTGTAAACAAGATTCATATGAGAGTTTTGTTTCCCTGTCCAATAGTCTGTAACTGTTCAGTTGGCATTTCCTGATAAATAACTCCACAGCGAAGGCCTTCTTTCACTGGCATGCACTGTGTCGTATGAAAACCGAGAAGTAAATCCGTTGAATTACCGAATTACCATCCAGCATTCATCAGGCTGAACCAGCAAGAACGGTGAACAACCTACTAATCTAAGTAAGCCAACCTTTGAAGTGGTAACCGATAAACAATTGCCGGGGCACTTGTTATCACTCATTCCGCTCCAAACTTCCTTCCACCTCTGGTTCTGTTAGCTTGACTGATGCCGCCTTTGTACTTCTAGTCCCATGGGTACGCACCTTTTTGATTTACCTCAGCGATTCAATTTGATTCACGAAAGTGTGTGTGTGGGGGTGAGTGGGTGGGTGGGTTACACGATGCTCTCCCCCAACCTCCCCACACGCACATCACACGCTCTCTCAGTGAGGTGCACGAAAAGCTAATTTCCTAATTAGATTCTGAGACAGATCCGTCTGTTAGGCAGAAGGAAGTTAGGTAGGCAGGTAGCTAGGTAGGCAGTCGACCCTTCGCTTTATTTGTTTTTTTCTAGTCGAGTGTCTACTGTTGTTCTTTTTGCCTTTGAAAATGTCTTCAGTTGCACTAAACTGAGTTCGTGAGTTTTTGTTAGATAAGCTTCACTTGTAACGCAAGTGAACAAACTTTGTGTGAACGGCCAGCGGAAACGAACAAAAACGTAATGTAATAAAAACAAAAGGATTTCACAGCTCCAATCTGGTTAGGACGTGTAACTTTTCATTCACGTGATCATATTCCTTGTTGGCTGAATATTACGCAACACCGAGTAGTGTGAACATTTGTTGTTGCAGTAGATAGCCCGTTGGAAAAGAGCAGATTTACCGGGGTTAGTTGAAAACTTTGCTGGTTGTCCTGAGACACCAACAATTCTTCCACGTGATTTTTTGATGTCACAAACTTGGCTGGTGTAGTCGGATGGCGATCGGTCCTGTTATTCAGACAGCGGATTGTCTAACGGCCTTGGACTGAATTGCTGACACGCTGAATGAGTCAACTTGATTGATCCAGCGATTTGTACCGATCGCGCATGTTGCGTGTTTAAATTTTCCAGTTCAATCACGAGGTGCCAAGTGCCCAGACTTCGAACTAACCTAGTTTTCGGACATTACACCAGTGAGTGAATTTATCATCACTGAGTATAGGGGAACAACTCTCTTCTAGAGGCATTTGCTCCAATTTTCATGCGAATCCAGTTAATCTTATTCACACGAATGCGAGACTTGCATGAAGGGGAATCTTTTTTGTGGAGCATTCTACCGTCTAAACCACCGCATGAAGGATGCTTGCTGTACCACTCGGTATGTACCGGCTTCTACCTTCATTGTGCATTTAGCACATGGCACGGACAGACCTCATGTCAATTTTTTAGGAAGAGTTTGGCGGGACAAAGGTAAGTTTAGATGCTCAAGTGTTACGAGAGGTTTTCCACTTGGTACAGCACCTGTCCTGTATTCAGTAGGGGGTTCTTCACCTGGCCTAACGGAGCTTTTGTGGTCCTGAAACTTAGAAAGGTGAGAACACCTTCCTGGCGCAGTCGACAACAGCATACATTTCAGGCATGTCCAAACGATCCAGAATGTATTTTTGCTTGTTCCACTTACCTATCTTAGTTCGGCTCTGAAAGAAATGTGCTCGTTTCGGTAGGAGCAACAGGAAGAGGGAGAACGAATTAGAGACACCCGTCCACTAACATTTCATAATTCGTAACTGAGTCGCTCTGTCTGACATAGCTTTGTTACGATTCACAAACTACTTCTCAAACGGGAGTTTCACACATCCAGTGAAGTTATCCTTCTTCTGAGCTGCTTATGATTCGCGATGATGTGAGCTGACTTGATGTTATTCAATAGAGATTTTCATCCGATCAGTGAAGACAATCTACGCCCGAAAAGACGGAAAGCGCTGTACAACGGTTTAATTCTTTTTGGGAATCACCAGTAGTGCTCATCTCACGAAATTTAGGAATCTTCGAACCCGTGACCTTCCGAACAGTGAGTGAACATGAAGCCGTTTGCTTATGGGAGGCTGATCAGCACTTAGACAGGACTTAATGCTACTCAACTCTCAATAAGAGAGACTCTATCAAGTTGTCACGGACCGACTGGCTTCCTGAGTGACCACTCCTCAGAAGGGAGCCCCATACATCCGCGAACAGCCAACGACCGGTTTCGCCCTTCTCGGGGCTCACCAGGAGGGCACAGTCCCCAAGTTTCCGTCAACCGTATGCTCTACTTGAAACCAAATTGCGCGAAATTAGCGAAATACACTCATTTGCAAACTAATTTGGTTTTGCGAGAGACTCACCTGGAGCCCAGTTGAATCTCTCGCTTGTGGTGTTTCCAGGCAGTGTCATTGCCTTAAACAAAAAAAGGGTCGATTGCGCTGCAGTGTTTCCGAGTTAGGCAAAATATGGCGCGACCCGCTAAGGAAATTCATGGCACTTCCAAGGTCGCCCATGAACATTCCGGTGCGCTCAACAGAAGATTTTTCACGTTCGTCAAGTATGCAAGAAGACAATTCGACAGGTATTCAGACTCTTTGTTTAGTCACAGCCCGTCTAGAACGTCTCCACGCTGAGTTGAGTACTGTTCGCCGCCAACACGTCTGAAGGAGGCTTATTCCAATGCTGTTCGAAGGAATGGCACGTTCTTCCTGATGTTTTCGCCTATGCCAACACGTCTGAAGGAGGCTTATTCCATAGCTGTTCGAAGGAATGACACATTCTTCCTGGTGTTTTCGCCTGGGAAGCTGAAATCCATTGCTCCAAATCACCAGCCTCAGAGTAATTTACAACCATATGCTCACCAATAACTGTCCTGGGAAGCCAAACAGATAGACCTTTCGTTCTCATTTGGAAGTCGCTGACGGCTTGAAGATTCTCGCTTCTCTTCCCGAGTATTCTTAGCTACTGTGGTTATTTCGCCCTGGAGCCCAGTTGAATCTCTCGCTTGTGGTGTTTCCAGGCAGTGTCATTGCCTTAAACAAAAAAAGGGTCGATTGCGCTGCAGTGTTTCCGAGTTAGGCAAAATATGGCGCGACCCGCTAAGGAAGTTCATGGCACTTCCAAGGTCGCCCATGAACATTCCGGTGCGCTCAACAGAAGATTTTTCACGTTCGTCAAGTATGCAAGAAGACAATTCGACAGGTATTCAGACTCTTTGTTTAGTCACAGCCCGTCTAGAACGTCTCCACGCTGAGTTGAGTACTGTTCGCCGTCAACACGTCTGAAGGAGGCTTATTCCAATGCTGTTCGAAGGAATGGCACGTTCTTCCTGATGTTTTCGCCTAGGAAGCTGAAATCCATTGCTCCAAATCACCATCCTCAGAGTAATTTACAACCATATGCTCACCAATAACTGTCCTGGGAAGCCAAACAGATAGACCTTTCGTTCTCATTTGGAAGTCGCTGACGGCTTGAAGATTCTCGCTTCTCTTCCCGAGTATTCTTAGCTACTGTGGCCGGTTATTTCGCAATTTGAGTTCGATCTGTGTAATCACACTGGTCTCTAGATTAGATCGTTCAAAAGTGCCACCAGACACCTAATGACGTACTCTTTGTTTTCCTGTTTGGTAGACCTCGAGGTTCGTGGCCTATAAGCAAGGGAGTAATCGCCCCACGGAGAATGTAGCAACCCAGTCACCCACATACTTGACTGTTCAGCTCACAGTCGCTCGCTGGATCACCAGATTGATTTTTTTCATGCCCACAACACCTCACATTAAGGTGACTCATCAGACGTCGATTTTTCGCGCCGTCTAGTGAGCGTAGCAGCCACTCATGTGCTGACGAGCCCGCGTACGCGCAAACGGACCTACATATAGGGGAATCGAACACAGTCTCGCGCACGCGCAAGGACCAGGAAGTCAACCTCTCCACAAGTCCACGGACAATGATGGAATACGTGTAGCAGCCAAACTGGGGAGAAAACACGTTCCCACCGTCCGGACTTTCACCAAGGGACTCTTGCTCCACATTTTATGTTGCTCTTTATTTTATACAAGCTACAAATCGCTCTTGTAAACAACTGTCAATCACAGTTAAAGACTTTTATTAGTGCATACACCTTCTGATTTGTATTATGGCTATCATCACCTGTGCACTAATAAGAAGAAAAGCATACACACTCTGGCATGGAGGGTAACCCCGGGAGAGAAATAAACTCCAATGGAAATCTACCGGCCCGGCCTTTGTCACCAAATACTGGGATGTTCATTCGTCTGAGCAGTGCTTCCCCTGTCCTGACTCAATTGTTCTGATGAGTTCACACGAAAAGGAGGGAAGCACCGGGGTTACTCCTATCAGAGTTCATTAGCGGTGTATATCCGTGGTCGTGTCGGGACGGGAGGTGAACTTTCCAAACGAGAGTGATCTGAAGTCGAATTTCATCGATCCCATAGCCACCTAAAACTATTCAGAATTTCCCAGCAAGTTTCAAGCATCCTTGGAACTAGCTGACTGGGAAGAGTTGACAAGGTGGTCAGTCGATCGATGCGACCAGGACAGTGACTGGGTTATCGCTCGAGGTGACGGGCAAACCAATCATATCGCTCAAGCCTGATTCAGTGTGAACTGATGGAGTGCGGGTAACACTCTGGTATGGCAAATCAGATGTCTGGAGCTCCAACGCCCATACATCCACTGTTCGTGGACTCTAATAAGAGCGAAACTCGAATACAGTACTCCCTCTTTCTGTGTAGATCTACTAGGAGAATAGCGTCAGGAAAGAAAGAAATAGGGTTGTTTAAACCAGACTGACGTGTCCCCTGAATACTTGGTCATCTGGTGTCCAGAGCCTTTGAGTGGGGACCTTAATCAGCTGAGACTTCTTGTTCGAAGATCTGGAACACAGATTCGTGTTGGTACTGCTTCTCAAGTCTAGCCATATCCCACCCACTCAGTTCCTCACAACCTTAGGTGTGACGGTCCGCTTTTGCGGGCAAGCCGTAATCCACCAATCATACATTATCGAGTGGATGTGACCTTGGATGTTCAAGGTCTGAACTAGGACACAGAGCATGTGAAGGACTCACGCTCTCAAATAACACGAAAGTATCCCATTACAATGATTCTAGCAAACTACTGACGCGTAAATCCTGCATCCGGCTGGAACATTAGCCCAAAACTCTGGTGTTTGTAGCATGAGGCTGAAATTCTTAATTAGTAAGGAATGCTGGCATGTGCATTCAGGCGTTGGATGAAGTGCCTTCCTCCTTTCTGATATTCCTTGAAAAATGTTCGGCTTACTGCCTTTTATGTGAGCGCTTGCGAATTGTGGGCTGTTAGTTCAAATTAGACTGTGTCTACCAAGAGAAATCAATCCATGTTGAGACGCCGACAAACTGTGCACGGCTGTTTCATCTTTTTTGCGATCAATCTATGTTGCGCATTCCACGAAAAGTTCCGAACGCGTGACCCCTTCGCTCATCGTTCGGACACTGTACCGTTCGGCAGCGAGCGGCTGCCAGCAGCGTTACTCGAAATTAGACGTTTCATGAACTCTACCTCACGTGGTCACGTGTTGACTGGTTGGTCAGATGACGAAGTGGTTTAATCGACCTTTGATCGACTATCGCTGAGCCTAATGGACAGAATGAAGAGTTCGGCTAATATGCACAATCCGACATGTCCCGCGTTGAGCAAAACGCCCTCATTCAGATGAAAAAAAACCCAGTTCACTGACTGTATATCTTTGTAATGTACTACTCATAAGGTTGCTGAAAATCCGTCGACAGCCCACGACTGGTTTCACCCTTTTTTGGGCTCATCAGGTAGGCGCAGTCCCTGGGTTTCCGTCAACCGTATGTTCTACTT
>NW_008751765.1:661786-686542 GCF_000715545.1 Opisthorchis viverrini | reverse complement strand
GTAGCGACTGAAACATGAGGCGGCCTGGTGCAGCACATTCAGTTGCCTGAGAACATCACAAACGAGAGATTCAGGTGGGTTCCAGATGAGTCTCTCGAAAAACCAACTTAGTTCGCAAATGAATGTATATTCGCTAAGTTCACTGACGCAGTTCATTAGGTCACACTCCTACGCATGTAACAGCTTGTGGAGGAGAAGATTTACGGGATAGACATGACCGTTTCAGACACTTTTCTGAGTGCGGTACCCAATCCACTGTGGTCAGAAACGGGAGACCTTGTGCCTTTCGTTTTTAACCTCTATATTTCTCTCATCAAAATGAAACGTGATCAGACCGCAGCCACTGTAGTTCGAAGTCCTGGCCTACTGAGGAACTCAGTCACTGAGAGTCAGAACCGTCAGTTAGTCGTTCTCGATCTGTTTCGTAAGGCGCTTCGGGAACCCGGCATTACATCCAATAAACAACAGGGTTTGTAATGAGGGCTCTGTACTTCAACCAGATCAGTGCAAACAACTAGTGGGCCGTAAGTAGTAGTATAGAGTATATAGTAGTATACAATACAGTATACTGCCTCACTTGTTTCGGCTTCTGATTGTATAGTTGTCTAGTCAAGTAGCTTGCGCGTTGATTTGCGGCACGCAGTCTTTAAGGTCTACAGCAGTAAGTTGTTTGTAAACTGATTCGTCCTTATATCGAAGGGGCATGAGGGGTGTTGCATACAGACAAACACAGATTGCAAGCCCACATGAGGCCTCAGTAACACCAGACGTTAACCCGTTTCAAAATGAGTAGAACCTGTTTCAGGTTTCAAAAAAAGTGCAGCTGGTGCAATTCACGCCCGCGTCTATTTAAAAACGATCGATACAGACAAAGACATCACCATTGCTGTTGCAGGTCTCTTGGGGACTGGCCATAACATCCATGGACTGGTAGATCAGGTCTGATCTTGAAAGCCAATGGGAGAGCATAGGGACAATATGACATTGATCAATATTCACTACGCCTAGGATTATCTTACTGGATTTGAACTATTGATTCCCTTCGATCATTGTGCGTAGACCGATGGGGAGAGAGAGAGCGCTGTCAACACTAATGCGCATCCGTGAATCTAACCTCCACTAAAAAACGGCCACTCAGAGCGGTCCGTCAGGTTGCTCGGTAGGCTTAGTGTGTGTCAACCAAAAAACTGGGATGTATCCATCAGGAAGGCCAGATTCCTGAAATCAACCGCTGAATGGCCGAAATCTACCGAGACTCTAATCTCCGCTAGAGGTTGACCAGACAGACAACGCCCCCTCAATATGCAGCGCGTCACAGCCTTGTATCAAATCCAGACAACGCGAGCCAGCGTTGATCAAGGTCAGGCAACGCCCCCGCAATATGCAGCGCGTCACAGCCTCGTACCAAATCCAGACTGCGTGCGTCACCGTTGGACCAAGTTCAGACAGTGTCCTCCAATAAACAGCTTGAGACCGTTGTACTTACGCACTCGCACGCACTCACACTCGCACTCACTTGTTCGGACCATAACTGTTGTGTTCCTTTCTGTGGGTCTTTTTTGGCACCAGGCGCTGGAGCGGGTCAGCAGTCAGATACAACAGATTGGTGAATTGGAAGATATGACAGAGTCTAAAAGAATACCAACGAATAGTGCTCGCTAATTTGCACACATCAGATGGAAACTAAAGGGAGCCCCGAAAGAAAAGGTGTCTCATTTTCTTCAAGAAACTCCGGACTATTTATTTCAGTGTTTGATACTCACATTGGAAAAATAAACAGCCAGCCAACTACCGTTAACCGGAGGTCGACATTTACAGGATAACTTCTGACCACATATTAGGATTGTGGCCCACGCTGACCTGCTCACCGTTATGAAACGCAACCGAATACCTAGTGCGCTAGCATCCATGCTCTAAATATCGCATGATTCGTGTGGTCCACTTATGTCGTTTGAGCACTACTATTGACCATGCCCGCTGTATCGTCCACACTATGACTAGGTGGCTTGAAGGGCTCGATATCGATCGTTTGGACGCATAAAATCCGACAATCCAAGGTCATGATGCTGGTGGACTCTGATTGGTCCCATCGATTCGCCACGGTTATGTTCATTCAGTTTAACTCACTGGGACTTCATTGTTACTCTGTTTGGAATAATGACAAGCACCCATTTCTTTGACCGAGTTTTTAATGAGCAAAGTTTTGGCTGATTTTATAAAAAATAACAAAGGTTGTACCCAAAGCTAGTGAGGAAACGTCATGGAAACCTTGATGATAGTATCGGGAGGTTTTGAGAGCTGGATGAAGAGTTCGTTTTGCAGGTAAAATAACTGTGTGATTAAAAGACGAGCAATGCCGTATTGTTGTTACGTCTTCGTTATGGATCCTCGGTACCGTGAGTTACAAGTATCTCCAGCACGAATTTTTGTTGATGTCTAAAGTCTTCGGACAAGAGCGGCTTGCCAGCATTATGAGTAACCCAGTCGTATAAACGTAGCACACTACTCACAAGGCTGCTGAAAACTTTTTGACAGCCCCACTGGACGCAGTCCCCCAGTTTCTGTCAGCTTTATATATTATTTGAGCTCAAAATTAGGCTAACACACTCATCTACATACCATAAATACACCTGGGAGCCAGGTGAGTCAGTGCATTATACTACTCCTAAAGTTGCTGAAAAATTCAGCAGACTACTTATAGTTTGGTGGGAGTCTTGGGAAGAACTTTAGGAAAACGAAGCGGCTTGGTTACAGTCCCTGGCTGGTGTGCTTCACGGGCAAGCACTTTTCAGTCCTGGAGATTTCACCGGATAGCACAAGTTAGGAGTGAACTGCGTACTCCAATCCACATTCACAATCACTGGTCATTTCGCCGTAATTGAACTATTGTTTTTTGTTCAAATTGGTCAATTATCATACGATTGTCCTTATCCTGAGGGTATGCAGAGTTTCTGTTTACAGCGTCCGTCCGCAGTGATCGATCGAGCGCGGATTGCAAATACACCCTCAGGGCGAATAGAGTAGTTTTTGATACCCATCCCAACCATATTGGGCTAACGATGTTATCCACACTGTTGGTCAGACCACTACCACTTTGGCAGCTTTTTATATTGTTTTTTGAGCGATTTTTTCCCCACTTCGACCGGAAACAAATGAATCGTTGCTAAACCGGAGAATGCTGTGGATTTTTTTGGAAAAAAGATAGTTGTACAACGGTCGTCTTGCATTGTGATGCGAAACACCGCTTGGAAACATGGCAACTAAATTAGGGAAAACGGCCCCGGAATCCTGGGATTGTGAGCCTGCGCCTAAATTTGAATTATCGATTTACTGTTAGCTTTGCGCCCACAATCAGCTGGGACTTCACCAATAGAATCAATAGCGAAAGCAAACGAACTACACTTTCAACCAGTGACCAACAAAATTGCTTTAACCTTTTACGTCTTACCTGTACACTTTTATGAGGTAATGGCATGTGTAACAAGTCAAGTTAGTGTTCAAACCCCTTTTAAAACGAAAAGATATATCATTCCCGAGGAAGGAGGCGCAAGAGTGTTCTCCTTGTCCAACAGTCATTTTTCTGAGTGGATAGTGTGGATGGTGAATTATGTTTCAAAATTGACTTAAAAACAGGCTGAGTCATCGGATTTGCAAGGCCAGCAGGGTTGGTTCGAATTGTCAGGTTTTTTCTGGAAACTTTACGTTAATGGAAGCATACGTGACTGTTACTGGTAGTTGAGTTTCGATCGCTGCCAGTGACGCTAGATCCTAGGTGAAACTCTTTGGAGGCGGTGAATTTAGCTTGCAGGATGTGTGCATCTACTGTGGTCCTACATTACGCGAACCAGAGATTAAATCATACGTTTGAATATTGAAAACGGAATGGGTCTGAGAAAACTGAAGCTAAGTTCTACCAGAAAAGACCTATGGGTGTGTCGTCCAGTTAGGTGCTATCCGGTTTCAAGTTGACGCCCACCTACGTAGGATGGTTCCAGACTGATGTGACGGTAATACTACGAGATGAGACATGCGAGTAGTATGTTCTCTCGTGAATCCGCTTCGCGTCTCTTGAAAAGTGAGATCTATTATGGAATTAGTGGAGTCGCTTTGTAGCACCTGCTTAAATTTGAGTAACGGAAAAGTTTAGGAAGACTCGTTCAAGGAGAAGATGGATATTCAGATTTGTAAACATATTAGAGTTTTGCATATTAGAGTTTTGCTTCCATATCCAATAGTCTGTAACTGTCCAGTTGGTGTTTCCCTAATAAACAAATCCACAGGGAAGGCATTCTTCCTTTCACTGGTATGGTATGACCGCTCTATCAGTGACCTGTGAAGGCCTGCCTGGGATAACTCAGCGGTCAAGGCACGAAATTACTGATCGGAAGGTCCATGGTTCGCATCCGGCTTCGACACTTCGACTGCTCCAGCCTAGGTTTGAGCAACCAGTATGTCAGGCTTCATGTTGCCTTTGGATAGCTTGGTTTCTAAGCGCCGAAAAGATGTTACTTTTAAGTTATTATTATTTTATTTATATATTGGTTGACATTTATTTTACCCGCTGAGCCTACTTATTTCACTCAGTAGTCAGTACCAATGACTCATTGAAAGCTACTCAAAGTGGACTAAGAAACAGCTTTCAATAATTTACTTTAAGTAACTAGAAGCTTGATTCAATTCTCATTTTGGGACAGCTGAAGGCATCTACAGCCTGGGGTTTCACAGTCAAGCCTGGGAATAATTTCTCCCGAAACGTTCAGAATTACAGCCGGATCTCAAGGGTGCGAGTCTTTCGGACGATCAAACTCTATCACACGGATGATGCGTCTATTGCAAATCGCTAGTTCTACCGTAAAATGAGTAGACTGACCGCTTGAGTAGAGTTAGCAGATATGGCGGTGAATCGTTTTGGTTACTGGTGAAGAAGCAAAACTGGAACTCTGTGTCGTCAAAGCCTACCTGAAATGCGCGGAAACAAGGGGTCGAAAGTGGTGCTGTGACTTCCTGGAGGACTACATTTTCTACGTCATGAAGAGACTGGACTTTGCCGCTATGTGAAGGCTTAAGTATGTCCATCATTCGCCGAGCTGTACTCGAGAGTATGTATGTGACACTCGCAGGACTTCTAACACCACGTGGTCAGATCACGTGGTCCTCCAGGGTTGGAGCAAGTGTAACAACTAGTCCATTGAAAAAAGTACACTGCTATTGCAGTCCTACACCAGAGGCCACTGTCCAGCGGTTAGATTTAGCATGCAGGTCTTGTTTAAGCCTAGTGGCTCTCGGATCATTCCAGTCCACTTTTAACCGTGAGCCGCTTTGAAAAGTTAGTGTCCTCTTCTGGGGTCACCAGCAGTGATGCGGATGACGAAGTCATGGTACGCTTACTGTCCTCTTAGTTAATGTTTTGCAATCCTGACACTTTTTGTGACGATCTACCGAAAAATCATGTGTGTAAACCTTAGAGCTAAATTCTGTTGGATTTCCCCCCCCCTCCCCCAATTTATGGTGGGGGTCCACTACGAAAAAAAAAAGGANACAAAGGACGACAACTTCTAATCCTGAACGTGAAAAACCAACAGGCCAAGGGAGTAGAACAAAACCGGAAAAAAACAGATATGCACTTTCAAACCGAAAGGGAGGATTACATCAGGGGAATACACTCTTTTGCGAACAAATTCGGCTTTTTACGAGAGTCTGACCTGGAAATCAGCTGAATATCTTGTTTATGATGTTGTTCTAAGCAAGGGAATGTACTGCACCACACCGCCTCATACTTCAGTTGGGACGATATTCGAGATATCGCGACGCATGTATAGACGTAACACACTACTTAAAAGGTTGCTGAAAACTCTTGGACGACTCACGACCAGTTTTGCCCTTTTTGGAGCTCATCAGGTAAGTGCAGTCCCCAAGTTTTCGTAAACCTGATGTCCTACTTGAATCTTAATTGGGCTGATTTCGAGAAACACACTCATTCGCAAATCAATTTGGTTTTCACGAGAGACTCAGCTGAATCTCTCGTTTATGATAGTTTACAACTGAATGTGCTACACACGGGCCGCCTCATGTTTCAATTGGTACGGTATTCGAGACATCGCAGTATATTTGCATAAAGGAAACTACTCATAAGGTCGCTGAAAACTCTCCGATTAACGCTGATCATCTCTTGCCACGTGCAAACACCCAACCTGCACCAGGCTTGCACAGACCTGTATGCGACATCTCTTCTTGGAGATAACGAGTGTGTTCTAAGGCTAGCAGCTCCAAACACACAGAGTGACTTTGGGTTTCCGGAGATCCAAATCACCAATAGCTAACAGTACATGCTTGGCGGGATCTCATCTGTACAGGGAACCATTTTGCACATCCGTCATGGGTGTACCCGTTAATTGTAATGAATACAGGACAATTCAGCTGTCGAGGCGTTTTCAGCAACCTTATGAGTAGTGTATTACAAGGGCGGTTGCAGTTTACTGCTCACAGTTATTCGGCTTCGTCGTATACACTTGTGTGATTCGCTTACTATAGCGGTTATTACTTGCGTAAACTCACACCCCTCTTTTTCCACCGTGAACACAATTCTATGGGGTAGAAACATCCCGACAGGTTGAATTTTGAAGAGTTAAACTGTTTACAACAACACCTTAGGTTAGGCAAACATGAAGGTGGATACACACACACACACACACGGACCAACGAACAAGTCCCTTCACAAGACGTTTCCACACCGGACGTTGGTGAATCAAGAATTTATTACCACTCAAAATTCACTCACGCATTTTGGCGATCGAGCAAACGCGTTTCCGGTTTCAACGACAAAAGCCCACTTGCTAGATTCCTCACTTTCTCACTTCCCAACCTGGTCTGTCATAAATGTTTCCCTCGAAAAAAAAACGAAACACGTGAGGCAGACTGAAACGGTCTTTTTCCAGAGAAAATGCTTTTTATCTGATGGAATCAGTCCCCATTCGGCCGATGCTCCTTCTATGTTGAGACAGTTGGTTGGGGATGAAGAACACCCTCCCTCCCAACAATGCCTATTCCGATGAAGTACCCGTAGGCCAATCGCCAAAACGTCCTCGAGAGTTAAGAGCATGTCAACATGAAGCATTCAACACAATCCAACAGACACCGGGTTCCCAAATCACGGATTCGTTTTTATCAAACATCACACTCAACTCGTAATCCTGTAGGTAAATTAGAGCAAATGCAATATTGTTTTTTGATAAAAAAAAATTGTAAATAGCAAATGGCGCGCTTCAGACTGACCCCATGTGAGCACTTCTCACTCACCGAGCCATTCAACCACTCAACCATTCAATCACATTGTTGTTCAGCCACTCTTAATCAAACTGTTAAGAGATCAACTACCGGGCAGAAGGAATCTCCAGTGAAGTTCAGGGTGCTTCCGTGATCGATCATCACGTGACGCTGAATTCCAATCCGCTTTGGTGCATTTGTGAGCTTCTACAGAGGTCGTATACATAAAGAGTGGAGAAACGTCTCTGTTTGACTAGTTAGGAAATCAGAAAATTACTCAGCTGCATAAAGATTGCTTTTGATCACCAATCACTCAAAGGAGAGACACTGCTCAGAAGAAAAACTTGGTTCTGATAAAATGTTGACGGCTAAAGTTGGGTTCCTAATATACCCCCGCAAGACAGACACTTTAGTTTAGTAAACATATACAACTATACGTGTGCTCGAAATTACTGACCGAAAGGTCTGTGGCTCGAAACCAATCCCACCGAGGATATTTCATCTGGCCACATAAGAACAAGTTTTCCTTCAACACATCGGAACCAAGTTACCGCAAGCCAGTCACGTGACTGCTAATTCATCCAAGTGTCATTCGTCCCAGTTTACCGTCCGTCCACGAAGCACTTGTTTCTCTTGTCGATGCTGGGGAACGGTAAGAAATGCCCTCGGTACAGAGGTGATTACCGTCGATTACACAGTCGAATTTGTTAGCTAGTTTAAAAAAAACATGGATATGAATGCCGGTTTTCTGACTTTTGAGCTATTTTGGTTTAATCTTCAGGAATCATCATCACTGTCAGCCGCAGGAACCCTGTACTTGTGGTACAGCGGTTGTAGCTGCCACAGTCTCGTCCACCGATGATTTGCGAAGGTGGGGTAGGTAGTTGCGCACTGGAGGCGGCGATTGATAAACTGGTGCCTGTCAGTGGATTTTCGATGGGGGGGGGGGTGGAAAGGGAGCTATGCATTGAAGGCAGTAACTTGGATGCACGAGCGCTATGAAGGGAGCGACTGGGCCATGTCTGACAATGTCTTTAACCATGGATATGGCCCGTCTCGGGGTCCCCAACCAGGTAGACGGCAATGACCAGTGCAGCCGAGTTTGCTGATAATGAATTTCACAGTTCGCTGCCGAATCATTGTTTGACCTCCCCTTGCACGTTTCCATCCTTCGCAACCGATGAATCGATATCTGACAAACCGATTTAAGCTGGGGGCAGTTTCATCCGACGGGAATAATACCAACTATGTTTGTGTGTATCGATCCCACAAATAAACGGATAGATTTCCAGCATAAGAAAACTTTTGTCATGCACCAATTCCGGCGAAAATAGCATCCGCTAATCAATATCAGAGCAGATTTTGTCTGAGTGTTGGGATCGATTCCGCGCTACCAAGGGTAAGTTTGCTTTTTCCAAAAAATTTGAAGAAAAATACCCGTATCCAGGCTGTTTGTGACGGCACTCAGCACGGGAGCTCATCTTTAGGATGCTTCGACAAAATGAAGGCCATCGTGCCACATGAATGTCTACGACGCTGAACAATTCATCTCCAGAATGCAGAGCAGCCTCCCGTTATTGATTGACACGCTGTTTCACAATGATGTGCAATTTACTTGCGCCGACCTTGCAGTCAGTCATTTGTCCCGTTTTTTGGTACGATCGATTTAAGCCTTCCCTCTAGAGCGTTAATCACTTGCGGTTCATTTGAGCCATATCGATTGATGCATCGGAATCGAGAATAGAATACATCTGCTTGGTTTCCATGTGTGGATTCGACACCCAGCTAAGGGGTTCTCTTGTTTACCCCGGCATATCCAAAATCGAACGTTCTTTTGCAACTGTCATACTTTTTACTTCCACTGTTGCTTCTGTACCGCACTGCAAACATGGGATATGACGAAAGGGCCCATTCAGAAGCCATCTTTTCACGTATATCATGTCAGAATCCATCTGGAGGCCGTCGACTGTTGTCTTATTGTCTTATGGTGTGTAAAGTATCCAGAAGATCAGTCATGCTCACACTTTTTTGCTATAAAGTAGAAACAGAACATAAGGTTGACGGGACGGCGATTATCTGATGAACCCCAAGAAGGGCAAAACCGGTCATGGGCCTTCGAAGAGTTTTTAGCAGCCTTATGAGTAGTGTATTACGCCTAGAACAATAAATGCTTTTAAAACAGGACCAAGATGCCGCACGTTGCTGGAAGGTTCTACTATAGGGAAGCAACTCGTCCAGTGTAGAAGAAACATTTTTTGTGAGCAGACTCTACACACATATATACAATAAGAAGAAAACCGTTGAGCTGTAATATCCTTTCTATGTCTGGTGATCACGCCACCCAAAGGAAAATGACCCAAGTTGTTAGAGCGCGAATTTGTTGACCGAAGGGTCCATGGTTCGAACCCGACCTCCGCCTCTCGACTTCCCCTGTCTAGGCTTGGGTAACGCGTGGCAGTATCCCAGCCCTCGTGTAACCTTCGGGTGGCATGGCAGTTAGGCACCGCAAGGGTGCTTCTGCTGGGCAATTTCCAAGGAAGACCGAGGGCTGTGTTACTGACAGATTACCCAAACTTATGCAGTGGCAGTCTAGATGCCTGGGTTGGGTTCGAACCACGGACCTTCCTATCAGTGGGTTTGTGCCTTTAGCTGTCTTGAAATTCCTCCTGTAGAAGGAAAGGGGATCGAAACACGACCAGGTGTGAATGAGGGCAACAGGCAAGGTGTACGTTGCCGTCCAGATGTGTCGTAACCAGAATACTCACTATGCCCCAGCTTGCACGACTGATTGAACTCTGTCTTTTGGGACGGGCATTAACTGTACTGTACACGGAAGACAAGCGGAAATAGTCCGACGGACCAAATCAGGCAATGAACTATCACGGTGAGACCGAATATTCAGGTTCAACGGAATGAAAGACAGGTTCGAGGCATGACATTCGAAATGGGCATCTTTCGCGACATAAGACTACCGCCCCACCACGTACTTTTGTGGTCTTGATACAAACATGGCCTTGATTTAAACTACCTAACTGTTGGTAGTATGAAGAGATTCTGTGATTTCCAATAGATATTCAGTCCTTTAAGTGAAGCCAATCTATACTGAAGAGCCAATAAGAGCTGGACAACTGCTTCATCCTCATTGGGCGCTGCTCACAAAACTTGAATCTGAGACCTCCCGCCAAGCAGAGTGAACAAGGCTCGGTCACAAGTGGCTGAGCAGCGTTGTGCTTGGCTCAAACTCAGATGGGATATATCAGCCTCCATCCCTCGACCCAGCCAACCATATTCCTTGGTCCCGAGGTCATGTGTTTACCAGTTCTTCGAGTGCCAACTGCCTTGACGACTCCATTCGTTGATCTAAAAATCAGTGTCAACACAACAGTAATTTGCAGTGATTCTTGAAAAGCGATTTACAGATTGCTCGAGAGCAGACGAAATGAGCGAACAGCAAGAGCCCCGATTTGAAGACAGGATCCCCATTCTGTCTGCC
Organism: Opisthorchis viverrini; assembly: GCF_000715545.1. Classification (NCBI taxonomy): domain Eukaryota; kingdom Metazoa; phylum Platyhelminthes; class Trematoda; order Opisthorchiida; family Opisthorchiidae; genus Opisthorchis; species Opisthorchis viverrini. The sequence goes on along the minus strand of NW_008751765.1, from coordinate 675,786 downwards.
TAGTAGGAATGCATTTTCGTGTGAATCTTTCGAAATGTGACACTTTATCGGATGAAAAATCTTTCTTTAACTTTCTTTAGGTTTTAACTAACATCGCCTTTTGCGGTTTTGCAATCCGCCAGATATCGGGTTATAAATCAAACGAAATCCCACACGGTACGGTAGTCCTACCTTGTCATTTTGAGTGACGTTTGGTATCCTTTGTCAAGGTCACGTTCGATTCGTGTTTACGAATACCATAGTTTATATTCTGTGTAAAAAGTCGCAATCTCTCGGCTCAGGTTGATTACGTCATGTGTGTGAGTTAACTCCGTTTCTGGATAAAATCCCGACAGACGCAGCTGACTGGTGGAAAATGGAAAGATTGTTGTCCGCATCAATGTATGCACTAATCTTGGTTTGTCCTGTTGGTATCAAGGTTACATCCAGGTGGAACAATTCTAGTGACAAAGGTATTTTGGCATGGGTCAAGTGATCCCTCAGAAAAAAGGACAAGCCCTTTTGCATCGTTGGACACAAAATAGAGAGAGGCCTTTTGGCGGTGCATTCAGTGAGGAGTATGTCAAGCGAATGGCTGGGCTCCCCGTTAAATGGAATAATCCAAAAAGTGACTTATCGTTTGAGGGTTCCTGAGTGAAGTTCCGGACGCGGGACGTATCTTCTCTGCAGTATAGCTGCTACACGTGTTCCGTAGTTGTCCGTGGAGACTTGCGGAGCTCTGTTGACTTTTTGTCCTGTGGGCGTCAGTGTGGGTTGAGCTTGGTTGTATGCCTATTTATTGTGTGCGGTGTGGAGAGAGGGGTGTCCCTTCGTGTTTGATGCTTGCACGAACATGAATACAACTTGACTTGATGTGTTGAAGTTCATAAGCCTGGCGCGTTACGCAAGCGGTAGCCGAGTCAACAAAAATGGATGAGAATTTGCAGTGTCGGTTGCAACTGGAGCAGGAATTATCGCGTAGTCTGAGTGTTTGTGAAGCGTGATCTGATGAGTGACCTCTACAAGACCACACTGGTGTGCATAACTTTTTTCTTGCTTGTAGCTGGTCACAACACGGCAAACTGACAGCAAAATACTCAGCAACCTCTTCTGCCGGAATTAGTGCCACCAAAAGTTCGATCATCTCATATATCTTTGAAAGTGGTCACATGATCAACCCAAGCGAGGGGTTTTATTTAGTCTGCAGAGTGCCCCATAGTCAAAGATATTGATCGACAGGCGCCGCTTGACCGCAGTCAAAGCAGTTCCAACACAGTCACGTGACCGGACACATGCCGTCAAAGACGACTTGCACGAATTTTGAACTTGCTTTGATCTTATGAGATGCGTCACCGGAACTACCAGTGTATCGGTGGATGCTACTGATGGGGCATGCGAGTAGTGCGTTCTCTCGTAAATCCGCTTCGCGTCTCTTGTAAAGTGAGATCTATTACGGAATTTGCGAGGTCGTATTTACTTGCATTTGAGTGAATGAATTTCCAGGAAAGTCCAGGAAGACGCGTTCAAAAAGAAGACGGATATTCAGTTTTTGCAAGCAAGATGCATATGAGAGTTTCGCTTCCCTGTTCAATAGCCCGTAACTGTTCACTTGGCATTTCCTAATAAATAACTCCGCAGCAAAGGCCTTCTTTCTTCCACCAAGTGAAGCCAATCTATGGTGAAAGGTCAGTTACAGCCGAATAGCGAAGTTCTCAAACTCATCATCATTCAACTGGGGCAGCACCCTTTCGGTACCTAACTGTCATGCCTCCCAAAGGAAGCAGGAGGGCTGGGATGGGGGTAGAGGTCAGGTTTGAACCATGAATCTTCCGGATAGTGAATCGCGCCCTGAGCCATATCGCCCCAGTTCTCATACTTTTAGCCAGGAAATCGCTGGTGCTCGTTTGGGTGCGCACGAAAATTTGTTTTACTCCGAGCGAGTCTTGCTTAGTTCGCCTACAGATACTCGCACACCCGTTTGTGTGTAACTCGTTGGATTGATTTCGAGGTAAGCTCACGTTGCTCCAAAGCACAACAACCAAAGATGGACAGAACCATTTCATTAAATAATCAGCCCAGATGCTGTTGGCCTACACGTAATCATTTGCATCTAGATGAAGGCTTGTCACACGCTCTTCGTAGCGAGCCATCCGGACAAGCGAATGGCATCAAAATTTCTCGTTGACTGAGTAATTCAAATACAGCAATGAACAGCCAGTTAAACATTCGCTTTGAAGTTTCGTTACGGTTTGAAATGGCGCTTTTATTTCGATTGAAAACAGTCTAAATGGGCACGCTAAAACCAAGCAATTGTCATCCTGTGTGAGCATGCGTTTAGACTGCATTAATGCAGCGAGCACCAGTTTGAATCTTGGTAACACAAATGCGTTTTCTGCGCGTTGATCAGGTAAATGTTGACCTGTTTTCCGAGCCTGACAATCAGCTTGTATGAATAACGAAATAAGAAGCTAAGGTTGGATTCATAAACGTGGGTACACACACGATTGGTTGTCGGAGGACCCCAATTCGAACCTAATTGGACGCCGTGAGACAGTCTAGGGGTCCGCTGAGCGACCTGGTTGGTCGATTCGTGTCACATGACTAAGGCAGACTGAGCGTTCGTGCCAGTCGTTTTTGATGGCACAGTACCAGGCCTAGAAAACGTATTGCGACTGCCTCGGTTGTAGTCAAAGCGTTGCCGTTGGATCAATACTGGACGTCAACAATGTACACATCATTTCCTTGATCGACAAAGCAAGTTACTTACAAGATTTGCGAACAGGATAGCAGCAATCAGAGTTGGTTGAAACAGAATAGAGAAAGATAGTAACACAAATGCCTTGCGATATAAAACGGTCAGTCGTGTTTTGCAGTAACAAGTGCAGTCTGGTGTAAAAAGGGCCAAACAGTCAAGTAGTGTTCAATCCCTGGTCGTAAGGTCGCGGGTTCGAAGCCCTCTGAGTTTCGTCAGAGGCGCACCGCTTATGTATTCCCAACAAGAAGGAGATCTCTGAACAATGTTTCATCGCTTTTCAAAAACCACTGGTTCCACTTATCGTCAGATGCAAGCATACCATATCAGGATGATTCCTCTGTTGTGAATTCCTGGGCATGTTTCGATCAACTTTCAAACCTTGTGGCAATCAGACAAACTCATTTCGATGTTCTTTTGGCCATTTTAAATAAACTCGTTGTGATCAGGAGTGCAGTACAAATCTAGTTTATAACTTGTTTTCGAAACTGTGGAATATCCAACTGACAATAAGTTGAAACGAACAAACAAAAAACAGAAGAGGTTCGTGAAACAACCGGAGCAAACAAGTCAGCCTCACTTCTGGTAATCAGGGCGGTCGTAAGTGCAACCTCTTTTGTGTGACTTATTGCCTTAGAAGTATCATCGTACTGAGTGCACAATCCAGACCAATTTGGTCGCATACGAAACACCAGCAATTATGGTTTTCGCGAAGCGATAAGTCGGTAAGCCAATTACTTGTATTTGTCTCTCCCTCTTCATGATTAAGATCCCAGACAGACACGGTTAAAACACCTAGTGAGATGTTGAATCAACTCAACCGAATGAACATTTTACGAGATATTTGTTTTTTCTGTTTTGGAGTAAAGTTTGGTATGTTTTTTTTATGAACTGGGTGTTTCCAAACCCATGGTTCCCAGGGAGTTTGAAATAAGTTTGCTTCCCAAGTACTTTTAGTTCATCTGAAGTTTCAAAAACCTGTAAAACCGGTATATTTTGTAATGTACTACTCTTAAGGTTGCTGAAAACTCCTCCACAGCCCATGATCGGTTTCGTCCTTCTGCTTTAGGCTCATCAGGTAGGCGCAGTCCCCGAGTTTCCGTCAACCTTGAAACCAAATTGCACGAAATTTGCGAATATACACTCATTTTCAAACTAATTTGGTTTTTCGAGAGACTCACCTGGAACCCAGCTGAATCTCTCGGTTTTGATGCTTTCTTTCTCCAACATAACTGCGACTTAGTTACTATTTTAGGTAGGCCTTGTTCAAACACATGTGTTTCCAAGCTGGTACACGCAAACTCAGTAAAGCATTTAAAAAGTACGATGCGACCTCAAGCTAGTCCATGCTGCTTTCCGAAAATGGCCTTATATACATGTTACTTTCCAAGAAGAGATTAGAACAAGACTTGGGTAAAATTAAATCAAACTTCGCGAATATGGATATACGGTGTCCTATGTGGCATTTTACACAGCAGAAAAGCATTTGCGGATTTTTCGCGGACCTAATACACGATTCATAAGTTTGCTGAATACTCTTCGACTGCCCACGACCGGTTTCGCCCTTCTTGGGGCTCATTGGGTAGGTGCAGTTCCCGAGTTTCCGTCAACCTTATGTTCCACTTGAACCGGGTTGAAGTGGCTAAAGTTGTTAGAGGGCGAATTTACTAATCGGAAGGTGCGTGGTTCGAACCCGAATCCCGCCTCTCGACATCCCCTGCCTAGGCTTGTGCAGCATGGCAGTATCCCAGCCCTCGTGCAACCTTCGGGTGGCATCGCAGTTAGGCAGCTGAACGATTCGATCCACTTGGACCCAAGTTGCACGAAATTAACGAAGTCTACTTATTTGCATACCAGTTTTTTTGTGAAGGTTGGCTCACCTGGAACCCACCGGAATCTCTTGTTCGTAATGGTCTTCACGCTTTGTTGAGAAAAAAACATTGATTTAGCTGAGTTCCAAGTAAGTCTAGCGTCAAAACCAAATTGTTGTGCAAATGGGTGTGTTAGTTGGGGGGCGGGGATCTCTTCCTCTGCGGAAAGTGTCCCCCCCCCAAAATACATGTCGCTCAATGCCAAGCTCATTGGATCGACTCGCTAGCAAAGAGGCTCTTTTCCACATTTACTTTTTATTCAAGCGAAATGGCCAAACAAAAAACTCTGGTTCCTGTTTGACGAAAGTGTAATTAAACTAGAAAAGTTCTACACCGAAGAATATCAACCGGAACTGCTTTCACGAGGCCCAGTATGGTTTTTAAAATGGGCAGGTTGATTGAAGAACTGCTAACCTACCTAGAAATTTTACCGGTAAAACTAATCCGCCCGAGACTTTGTCTGCGTGTTTAGAGGATCGATGGTGCTGTATTCCATCCAGTTATGCTGCTTGGAAGTCACTCGGAATCAAATGACACACAACCCTTTTTTGCTGAATAGAAGGCGTCGAGTTTGGTCCCCTCAGACATCCGGAAATTACAACAAGTTCGCAAAACCGCTCAACTTTTGTGAATAGACTTATTTCAGGATGATCAAAACCATTGAATCCAGTTGGACAAAGGAATGGGTGTCAGCTTCGAGGTGCGGTGGTGGAAAGCGCACTTCTACTAATGTTGCAACTCAGTTAGATCACAGTACAGCTTTCGACTTCAGTTGGGGCAGTGAACAGGTTCTGTGTAATAAAAAATGTTTAAATTTCTCACAGGCAAACACAGTGGTTTGAAATCGCTCCAGAGGCCCAAGTGTATTCACCGAACCGTCATGGTTAGTTACCGATGAAACGGTTCGTTGCGTTACGGGAGAGAATACTGTGTCATTCGGTGTTTTTGTGAAAGTAAAGTGGTCTCATTCCAACTCGGTTTCATCCGCAATTCACATATGATTAGACACCAAATGATACGTAGGACGATGGGCTTTGGGTTCAACTGGGCCCAGAAACCACAAAAGGTAATAGTTAGCACGATGCGGTGAAATTCATTCAAGAAAATCCAACTGGCTGTTAAACGGTGAACACTCGTGTTTCTGAGTCACACTGCGGTGGCACGCTATCGGGATTGTCAGATTCCTGAAAATAACCCCAGAACGCCCGGAACCTACTGAGACCCTAAAACGCCACCAAAATCTCAATGGGAAGGCATCCAGGCCAGTCAATCATCCAATCAATTCAGCGAAAGCCGATGAGTGTTCAGGTACGCGAGAGAAGCATGACCACCGAATGTGATCAGCGTTCAGGCATGTCATAGAAGCACTATCGACGTTGATGGGTGTTCACTAAACGCCTACCAGACAGCCTGGGTCAACGTCAGCAATTCACTAGTCACATGACCCAACCAAGCCACACATATGGATTTGTGGTGCTGTAAAAACACGGTCAAAGAGGGTGGTGGGGCAAAAATTACAGAACGTCTGGAGTAGGCGTTTGCAGAGATCTCCTTGGAATGAAATACTATAGTCAAGAACCGAAAGAATATATCAGACAGCGGCCAACGTGTTAGTCTGGCAACCCGGAACACGGAGTGTCACTGGCGGAACACTTAGGGTTAACGTGGGTCTCAAAGGTGTAATGTGAGCGAACCGTGAGCCATTGGAATTTGAATTACACCAACTCGTCAGTTTTGTTGAATGCCAGGAAGATGATTTCTCTATACTCCAAAATTACCGTTCCTGGACAAGTGCACATATCCGTCAACGTCCATATGACACTGGCGGGACTATACTAATTAGGAGCGTCCCAAGAACCAGGCATGTCTGATACCAGATAATATCGACCACTTTAATCATGAAATCATGATTTCTATATCACTTGTCTGTAAGTGAAGCTAATCTTTGATGAAAGACCGGGCAGCTCATCATCGGTGAGTCTAACTTAGATTCTTCACGCATAGGAGCCACACCATGCGGTCACGTTCCCTGACTGATGACCTCTCAGAGGCATGATCCACTCATCGGGTGATTTTTATCCTTCCTATGAGCTAGTTAAATGTACCGTGTTTGTACTTATTTTTAGCGTAGAAGTTGCGTTCACATCATGATCGTGTGAACAATCATCCCGGTGTTCTGGCCCATCTTTTCTTACACACCAAACGGAGAAGCGCTGGAATCGAGTTTCGCTCACCAGCAGAGCGCACCGGGGTTGGAACTCTGGACATCTGACTGAGTAATGTGATTGGTCTGTATCCGCCGCTTGGAGTGGCTTCACTTACAGGACAAAATTACCATTAATATTCGCAAATGCCCACAGACTACTAAAGTGTGATTCAACCGTAAGAGCTCAAACTGGTAAAAAAACTCGCAAAGTGGTTGGTAAACGAGCGTATGATTGGTTTTATTATTGATCTTATTAATGGCATCAGACATGTGCACTGTCCACATCGACGGTTGAATTGTTCACGTTATAGATCGATGAAGACGGAAAAGTGCTCTAACCAACATAGTGAAGCACACTGAACGGTGCTCACTGAAGCGGAACTAAGCAAATCGATGATCTTCTGCGGTTTGTGTTGATTGGCGGCATCTTTTGACGTGTCAGGGTTAAGACCATGGACAGAAATACGCACTCTCACAGGTTATTTGTGAAAAAATGCAAATAGTGGCGTTCAGAGATTCTGTTGCAGCTTATGAGCATTTTTGGGTTTTCTAATGACGAGGCATGAAGAGGTTAAGCGCATGAAAATAGGTGGAAATGTGTCCCCTTCTAGTTTCAATGAACTTTTCGATGGATGATCTGATGCAAATTTCACAGATTATTCATCGCGGTCGTGGCAAGACACCAAACAAGATGCGTCGTTTTCAAAATCAATCTCTCCGTTTTTTCTTCCTATAAGAAGCCGCCAACTTCAATCACATCTCGGCGCTCAGTTTAACTCTTCGTCTTTCGTTCGTCCATATGGAACGAGGTAAAAAGTCACTGAGCTTCCCAGGGAAAGACAGTTTTTAAGATAACAAAATCACTCGCTTGGAACGTGGCGTTTTTTGTCTGGTAGTGTTACACGTGTGTGAAATCGGGACAAAGGCTTCACTCAGAATGAGGAACAGGCAACAATTTTGACCGTGAAAACCCTTCTATTTTGTTAAACCGTTCTAGATGAAAAACGCCGTTTTGCACCCAGATCGCTTGAGGGGTCCTTCCACGAATGACTACCTCTTCTCTACGAAAACTTCATTTCCCTGGGTCCAGGAATATTCGACCTTGAAGAGCTTGAACAAAACAGGGTTTTGTCAACAAATAAATATCCTGAATTTCCTGTTTTGTTATCAAACGAATTAAAACAATTTCACAGATGGCCAGTTTTTGGAGCGCTTAGAGTCGAAAACGGACTGCTAAGTGACCCGGAATTTTTGGTAATCCAAAAGTTATCTGGTTACCAAACTTGTGGCATAGCGACCTGATTTGAAGACAACAAACGGTGGGTTCGTAATTTTCGCGGAACTACTCATCGACAATTGCAGAAACGCAGTATCGCGCCTTCGTTTCAGTCACATTTGGTGAACAGGAACTGCAAATTCGCCTAGCCCCCTTGAGTGAGACACTGGTTGGGCGGTCTTCTGTGAAACCTGTCCTTTAGAGACAAAGGAGCATTCACCTTGTAGGTCGACGCACGCAGGCAACCGAACTCACAAACTGTCGCGCGCAGCTGACGTCCTAACGAGAGCTCTACGAATCGTATGCATATTTTACCTCATCCTCTCGAGTTACGTCAAACCATGAGTCCAGATCTATACAATGATCAGTCATCGCGAAATTCTCCTGCAAAGTATCATAGAAATACCAAACAAGATGGCGGCTTTGTCCTGCCGGTTTTCGTGGTTATATGTCAAGGTCATTTATCTGGTTCAGTGAGTACAAACATCGTCACGGACACAAAGTAGTTGCCAGAATGTGATAAGGTCAGCAGATAAATACAGGAAAATGCACCGGGTGACACAGGTGGGCTGCGTTTCGACGAAAAGATAGGTTAGCACTTGACTTAATCATAAGAGACAGCCAAAAAACACGGGGAAAACAAAAAGCAACCGGAGGGGTAACTACTGTCAAGGCTGTTGTAAGCCACTTGGGGGCTCACGATTGGTCGACCTCTCCGTTAAAGCCAAACTGTTTTATGATTGGTGGAAACTGGGGGACAGCTCAAACCCGATCAATCCGGAACAGAACGGTGATGCCGAAGGTTCTTTAGTAACTGCAATCTAATGATTGAGGCCCTTTTATAAAATGCACTGCGATGGTGGACTTTTAGGCACCACAATCAGTTGAAAAACTTTATAAGCGAGAGATTTCGTCAAGCGAAGAATGGTTTGTAACTGAGTGTGTTTGGTGGGACAAGACAGTTATAAATGGCGTTAACAAACGTCGTTGGCTTTAGACTTGCAGGAGAGAATTTGGCCACATTTTGAACAAGGCAGTGTTGTAGCTACCCAGTCACCCACATATTTGACCGTTCAGCTCACACACGCTCACTGGATCACGAGACTTGTCTTTTTTCATACTCGCAAACCACGTCACATTAAGGTGACTCATCGGACATCGATTATCTGTATCGTTTAGTGAGTGTAGCGACTTCTCATGTGCTAACGCGTTCACGTTGCCGAACCCAGTCAGGACACACAGACTCGCGCGCGCGCAGGGACCAGGATGTCAACCTAGGACACAAATCCACGGACAATTATGGAACACGTGTAGCAGCCATACTGTGGAGAAAACATGTTCCCGCCGTCCAGACTTTCACAGACGATAAGTTCCTCTGTTGACTTGCTCCACATTTCGCGTTGCATTTATTTTTATACGTGTTGCAACCCACCACTGTCAACCATAGTAAAAACTTTCTAAGTTCATATACCTCCTAAACTGTATTATGGCCATCAACAACAGTGCACTAATAGTGTCTCCTACAGCAAATTTCACCGAGTGAAATATCCAAGCTTGATATACTCAGTAGGCTATAATACTTGCGACACTGGGTACTAAGGTCTGTGGTATCAACACATCATAAACGAGAGATTCAGCGGGATACCCGGTGAGTCCCCCGGAAAAACAAATTGTTTTGCAAATGAGTGTATTTCGCTAATTTTGTACAATTTGGGTTCAAGCAGAACATGAGGTAGGCGGAGACTGTGCCTACCTTATGAGCCCTAAGAAGGGCGAAACCGGTCGTGGGCTGTCAGCAACCTTATGAGTAGTGTATTACGTCTATACATGTAGCGCGATTTATCGAATGTCCTACCAAATGAAACATGAGACAGTACATTTCCTTGCTTGGAAACATCATAAACAAGTGATTCAGGGGAGTTTCTTTTAAAAGCCTAATTTGTTTGCAAATGAGTGTATTTCGCTAACACAATGGCGCATTTCAACCAATAACTCAGGTGGTTTCAGGGGACTGAAAGGTGACAACTCAAAACAGACTCTGAATCATTCGCTTCTATCGCACACCTTATGATATAACTCTCCATGTTGTCAACATCACTTTTTCGGTCTCAGCAAGCTACATTTCAGACGTCATAGTTCATTAATTCCGACGGTTTGTCAGAGTCATTGTCCGAGGACTATCTTTAAGCTCGTATGAGCGGTACTCTCACAACGAATGTCACAAGGATAATAGGTAGATTGTACATTTTGGTTCCATTCATGAGGGCTTTCATGTCTGTGCGTAATATCTACCGGGTTTTTCTAAAATGTATGTTCCACTTGAGGTAGACAAACCAAAGCCTGGTGATAATCGCACGTTAGGCATGAGATGAACTTGCACCTCATGGCTTACTGGGATTCTCTTTCAAAAACCAGATGCTCAATTTTCTCTAGAGATACCGTTTGATGATGAAGCGGAATTGCGCTTCAACGGTCACCCTCCTGTGATTTTATAATTGGCGAGTGATAAGAAAATTATTATTTAGTCATCTAATTGATCGAGGTCATTTGCACCCAGGGATGCATGATTCATCGAACGCAACTACTGTCAGGAAGGTCAAATTCCCGAAAATAATGCGAGAATGCTCTACTGAGACATTCAAACTTCACTAGAATCGCAGTAAGGAAGCTGCTGATAGGGGAATCGATCGATTTAGCGACGGCCGACAATGATGAGTGTTCACACGTGACACATAAGCACGGCCGACGATGATAACCGTTCAAGCATTCCTGATTGGACAGTCTAGATCAAGGTCGAAAGTGCGCTTTAAATGACGCGACGCTCCTTGTAACTGTTGGGACTAAGGCAGTTGTGTTTCTCGCTGGCCAGTCTTTATCCGACACTAAGGTACTGGACTGGGAACAGCAGTTAATAACAGCAACAAAGGCTGCTTCTTGGTTTAACGATGATACACTAATGGGGAGGTATGCGAGTAGTATTTTTTCTCGCAAACCCGCTTCTCGTCTATTGAAAAGTGAGATCTCTTACGGAATTTGTGGAGTCGCTCTGTATCATTTACTTGCAACTAAGTACTAGTCAATGAATATCCGGGAAAGTTTAGGAAGACGCGTTCAAGGAGTAGATGGATATTCAGTTTTGTCAACAAGATGCATATGAGACTTTTGCTTCCCTGTCCACTAGTCTGTAGCTGTTCAGCTGGCATTTTCTAGTAAATAACTCCGCAGTGAGGACATTCTTCCTTTCATTGTTAGTAGAGTTCCCTCCATTGTTGTCCGATATGTGCATTCATTGAAACTGTCCAACCGTATCAACCCATATTTCATGATGGGGTTCCACTCAAAAGTTAAGAATTCACCATTGCACATTGTCCAGTGGTTTAAACTTTATTCTTCAGATGTGAGAAGTACATTGAATCCACGAATGTCCGCCCTGTAGGCCATATTACTTTTGGTCCTCCTTGTTCAAGGTCACTGCCAAAACCTCTGGTGCGGATCTCCACCAACTCAGGTCGTTTTTTATGTACGTTTTAGTTCACATAGATTTCTGGGATTAAATGTTCCAACACTCCAGATTTTTCGGAACTTTGAGCCAACGAATTTTGACAAAAGTGACTCTCTGTGACCGTAGTGAGGTGGCTACTACTCATCCTCAATGTTTGAACCGTGTGAGTAGTATGGACCACCAAGCCATCATTCACTGTCACTGTTTTCCTTCGGATATTGGATCATCGGACAAGAGCATTAGAACTAAACCATCTCTTCATCTTTTGGCCCTTTCAGCTGATGGCCGCTCAGGGCAAAGTAAATGAGGATTCAGCTACTTCACACGGCTTTCAGCTTCATAATCTGCCTTGGCATGGACAATCATAAACAGATACCAGGATACTACGTTCTCAGCATCCCACTTGATCAATTTGGACACCATCATCCAACTAGGTGACTTTGCTTAACTAGGTAAAGTGGAAATTAAAGCGTACATACCCGGTACAACTCTCACAACACCTGAAACTGACATTTTAAAACTATGCTTAATTTTCCGTTCCGGAGGAATTTTTTGTTTAACGCAAGTGAACTAAAATTTGTTCATTCTTCTCGCGCGAAACTTTGTGTTATTTTGCGGACTTTTCAATCGTCAGATCAACATGTATATTCGTTTGTTTTTTTTGGGTTGGTGCAGTTGCGTCGTTCGTGGCTTTTTGAGTTACGGAGTTCCTGGGATGCACATTTTGGAATGCTTCATCTGTAGCCAACGTCGGCTCTTTATGCATTCAAGCCTTCGTTATGGAAAAACCGGATCGCGTTTCTAAGCGGTCGACATTCACTGGGTCGGCCGTAAACGATAGCTTACTACCAACCAACTAAAGTCTAAAGCCAAGATTTTCGAGGAAATGATACTACCTGCGTAACGGTGATACTACTGATGGGGAAGGCATGCAAGTAGTATGCTTTCTCGTAAATCCGCCTTGAAGAGTGAGATCTATTACGGAATATGTGGAGTCGCTTTGTAGCGTTTGCTTGGATTTGAGCAACGATCAATGAATATCCAAGAAATTTTAGGAGGTCGCGTTTAAGAAGAAGATGGATATCCAGTTTTTATAAACAAGCTTTGCTTCCCTGCCCAATAGTCTGTAACTGTTTACTTGGCTTTTATTCTCGTAAATAACTGCGCAACGGAGGCCTTCTTCCTATCACCCGTAATGATAAAAGACAAACTGCACAGATGCGTTGATTTCTGTGATAACAAGGCGGTAACGTTTTACAGAAACGCACTCCCTGGCCCCTTTTGATTTTTTGTGTCGTTCAACTTGTTCCAATCGCAACTTTGTGCTCCGATCGGAAACCGTTTATGCGGAAAAGCCAGGGAACACCGCGCGACTATCTTGTCTTGGGCAATTTGACCCAGTCAATTTCTAGCCGAGCTCTGACATCAACCGAAGAACGGTGTACTTGACGGGCACTTGGACAAGACACCGCATTTCTCGTCACTCAACTACTCACTTGAAATCACTTAGTCACACGTTGATTGGCCCCGTCGACCGACGATCTCATGTGAGTTGGCACCGCTCTATTGAAAAAAAGGACTCCCATTTAGCAAACCACGCAGGACATAACATAATCTGTTTTGGCTTCTGGTTGTCCGCGCAGAGAATCGTTTCGTCCTAAAAGTGTTGGTACTGGGCCACCTAAATAACATGTGGTAGAGCAAATCGAAAACTTCAAAACGCAAATCAGTTTCAAAGTACACGGAAATTCATTAGAAAGCAACATTTTTTGAGATGAACACCATCTTCAGACCCTATTCCGTTAAAAATAGGCCTAAAACAGCGGGCTGTTTAGCTCACTTACGACATGCAAGCTGCTGCGATGAATTTGTTGCCAAGCGACCACCTTTTGCACTTCTACGACAATTTTGAAGCGATTTTCTTCGCTTTTTCATAACCAACAATTTCAAGCTTGTAATTTTCCCGCTATTTTTCAACCATCCCATGTGTAATGATTACTGTCTGGCAATTTCGAATCAATCCCAACCACGAGTCTTGTTTCAGTTGATTTGAAAAACGGGGAAGAGCTTTGTTATATCTGCTGATTCGCCGACCTGTGGTATCTGCTGCTAACCCGCTCCAGTGCCTATTGTCGGAGAAAAATGACTCACAGTAGGGAACACAACCGCTATATTCCGAACAAGCGAGTGCGAGAGCAAAAGTTACAACGGCCCCACGCTTTTAGAGGGGACTTTCTGACATTGATCCAGGCTGTTTGATAGGCGTTACTGAACCCCCATCAACATCGATCGTGCCTCTATGAAAAGCCTGAGCGCTGATCACATTCGGTCGTGCTTCTGTGGCGTGCATGAACACTCATCAGGTTTTGCTGAATTGATTGAATGATTGACTGGCCTGGATGCTTGCCGGCTTT
>NW_008751765.1:645989-661526 GCF_000715545.1 Opisthorchis viverrini | reverse complement strand
AACCCCAACCAAAGATGTCATTTTGACCAACAGGATATTTGCTAGTTTATTTTGACTATTTCTAGTGTTGTATTAGTTAGCAGTATTGTTTTTATTGTAGTAGAATACATCAGAATATCGGAAATAGAGGAACATCAATTTAACTTACCAAAAACAAATAGCAACAGTCCAATTACATAGTTGAAAAAATCCATTTGAGCACTGAAAACCGCGCACAGTTAGATCAGACGTGTTTTCGCAGTCAGATACATACGGATTCTGATTATGGTTTACTGAATAAAAAACGCATAATTCGTAGGTTGGCGGATAGTTTAAAGAATGCCGTGCACTAGTAACAAATATCTGATTGGTCGATTCCCAAAGCTGCTTCAGAAAAATTGACCAATCAGATTTGGCTACACGCGAATTGCCGTGCCACGCTTCCGCGATGGTGATTTATGGGGGTAAATTTATCGGTTTCCTTCAAATTAAGGAAAAAGTCGAAAGACATGAAAAATCCCGCAATTGTACTCAGAGATCCGGCAAAAACGCTACCGAAACTGTTACCTCGGGGAATTTTGTCAAGAATGGGAAATCTGAAAAACGTAGTTCCAGCAGTTCGGTAGACAGAAAAGAGGGATATCCAAATCCAAGGCTTTTGGTAAAACTTTGCGGACAAGACATCTTACGCGATCTCTTAAAAACAATATTTTACCATGGCATCTAACATGTCTTCAACGTAAATATATTATGGTCTACATCTGTCACGGAAGGGGACCCAGTATGCCGTGCCATGTTTACTGTAGCTTCGAAATTAGTCTGTATTATGTCATTATACATCGTTGGTATCACTGGTCGTGGGTGTATCACCATGAAATACTTGCTTACGTGTCCGGACATGTTTGCTGTAAAACCAAAGAAGACATATCACCTGATGTACCACCTGAATTTCATCCAAGCCAAAGGGAATCGCTCAGTAGACGGTCTGTTTTGGCACGCAGTTTGTGCCGTTGGTTTGCTTTCACCTTCTGTTCTAGATGATCGCTGATATTTGCAGTAAATTTCTATCATTCACTCACTTTTCGTCTGTCTATATGTTCAGAGCTTTACAGACCCAGGCATCAAATATTCACCCCGATAGCTCCGGTTATTGACTCAGCAATTAAACAGAAACTTTGACCAGAAGAAATATTTCGAATGAACTAACGATTCACGATTCTCGTGATTAACCTGATAGGCCTTGAGCCCTTAAGTTTGAGTATTGCACGGTGCCATTGATCCCTTAAGGTGGTCATCCGTCCACCTAGATTCTTCTGGGCGGATGCACCCAGGAAAGGAGTATATCACCTCGCTTATCACTTATATCGTTTATCGCAGCGCCACATGGACCCCAACATATACACATACGGAAACCCATCGTGGACTTTTGAGGACTGCTTTCCAACTTCATGAGTAGTATGTTACGGTTGAACAGGAATGGGAGCATCGTTCAAGAATGGGTCGGTGAACACTTGTTTCAACATATCCCTTCTGGAACAATGCCTTCTCAAACGGTTCCAGTAAATTTCCACTCGGTAGGGTCAAAACAAACTTACTACTTAAATTGGCCCTGCATTCAAGTACAATTTGTCTTGTTGGTAGTGTGATAAACGCCGAGAAACGCTTTTCAAAGCGACATACCAGCAAACCGGCAAGATCCACACGGAAGACCTAATCAGGGTGCAATTCAATCTGAAGTGTTCTTCAGACGTTTACTCTTGAGTTGAATTTTGGGTTGATGGAAGGGCTTAAAGAGAAATCAGGCTGCGTAGGACATATACGGACGAGAAACTCACCAAGCCATAGTTGGCTCTAACCTCCACGGAATGGCTGTAAATCCTGCCGAGCAGTTGCACGGGTCTACTTGGTGGAAATTCCGTCTGATTTTATGACAGGATGTCGTGTTGGGGGAGGTACGGTAGCAAACCCAACCACAAGAGAGGTATGATCGTTTCTTACTGAACTGCCAGTATTTAGTTACCAATGAGGGTGGAAGGAAAAATTCTACTATGTGGTTAGTCACGTGGTCACAGACTGATCAATCAGTAAACAGAAACGGCACGAGTACCCTGTTTCCCTCTTGGCCAATCACATTAAGAGATGACAGATGATCTCCAAGTGATATATAAACACATGCAGGCAAAGTGGAAGTTCTCAAACAATTGCTCACCGATGATGTCTGTCCGCATGGTGACGAAACGTTTGAAAACCAATTGAAAAGCTCGGCAAGCAGATCAACAGCCACCTGATAAGTAATCAATAAACGACATACACCCTCTGAACAAGTGTTTTGGTCGAGATCAAAAAATGTTCGTCAACAGCTGGCTGCATTGGCTCACGATCTGGCGACGGTCCCCAGATTTGATCGAGTAATAGATTCCGAGCCCAACGTGGACTGTCCTTGTTCGTTCTGGCATTGAGACAATCATCGATTTTCCAGCAACTTTGAACTTATTTATACAGTGAAATTTAAATTAAACGGGTGTTTTCCAGTTAAGTGGAGGCTATAACCTCTGTTCGGCGGTAACACGTTTTCACTGACTAGCTGTCGTGAAACCAGAAGGAAGCACGAAGGGTGAGATACTGTCAGGTTATCCAACTGTCGGCAGGAGTAGTCGAGTTAAGGTGATAGTAACTCTTTACTTAGGTCGGATTCGATGTGCTCATAAGAAAAGAGTTTCCACGGAGTTCCTCTCCTGCTTCAAGGAATTAATTCCTACACACACTAACCGGATCATGCGGGGCTCATGTAAACGTGACATGTGATGGAGATGTAGTCTCCGAACTCTGCTTGGATAAAAAACAAATTCTGCAGGATCCACCCTGCCCATTACTGACAGTCACCCGTATTGCATCATTCCTACGTATCCCCAATTCTACCACAATGTTTATTCATTTTGAAATTGAACTAAATTGTGACGGGAAAATCCCTTCAACTGTCAGACGGAAGGCGACAGTACGGAATGCAGGAATCTGATTTACTTTCCAATGGCTCTTAGATTGTAGCTCTTCGGATAACGAATCATTCTGTTTTGAATTTAGACATGTTTTCCTTAATTTCTTTCTCTCTCTCTGTATTCCGAGGTGCTTTTGATCTCGAGTGGAGAGGGATAAAACTCAACAGGAAACGGCTATCGACGGACTATTAGCTGCCTTTGGCTCTCTCGAAAGACGGCAAGTTTACTTAAAAGCTTTTGGGCATTCAGGGCAGTATCGAAAGTCACGTGTTTCAGAGTTGGATTCGTTGTGAGTTTCGCTTCAAAATAAAAATCGATAAGAGCGGAAGTGTATCTCTTTGAAGTGCGACTGCTGCCCATCCGGTTTTACGACTAAAAACACCCTTTCGGTCAGTTGGCCCATGTTCAGCGGTATAAATCAAACTGTGCTCCCCTAATAAACTAATGTGATCCACATTAGGAAAGGGGTTCTTAACAGGGAGGTGTACATGCATTTTTCTGATATTTTCACCCCCCAATACGGATTTATTACTAAGTAGTTTTATTCATACATTTATCGAAAAATCATGCGCTGGTAGCTTATCAAAATCATGGTTGATAATTAAGCAGTTCGTACAATGATATGGTGAGTTCTGAGACCGTGTAATTCCCTAATTGAAGGCTTCAGAACCTAACCTTGGGATCACGTGTTCATCAAACGGTTTGTCTTGTACCAGATGTCCACAGATCTCCGCTTTCATCTGACTGCTGATGAACAAGCAGAATTATTCACATGAGTGTTCTTCACACCCAGTGGATTGCGCGATAGTTGCCAAGCAATGGGTTTATATCTGGCATTTTACCCTCAGAAGAGATTTACCGGTCGGCGAACCCCTGGATGTGGCAGGGGTGAAGCGGAAACCCTCGACCAACTATCCACTTGTCTTCAGCCGTACGTTCACCCACTGGGATTCAATAAGGACCATGCTTTCAAGGATCCAAACACAGCAGTTCAGACTACTGACTTATTTTTCAAGTACTATCCAACCGCGGAGAATATCGAAGTTGTCGTGTGAAACTCACACTGTGTTGATTTTGTGCACGGTAACGGCAAACAACAAGCGGTGTCCGTTAGCCTTTCAGTTCGCGGAAATGATTGAACATCGTATTTTAACCGTCAAGCTTCATTGAACACTTCAGAGGTTAAAGCAGATGACAGTGTAATGGTGTATACTACTGATGCAGGATGCAAGTAGCCTACTGTATGCCGCCCAAGTCCCGCTCCCACATTCGATGGAAGGTTACTACGGGAATTATGGAACCGCTTTGTAATGTTCGTTCACTATTGTTTAATGTCAGATGAACATTCAGGAAAGTTCAAGAGGACTCTTTCACTCCAGAAAATTTTTGCTTTCGTATCTAATGACATGTAGCCCCTCAGTTCATGCCAAGGCTGTGCTTTCCTTCTTTCACCACTGTCCGTGAGTAGACTGGACGCCTTACCTTCAAACCTTTTTGCAATGACACCTACCTACTCATGAGTAGTACGAAAATCCACACAAATCGAGAAATGGGAAAGTGAAACCGTCTTGTTACAATCACTGATGAATTTTACGGACCTTAACAGCATGCTTCCTAGCATAGGTCGGAATACAGTGTTTGTGTACGACATACGAAAGTGTGTGGAGAGAGAAGACAAGCCACTGTTTGGAATGACTTCCCCATGAATTCAGTGAGTTCGCAGAAGGTCTGAATAATACTCATCAGGTGGGTGCATAGGGATTGGTCACGTGACACCTTGCTCAAGGGTGTCAGGGTCTCCTTAGATTGTGAACTACAACTGCACGTCTTTCTCAGTCTGACTACCTGTTCATTTTCTCACAGAATTCCAACAAAACATTCAAAAACTGACTCGATGCCTTCCGGATGGTTTGTTAGTATTCTACATAGCCCACTGTCAAAGCCGCCCCCTTCACTTACTTTCCTTGAATACAGCGGACTGCACGCCGCTGTGTTCTAGGCCTTCATTGTGGGGGGGGGGTGGCGGCTGTTCAAGGCGTTGGGCCAAGCCCATCAGCGACGCCTTAATTCGCATATTACCCACATGTCATTTTATTTCAAAGCTATTCAAAGGTTTAAGAATCTCATTTACCATCGTTTTCCATAAAGATCTATAGGAGGAGCCAGTCAATACTGAAGAGCTGAGAAGCTGTTTCATTCTCATTGGGAACCTCCAGTATGACACCCTTCAAAACTCCAGGGGACATTGAACTCGCGACCATCCGTCCAGTGGCTGAACACCTAACCACTTGGTCAGAAGAGTGAATAAACCTCACTTAGTCAGGATATTACCTCACTCATCTTTCACTCACGGAAACCGGTCACACTTCTTGCTCAACTCTTCGAGTGACGACTTTTCACATGTGAGTTTCACTCATCTTGTACAAGCACACTTCCTCTGAGCTATTTACAGCTTGTTGGCAGTGTGAAGAGATTTGGGAATTTTAATGGAAATTCTGCCCTTGAGTTGAAGTCATTCTACACTAAAAAGTCAAGAACCGCAGGACTTCAGATAACCAAGTTCCTGTCCGTCCCAGTTGGTTTCCGCTGTTTACTTGGCTTTCCTTCTTTCATATCGGTTATGTAAATCAGTTTCGACCGTTCTCACTTCTAACTCAAACAAATGACAAAATCAAAGTGTACAACCAATAAAATGACAGAAGTGGCTCTGAGAAAACCTCAGACTTTGGCTCAAATATACGATAGATGAGGGGCACTGGCAATTCAGTTATGTTTAAAAAATGAATGAAAGACAAAATGTTGCTCTGAAAATAAAATAATCGCTTTGTCAATGACAGATTGGATTGGTGCCTGAGTGTAGTAGTGGTGAGGAACCGTTCTTTAATTTAACTACTGACGAGGAGAATAAGTAGCTAAATCCGTAAATCCAGAAAAAGTTCATGGGGCTTTGTGTTGGAAACCCTCTGCTTAGTTGCTTGGTGTTGCGCAAACCACAGACGATTCACATAGATTGTAGAGGCGTTTGCCTTGTCAATGGAAGCACCGCGGTTTCATGAGGGAATGATGCCCATTCCTAGCCAATCAGTGCGGTTCTTGTAGTGCCATGATTCCCTTGAGCATGATTCACACCTGGTTCGTAGACGCGGAGCAGCCGTCTGCGAGTTACATTGCACGAAAGCTCATCGATTTATCCACATTCAACCACAGACAATAATTTGTCTCTTGGTGTAAGCAAACACTGGATTGCGTTCTTCAACTTGTGATTTTAAATGAAGCATTTGCAAAAGGAGATCCTGAACACCTGTTATTTTGTCTTTTTCCGAGTTTTTGGGAGTTTGATGTCCATCATACCCCCTATTGTGAGAAGGTGTCACAGGCCCATACAAATTTCGTCACGTGACCCTTGGTTAGATGTGTTCTGAATACCGGAAATTCGCTTCTTACAGCGAGTTAATTTTTGCGGTTCACTTACCTTTTCTATATCGCTAGATGTGGGTACGGAAGCTGCGTGCAATATCGCATTTTAACCGGTACACATGCCACTGGCGTCTACTGTGTCAGTCACGTTTTGCAACGAAACGAATGCACGGGCTAAGTCTTTAGACAAAGTGTCTTGGCCTTTAGATACACACTATGATCGGTGGCTATCTGGAGGTGCAGTCGAGCTATCCTTGAGCCCTGATCACCCGACTGCCACGGAGGCGCCGACATCATCCTGAATACCCTGACTTTTGATCAGTCCTACTCACTCATGACCCAGCTACTGGAAACTGCTCAACGAACGTTATTCAGCGGAAATGTAGATAGTCTTGAGCCCATAAAATTTCTTCTCTCAAAATAATGCTTACAGATTTTCGCTCTTTGGAGACTTTTGGAATTTTCTTCGTGGAAAAGAGTCCATCGCCCCCAGAGCTAATCCAGGATAGGATGGTAACATGAAGAGTGGAGTTTTGCTCTGCTGGTTTAGAAACCACGGAGGAATGACAGTTTATCTGGATCGAACTCATATAGTTCTGCCGCGCAAAAATCAATCTCAGACACAGTTGTTCCGTCTGTCACACGTCCGACAAGGCCAATCGGTTAGATCGAAAGTCCAGTCCAGTGCTGTCCGTCTAATTTGGTGTGAACTTACCAGAATAATCACGCCAGGACCGGTGGACGATCGTTAAAACGAGGACGATGTGAACCACCTGCGATCAAATGAGTTTAAAGCCACACAGTTTGACAGTTCCGTCGAATTGTTTCCACAAATAATTGCTGCAATTTCTGCAACCTTTTCCCGTCCAATCTGATTACTTTTCGATAATATCACGCGTTGATTCCACTGTTGTTCACATGTTTTTGTTAAGTTGTTGGTAGAGTGAGGATGTTTGGGATTTTTGTGGAGATTCCCTCCTTTGAGTGAAGCCAGTTTATGCTAAAAAGCCGAGAAACACTGTGGAGCTGTCTCATTCTTATCGGGAATCATGAGCAGTGCGCATCTCACGAAATTCCGAAGAATCTCGAACCCGCGACCTACTGGCTACTAGTGTGAACATTAAACCATTCGGCCACGAGTGGCTGATCCGCAGTGTGATCAACTCGCACTTGGGCAGGATATAGCGTCGCTCATCTTTCAATCGCGGGATCCATATCACGTGCTTTTTGGATTTTCCCGAGTTCAGTTAGTTACTTGGAGAACAAATGTACAAGCGTTGCGTTAAAGTTGTTGTCTCCCCTCGTCTAAAACCGAAATACCCTTACAACGGTGTGAGCTTGATGAAATTGCCCCAGGTTCGTTAACAATTTCTTGTGAATGGGCTAAAAAACTGAGCCGTTGCAAGGTAAGAATATTCTTGATGTTCAATCCAACTTGATCTTGGGACGATTCCCCCTTCACTTGTGTGCTCCGCCTATGCGCCTTTGATCTCCAATTGTTTTGATCACCCGCGCCGCCACTCATCTTGCCGCAGAAGCCGTCCCGTTCAGTAACCGTGTATCGGCATGCGTGTCCGTATGCGAATGTGCGCAGCTGACCTACGCAGGTTGCCCACACGCGTTCCCGTCTCATGTGATCAATGGGAATCACGAGACTGTCATCAGAAGGGACTACGGAAACCAACACTACTTAGCCATCATTCCGCTTGCCGTTGTTTGGTGTGTATGCACTGTGTCACTTGAGGCTATGAACGTGGACGCTTACGTGTTGTTTTTATAAATCAGCTTATATTTTTTTAAGTAGTATTGCAGAAATACGAACCCAATTCCTTCCTTTGATATTCAGGATTGTCGACCACGCGTGTCACTCAAAGTTCCCAAGCGGAAACCTCAACACTTGGTGTTAATCGTTCATCATACATTCTCAAGGTCTACAAGCGCGAGTCATCGTAATTGAAGCGATAAACATGTTAACCCCTTCGGAGAAATTTATGTCCAACAAGTGACGGGAAAGTGAAGCAACCGATGACTTGTCATTTGACGACTGAAGAGCTTGATCAACCGCGTAGAATATCTTTCCGTAACGAATCTTCCCGCGACCTCCTGGCAAGTATTTTGAACACTTAACCTTTTGGCTACTCGTGGCCGAACGGTTAAGTGTTCAAACCACTGGCAGGGAAGTCGCGGGTTCGAGACTGCTGATGATTCCCAATAAGGATGAAACAGCTGTACGGTGCTTCTCGGCTTTCCAGCATAAATTGGCTTCATTTACAGGACGAAATCTCCTCAAACTTAATCGTTTACTGAACCGCAAAAGAACCAATACATAATCATGCCTCCGGGTAGGGTTAGGTTAACCAATTGTCCGTAGAAGGTCCTTTGTTTTATGTCGGTGAATGGGATATCCCCTGTGTTACTTATTTGATGGATATTTCCCCCAGCGTTTACCGGATTTTACAGTTAAACATCCATAAAAACGGGTATAATGTTAGTCAGTAGCCCCCTTGGCTGCTTGTAAACATCATACTACGGTCAGATGACAATTATAAAACTTTCGCTTAATTGTTCACCATCGTCACCACATAGTTAACCGTAACAATAGCTCGATCAAATAATCGCCTCGTTACCAAATGGTCATACAGTCACTTTTCTTTCGCATTTGGGTGAATGCAGGAAAGATGGCACGCGCTACCACAGAAAGGAGGAGGGCTGAGGGGTTATTTATTAGAAAATGCCAACTGAACAGTTACAGGTCGTTGAGCAGGGAAGCAAAACTCTCATATGCACCTTGTTGACAAAAAATGAGTATCCATCTTCTCTTTAAACGCGTCTTCCTAAACTTTCTTGGATATTCATTGATTGTTGCTCAAATCCAAGCAATTGCTACAAAGAGACTCTACAAATTCCGCAATAGATTACACTTTTCGACAAACTCGAAGCGGATTTACGAGAAACCATACTACTCGCATGCCTCCCCATCAGTAGTATCGCCGTTACACCTATTCCATCTTGGGTGGTTGTTCGCAGTATTCCACGAACCGCACCGCCAGCTCGACTAATTATAGCCATTGACTTTGCAATCACACGCTAACGGTAGACCGTTCTCAGTTACGCATATACCTCGGGATGCGATGGGCGATATGAATATTGACTACTGGCAGCTTAGCTGATTCGGCCCTCGCGAAAAATGGATATCCCTGAGGTAGCCTAACGTTAGTACACAAAAGACGATAGTTATAAAAAGTAAGAACTGTGCTTGATTACTTGATAGACAAAGAATTTTAGCTCCAGATTGATCATCGAGGTCGCGTTAATTTCAGCCGCCTAAAACAGCAACGAATCACCAGAGTAAGAATTTGAAGCCTTAGCTCACAACGTACTGCAAGCTAACCCGCACGAATCTCCTGAGCCAGCCGGTGCCGACCCACTTCCGGACTGCATTTCTGCCATTTTTAAGTCTTGACAGTGAAGTGGCAGAGGAGTGTTTGTGAAATTACAGTTGGTAGGCCAATTCTGATTGCTAAAAGAGTGGCCATCGTTCGTTCGTGATACACACTTTAAGGGTACTGTGGCGTCTCAGTCAGCACAGTTAGCCGGGGCGTCCAAGAAGCACGATTTCGAATCTTGCAGATGTTTAAAAGTTTGCCTAACAGGATAGATGGAACTCTCTAGAACGGACCTCATTCTATACACATGGCATTCATAAGAGAAGGGTGAAAACTTATCCAAGTGTTATGGAAAATGGAACATTTACTGCTTAATAGGCAGCTTGTTCTGGTTCATTATGCGTTACGTTGAAGAAATTATCTTCTTAGAACTGTTCAGCCAATATATATTCGCTGATTGCTCTTTCTTGTACGCACATGGCAACCGGTGGCCACCGGTGGTCAAGGGTGGCCAAAGGTGGCTAAAGTTTTGCAACGTTATTACAACCGATTCCGTTAAAGGATACAAGCCAAATATATTAGTGGCCGCATAAAATTCCTCCAAAAACTATGTTATATTTTGGAGCCCTATTCAAAAGTCACCCTTGAAACCGGTTTGTTTAAGTGCACAACCGATTCAACATGTCCTGTATTGTGCCATGTCCAGTTTCACTAGACTTAGGCACCTTCCACTCATCTGTTCCGGCGCGGTATGGCCCATCGAATTTTCAGACTTGCCACTTCATAGTGTTGAATATGTATGTATAATGTATATGCTCCTGTATTATCGAAAGTCATTTACTATGGCAATTTGTTTAAGTGAGCGAATTCTCAAGGTCAATAAACACCACCGACTGTGAATACGTTAGCTGATGATAAAAAATCGCTAATTGTGGAAAACGTTGACTCACATAGAATGAACGTAACTTTCAGGTATTTTTCCGCCGGAACAAATTTCCTCAACACTCTAGAGTTTAAATGGCTTTTGGAGATGCAACATATGCGTTTGCGCATTCGTGCAAACAAATTTTGGTCGATGATTCTTTGTTGCCAGTAAAAATTCCGTAGTGCACGCTAATTATTTGCTAAACGTCGTGAACGTTTGCTGGCGAAAACCAGAGTTTTCCATTACAGGTTGCGAATTATGCTACGAAGACCTCGAGGTTTATCGATTGGGAACATGGAACATACGTCAATCCTAGCAGACAGCTGAACGAACCTGACTTACGCACACGACTAACATGCGGCTGGGGGTACACGATGCCCAACTAACTAGTCAGATAGAACCTACGTCAACCATACCGGACTGCTGAGCGGGCCGATTAACTGGAAGCCGGTCGCACAGAAACTTAGACAACTTGTGGTTGTGTTCGAGAAAATAAGAGGTGACTGCCAGTTGGTTCCTTTGCCTCCGCAGACAAAACCGCACTGGACAGCTGGTGCTTTGCGTACTTTTTTATCAGAAAATACGCCCGGCTTACTAGCTTCTTCGGATTCCCCGGCTTCCCGTTGGTCTTGGAGGGCACCTGCTGCATTTGTAGTGCACATATTCGTAGCGCGTTGGTGCTTCGATTTCTTGATGAACGCACAACCACCACAAAGTTATCTTTCATGTATTGATTTAAGGCCTTTTCAAATGCCGTGAAGGATGGAAACGACACGCCCAGAAATTTCTCAACGAACGATTGTGAAGCCCCTTCCGAAGCCATAAAACACGAATTGCAAAGCCAACTGTGCGCCGATAATTTTCAAAAGATACCGATTAAAACAAATCGCAAAAAAGTGACGGCAGATGAGGGTGATTTTTGGACTGAGCACATACGCAAAGAAGTGCATCATTTTGACGCTAACGTTTTTATTTCACCCACAGGGGTTTTGCAGGAAAATGCATTGTGCGTCGAACGTGCAGCATCAGGGACGCGTCATAACTTTCGAAAATTCAGTTCCGTCGTGTGAATACTGAGCGCCTTAGCCGGCAGTTAAATGCGGATCGGTGTGGTGGATGACCTTGAAATTTCGTTAATCTAAACAACGTACCTAAGCAATATACTTCGGATTCCACGGCTTTCCACTGGTCTTGGGGGGCGCCTGCTGCATTTGTAGTACACCCATTCGTAACGCAAAGTAGCGTTGGTGCTTCGATTACTGGATGAACGCACAAATACCACAAAGTTATCCTTCATGTATTCATTTAAGGTCTTCTCAAATGCCGTGAAGGATGAAAACGATACACCCACAAATTTTTCAACGAAAGCCACTTCCAAAGCCATAGCACACGAAGTTCAAAACCAAATGTGCGCCAGTAACTGTCAAAAGAGATGGATTAAAACAAATCGCAAAAAATGACGGCAGATGATGGGGATTTTCAGACTGGACACATATGCAAAGAAGTGCAACATTTTGACGTTGAAGTTTTTATTTGACCCGCAGGGTTTTTGCAGAAAAATGCATTGTGCTTCGAGGCGTCAACGCGGTATGGGGCTTTCAGTATTCGCACAATGAAATTGAAGTTTCGACAGCAATGATGTGCCTGTGATGGAATATAGCGATCGGGCGATTGAGTAAGAAGTACTAGTTCAAAAGTTTCAGCCTTATTTAGGTATCCTGATTTCCCATGGAACCTGGGAACTTATTCCACCAGACTTCCGACAGGAGTATTGCTGCATGTGTGGGCAATGAAATTTGGTGGGTTGCAAATAAATCTCCGCACAATAAAGTGGTTTTCGGATTTGGCACGTACGCAAACAATGTGACATTTCGGCGCAGAAGGTGTTACCCCACACATAGAGATTTTGCAGCTGAGAGCATTGTGCCGTTAATGGGCGCCTTTCAAAGGAGCAAGCCGAAAAAATAGAAGACGGCGTCACAACCAAGCAGACTCAAGGAAGGAAGATCACGACGAAACGCAAACTGGGAACGGACCAACTGCAAACAGACCCGAAGCACCCCAAAACAGCCACTCAACCAACCATTGGAATGACAGGCATACAGACCACAACGCAGCTAAACAAAATCACGGTCGGTCCCACCATGATGCAACAGAGAGCATATACCAAAATCTACACAAGTGCAGCTAGGCACGGATGAAGAAGCTTTTCATCTGCGCACTGACGATGCGTCCTCGACTAGAGACGAAACGTTTGCAAGCTCGGCGAACAGATCAACTGCCATTCGATCGACCACCAGTAAACACAATCGAACTACCCATACTTCGACAAACTGACAAGCCGCCAATTCCATTTAACTGGTTCTCAGTTTCACAGCATTTTGTGGCTCTCAGTAATTGCACAATGGATTTGAAATTTCGAAAGTTATGACGTGTCCCTAATAAACTAAATTAATCGGGCAATTGAGTTGAGATACAAGCTCAAACATCTGAGCCCTATTCAGACATCCTGAAGTCTCAGAGATGCTGGAAGTTATCCCACAAACTTTTCAACCAGAGGAACGTTTGCTTCAAAAGAACAACGAAATTTGGTGAGCTGCAAAAATATGAACGTAGATTCGGACGATTTTTGGTTTGAGCACAAACGCAACAAAATGCTACATTTCTGCATAGAAAGCTTTATTCTACTTGTACGTATTTTGCAGCTGAGAGCATTGTGGAGATAATGGTCACCGAATTGTGTTGGAGGCATGGACTGGCTACTTAAGCCAACTGGGTCGTCAAACAATGAAAAAATTCACCGAATCCGCTGATGATGTGTGGCAAGTGAGACTATTGTGCAAAGTGGGTAATCGGAGGATAAAACCCATTACTGTGTATTTGTGCGTTTTAATAGGCCATTTCTGACCTTCATCTCTATGGTGCTGAAAATTTGACAAATTTGCTTGTTCAAATATACGCTAATATGTCCTATCTGAGTGAAGCAAGGTAACCTCTTGCTCCATAAATATGATGAAATGTCATGATTTCTCGCTATCCAGCCCACTCGAAACATATAACAGTCTGTCCGACCGTCACCTCGTTAATTTCTTTCGATCTGCACGAATAAGGAGACACTTGATCAAATCTGGTTTGGTAAGTTGATTAAAACTCTAATGAAGTAATAATGGTGATATAATATGTCATTTGTGGTGTCACTGTCAGGCTATCCATTAGTAGTACCGTCCTGAAAATGAACGCATCCTGATGGGATGAACTTGGCATGATAAATTAATGCATAGAGACTAACCCGGTATCAAAAATCGCTTGAAACCCCTTGAAGGGTCGTCATATCAATGAAGGGGGTAAATGTAATTTAAGCCGCTCAAGTTGTCTGTTCATTCTGAAGAGAGGGTCTTTTCCCAGTAAATTATGAAGTTACAGACTTCGAAATATGATGGGTGTTTTCTAAGTGGTCTTGACGCCAATGGTATCTCTTCAAAACGGTCTGCGGCCACTAGAATATAAATGGATTGGTAAACCACTTATGTGGAGTTTTCTTGAGAAGGAGATTTCGGCAGTCGGGTGACCAAGACAACCTCGACAAACTCAGCACAAGCCAGTGCGAGAAGTTGGACTGTGAATCCAGATGAATCGGAGCATTGTTCGCTGGTTTCACACCGATCGATATTGGACTGATTGAGTCGTGAGTGAGAGGAAAGACCGCGGGTTGCGAATTGAGCCGGCCTAATTACCACTGACAACATTATTACCGACCTGAAGGACGCTACGGTGTTATCCTCTCACAAGAGCTTTGAAAAACGGCCAAGTGGAATTTGTGGTCTGCAGCAACTCAAACTCGAGTGTAGCAGACGAATCAAATTTACTGCTGAGTAAGGCGAGTGAGATTGCGGACTAAAATTTGGAACGGCTCATTCGTACCCCTGTGTTTATCTTGAACAGAAATAAGTAAAACTACTTTATGAATTCCGCAGCTGCTGCAGCGGTTGTCCTGGGCTCTGGCATGGTTCTCGGCTCACTAGTTGAAATTTCCTCAGTCAACTGTATTTGGTGGGGATATCAATATCCCCCAAAAACGCTGTATTTTTATGCGTGCTAGCGAACTTCTGGCATAAACTATGAATAAATCAATGGCCTATTGATATTCCATGGAATTTAAATCCGACCACTTACTTACACGATACCATCTTTTTATTGACATCGCCTGTTGATCGCGTGTTTTTGGATCATTAAAGTTTTTGTCCGAGGTTTTTCATCTTCTTACTATTCGCCGTGCTAGGAGTCTGGATCAAGCAACATAGTTGGGGATAGAGTATTGCCACAATCCGCATTATCATATTGTTTGCTCGCTGCGTGACAGAACCGTAACATATTTGGCGACGCAAGATGGAGGCAGAACAACTCAAAGTAATGTTTGAGCAACAACTGCAACTCATCAAAGTACTTACGGAGCGACTATCAACTACATCTTTGGCTTCGCCGGCGGCGTCGAGCGTTCCACAGTCGGTTGATGGAATCGCTGTCAGTATCAACGAATTTTGCTATGAACCCTCAGCTGGCATAACGTTCGATGCTTGGTTTCGTCACCTCGGAGTGTCAACAATAGCTTAACCTGAAGCACGACATCGCGATGGTCCAACTTGGGGGTCATGGCGGTTCCGAAGTTCATGCAATACATCAGGCTACGCAACAGCCTGGCCCTGTCAAATCTAGCCCAACCAAATCAACCTCGCAGTGTTCTGGTCCGAAGCAAAACAAAGGCTCAAAGAAGACACCACCTTCACAATGTTGGCACTGTGGAGCCTGGCACTTCGTCAGGTTCTGTCCCTACAAG
>NW_008751765.1:635972-642094 GCF_000715545.1 Opisthorchis viverrini | reverse complement strand
CCACCTTTACACTGTCAGCATATACGCCTACATGGGGCCCCACACTAGCCGAACTAATATCCGTTATTTATTGATTGATCAGCTTAACACCCATTGTGGTCATCTCTTACGACTTAAGGTTGTATCATCCTAAACCACTGTACTTTGATACTCGATGTGTGGACGAACTTATTCTTTGCTGAATGACGACCATTTTGTAGAGTACTGAATTCAGGCCCACCAAACACTGAAGACGTCCTTTGTCACTTTGAAGGACGTAGAGGTGTCCCACTGATGGATGATTAGCAACATCCTCGCAAGCATAGCATTGATGTTTAAGCACTGGCGCTTCTCTGCCATAAAACCGCAATTTATTTGAAAGCCTTATTTTGGGAAAAGTAATAAGAAGGGACGGAATTGTGACCGAATTCTAGGCTACCGAAATTATTCCTTGGTGCCTAAATCTTCAGACACGGGGTAGGAAAGCAAAGCGCAAGCATTGTTGACGTCGGTTATCAGCCATGTCTTTCAACGTATCCAACCACGCATGCAGAGAATCACACGCATCCTGATAGGTTAGATGAGTCGCGCAGTACCGAGATGCCTTGCGACCTCCCCTGTACTCGTCTGCCAGATCAGAAGTAACCCCCTCTATATTTGCGCCAGTATGATTTTTGGCGCTGAAAACAACACCTTTTTGGTAATCCATGAACTTCAACTGACCACATAGCCATTAGCAGACGAAGGCCAGGCTTTGTTGTTGAATGTCGATCTTCCAGAATCATTTCAGTTAACTAAAACCATGTTCTTGCCCTGGGTAAGTATTCAGTGAGGCCTAAAAACAAGCCTCCGAAGTAATCAATAGGAAAATTCTAGAGAAACAATCCAAGTAGCCTTGTTTAGCAGGCCTGTAAAGGCCTTTTGAATCCACATCCCCAGATGTCATTCGTAACAGGTGGTTAATAAGTACTACCATACGGAGAGCTTAAAACTCAGCATCTGGTGTTTTCAAAGGCCTATCAAACAAAGAGTGATCTGCATATCTGTCACCGTGTATTTCTGATGCCCTTTGCTTTCTTCGCATAAATGCTGAGCCAGAAGTTAATTTAGACGTTAGCTGAGACACTGTATAGTTGCGGAAACCGGGTTGCTTCAAAGATACTGGGAAACTCGTGTGGCTGGAAGTTTCTGAAAGACAGTTTAGTTGCTCAGTTTAACGATATGATAAACTGGGTGTTAGTCAAGTCTTATCCAAAGTAAACCTGGAAATGTAATATACAACAAGAATCAGCATTCAGAAACTCTGGGAAACAACTTACTGGAACATCTGCCTCTGTGTCCATATTTTTTATTTGTCTTACTTAACTTTAGCCATCTCATAGTTTCTAGGTTGCTTATATTGTTTTGTGGACTAAATTCTCATCGGTCCGCAAGACCAAATGCGTTTTCACCCATAGAACGTAAAGACGGATCTTTTTCGTTTTTTTTTAGAATAGTTTCTTGAATTAATAATCATGGGGAAAGAATAATTTTCAGCATCCCGAGTGAATCACCACGACTTTATTTAAAAACAGGCGCCGGAATTGACTACCGCAACAACTAGGGTGTAGACACTACCGTACTTTTAACATGGCTACTAGCTTCAACGATAACTCGACGTCTAACTTTATTACATAAATGCAACTTCTACAGATTTAGGCAGGATTTAAGCCGGGTTGGAAGTACACCAACCACATCTTCGCATTACATCGATTGCAAGGGCAGCGCCACTCACATGTTTTAACAACTATACCAGTCATTCACCAATCTTCACCACCCAGTGATTGAACGAGACTTTGTTTTATTTCTGGTCCGAAAATACAAAATTGCGGCTTTTCCAAAGCCCATCTTGCGCTGCCTAAAACTATGCCTCCTTGATGGACGTTTGGGAGTAAATGCTTCCGGCATTAGTCTCCCTTAAAACTTCCACATGGGGACCTTTACCACTCTCCCTTACAGATCTGTTCTTAGATTCGACAATATTTTGGGTGACTTTCTCCCTGATGCCCTGTGGACGCTTTTTCTCCGAAGCTTTCTGTGAACCTCTAACTATTTAAATTTCTGCATCTGTTTGGGCTCTAAATTATATCTTACAACCGCCATTTTTCAGCTTGTCGACGTCGCTAAGGCCTCAATAGTGCGGCTTTCGGAATGCCATTAGTAAAAAGATCTGCTGCCTAATGACTTTCTGTAGCTTTTAGCGGGTAGTTGTGACTATAATATATGACCGCAGGTTAAATATTAGATACCGGCTTTCACCCACTCCGAATCATTTTTACTACTCAAAAATCCTTGATCAAACTCTGATACTTTTTTCCACAGTGTCGTTCCCCTAAATGTGTGTGTAACAGGGTCCACTCCTGCTAAAACCTTGTTGATGAGATTTGAGTGCATTTCACTCAAACGGAGGTCTACTAACCTTGCGACACGCTGCTTCACCCATCTTCAAGGCGTCTATAAAAAGTACCTTCTGATAATTTGAGACAAGTCACTTGACTACGAAAAATAGGTCCAGGTAGGGGGTCACCATGATCTCTACTATCCTCTTAGTACTTAAGGATGGGTGGTTCCCAAACTTTTGAATTTGACTTGGTTAAACGCTATCAGTTTTTCAGCCTTTATTTACTCGTAAACGTCGGATAGTGACCTACCTACTGTCATCCAGTTTGAATCTTTCATGTAGTCTAGAGGGGATCAGGTGTTTATGTTTCTCCTTCAGTATGACTCATGTTTCATAACATAACTCTGTCGATGTTCGGGAGGACTTAATTTTTATTTTACTTCTGCGCTCTGTTTATAGTTCCTATCGATTTCGTGTACGTTGTGTTACTGTCAAGTATGTATCCCATGGGCTCCTTCTCTTACACAAGCACGAAGAGGAAGTAACATTTAACCGATCTGTTGCTCAAAAGTGGATCTCAAAGGCAGATGATTGCGCCCAAACGTATCCTGAGAAAAAGGTGTAAAAACTTCGTTAGTGCAAGTCCTGTATGCTGTACTATACGATTTCACTACATGAAGAATTGTATGTCAGCAAAACGAACCACCCACACGTACATCTAAATTTGATGACAGTCGTTATGTCTTGTGCTAAAGCACACATCTAAACTGACCCGTCGTTCGCTCTAATCTCTGTCTGATTTAATCTTTCACTAGAGCCTTTTTCCATCTCTTCAACTACCTACGCACTGCCACATTTTTATCTGTCTGAGTATACCTCTCACGTACAAACCTTGGGCTATCATGGCAGTATGATTTTTATTCACGCATCAGCGTCTAATCTTGTGAAACCGCAAAAAGTAAGTATTTGCATTGCCGCGAATCTTTTCAGATTTAAAAGCGTGCTTCTGGAAGATTCGAGAGAAATGTCGCGCACAATCTGATTTGAGAGCTTATTTTTGAAGTAATGAAAGTAAAAATAAACAAAAATGACTCCGTCACGAAGAGACAGGATCTTGTCTTTGTGTGACGTGTGCGACTCATGAAGCTTTACTGGGTGGCGTCCGTGAGACATTCATAGTCCCACATACCAGTTCGTTCAACGGTTAGAGGTCTGACGAACACAGTCCGACGGATTTTCAGGTTGGGGGTTTGAACATGTTTTGCAGTGTTCCGTGAAAATAATAATGCAATTGCATTTCCAGCCAAACACCATCATCTAGTGATTACGCTTTTGGATCTAAGGCTTTGGCTGGGGACTCTACGCGTCACCCATCTAGATGTGGGCACCATCGCATTATCCCGGCGTACGCACAATCACGAATTACCAGCTTACAAATAATCACATGTCACATAGGCCATTGCATGGCTTCACGCTACCGATGATTATGACGATGGTGAAAATAGTTCGGCTGTGCGTGACGCACTTGCAAAAGACTCGTAATCCTGACTACTCGACCACAATCTCCACGATTGGTAGTCCAGATAAATAGTGGGAGTTTACTAGATGAAACTTATACGTATGCTATGCGTACGTACAACCTGAAGCACCTTAGAACAACGCTATGATGAGCTAGCAATGGAGTTGTGGCCGTGAGAAGGTTGAGAGTGTGGATCTGACGAGTAGTTCGAAAAAATTCGATTAAAAATTAAAAGCCTCTGAAATGCTCCGATTTGCAAAGCTGAGTGAATTACATGTCTTTTTGCGATATCTGCTTAGCGTCACGGAAAAGCTTACCGACGTGTGCAAGTTACCCGGAATACTAGGCCTTTAGTTCCTTCGTTCTGAATCCCACATAACAGCTGAGCACTACCGTGTATCATTTGTACGTCGTCGTCAATGATGATGATGATGATGACAGTCTACAACCCGTCTTATTACTTGTCACCCCATATTTGGTGGTGGACAACTCAGTACACTTGATAAAAAAACATGAAGTTCTTCGCCAGACGAGAATTACGGGTCCTAGACGGTTGAGTGAGCCAGCCAATACGATGCGCATCGTACCACTCATCCCTACTGTTGCTATTAATTTTGTTGTCTAATAAAGCAATGTGGATAAATGGATGCTGATACTGGGAAACTACTCCGAATTCGAACACACAAAAGTACAATCAACACAGATGAATCCTCCATCTACTGAATAAGCGCGGCGCCGTGGTGGGGTGCTTTTGACGTTTATGGTGCATTTGCGTGTGAATTCTCCAAGAACTCGGTACTGTCTCATTCAGTGTCCTCGATGTTCAAGCAGCCTGCATATTCGGTGGTCTAGTCACCAGGTTTGCACATCCGGATGAGTTTTAATTGAGCCCTCGTACTTCAAAACAGTCATCAATAGCCTGAGGTTAACTATTTAACATCGGTCCTCTCGCAACCAAATGGCGATAGCCACTGATTCCAGCAAAGTTATTGATGATATAGAATAAAAGAGGGCCAAAGCTAAGGGACCTAGCTGGTGGACGGATTAAGTAAGTAGGACCTGTTCCATTTTTCTACATCTAGCGTTATTTTTACGGACGTTAGACCTAAAATTCGTGGGCACTGTTAATTTATGACAAAAATGCAGCTCTCCCCAACTGAGATTCTCCAAAGGGCCCAAATCGTTCAGGTTCATCTGATTAGCTTTAGCCCAAACGTCATATGTTCGACTTGATGCAACTGGTCTGCACTTTAAGCAGGAGTGCTCTTCAGTATGTGCATTTGGTGGGACGCTGTATGGACCGATACGATAGCCTTGTTTGTTGGGCCAGGATTCTGAACTCAAGATACTTGGTCTCATTCGGCTTACCAGCCACCTACCGGACAGTTTGATCAGTGATTCCACACAACATGATCTAAGGTATTTAATGACTTTGGATGCAATTACCGTGCCATTTGGAGCCAGTAATCATCAGCATCGACAGCATGACATCAGTGCTCAACACCCAGGCTTCAATGCCGTACAACCATGACTTATTTGAAAGCCTTACTGTGAAGAAAAGGATAACCGTGGACGTGTGAAGAACTTATTGCTTACTTACTACAATCATTCCGACGTGCTTATACCTCAAGACACTTATTCAGGCAATCTGGAATGAAACTGACAACAAGAACGCCACTGACATTGTTTGACAACCATATCTTGCAGGGTCTCCAACCAGGCGCAGTGAGGATCACGCAGTTCCCACCCTGGAAAGCGAACAGCACCTACATCACCCAAGCGTTTCCTGGTCTCCTTCGTGGCCCCCTGTCAGTTCAAGGGCAGTCTATCTCTCTGCTTCCGTCACTCCAGAAAAACAACTCTATCTTCGGAAAACGATGGTTCGGCATGCGCAACATGTACCCCAACCAACGCAGCTTCTGGTGCTGGACACATTCTTTGATGGAAATGTTCGTTGTATAACCAAAAACTCCCTTCCTAATTGTCTTGTTACGGATAATGGAGCTAGTGAACCTCATTCCTATCTACACTTTGCTGGTAGTTACGACAGAGGCTCACTTGCGACCGGCCGGTAAGAGTCTCAACGCTTCTCTGAGAACATTCGTGACCAGGCCATCCGTCTTCTTACGCCCTACTTGTTACGTCAACCAGTCATCATTGGTCGGCTTCTCAAAACATGGTCCAACAGGTTGCTTACTCTACAATGAGGAAGACTGTGGAAGAAAGTCAATTTCCACTTCAGAC
>NW_008751765.1:619438-635014 GCF_000715545.1 Opisthorchis viverrini | reverse complement strand
ACCTGGGCGACCGCTGAACTTGACCTGGCCTACGAAACATCTGGTCGCACAAGTCTGTCTGACATTGACGTCATGGCCCATTGACCTACCCCTCACCCAACCCCCTTCCTTTGACTTCTATTTCTCTAAAGTGTAGCCCCGATCTTAACCTTTTCCACGTGATTTCTGCTACCATATAAATTTGTGATGTATTAGCCAAGATGAAAAATCACAGAAAACAAGCCTTGTTCGCCACCTTCATTGTTCTCATTCAGGTTTCATAGTTAAACAGCATTTGTATTAGGAATTTTCGCTCACGCTGCCGCTACACTGGGAGTTGATTTGTTGTCAACGTTGAAAAAATCAGACAGCTATGCAACAATTCCCCTTTGGTCCAGCTTAGAAACTATGGTCGAAACGACAATCGACGTTCCTTTATCTGTTGTTATAATAATGCATGTTTGTCCATGAGGAGGGAGATATAAACCTTGGTCAAAAGCCTTTTGCTGACTGCCCGGTGCACTAACGCCGACGTGCGTTATCTACATTCTCGGTGGTCTTTGCTCGTCGTCCAGTTCGACGGGGAAAGTAAGTCAGCCATTTGGTCCAAGTGAGTAGGCTGCCTTCAGCAGCTTGTGGTTGGCTTACTTCAGATCGGCGGTCAACTCTAAATACCGCCCCCTCTGGGTTGACCCGCAGGTAACGTGGTGATTGCTTTGAACAGCTTAGCCATGGATTGTGGCTTGCTCATCGACACGACGAGTAATTCAGTAGGCAACCCTGGTTATTGCCACAGGTGAGCATGAAGAACGGATCCTGAGGATTTGAGGTTTCCCCACCCCACGACGTAATGTGGCCACGAAGGATTTGCCATAAGATGAACCGTTGACTCCGATGTTATGGAGAACATTATTGTGCGTACTTTGTCATGTCATATCTTTATCAATCGATCTTCGAAAATCACGCCCACATAAAGCCGTTTTTTCTCGTTGCGGCGATGATTGGAAAGGTCAGTTTCGAAGCACCTTGGCTTTCCGGGTTTGATTATATTTCGGCCAAAAACCCGATGAAATTCCCAGACCATTTCTTGATGATTATCAGATTCACCGAATGGTTAGATAAACAAACTGACTACTTATCAGTAGTCCTATTGTACGGGCCTAATCATCCTCTCTAGGATTCGGAACCCAACTCGACCAGCATCTCAGCTATCACTTCCACTTTGAGTTGCGGAGCAAATCTGCACCAAAAGGGTTCTGTGACTGAACAGACGATTTGCCAAAAACATAATTCATGGCA
Source organism: Opisthorchis viverrini (assembly GCF_000715545.1). Taxonomy (NCBI): domain Eukaryota; kingdom Metazoa; phylum Platyhelminthes; class Trematoda; order Opisthorchiida; family Opisthorchiidae; genus Opisthorchis; species Opisthorchis viverrini. Next base: position 633,736 of record NW_008751765.1, on the reverse strand, counting down.
TTTTGCCTTGTCAATTGGAAGTTCCTGCTGTAAGGCAGCATGAGCGAATGGTCCTAGCGCCTAAATCCCAGAATATAGACTGCAGTTGAGATTTTACCCCCTCAAAGACGTTAGTCTGTTCTGAATTTCCGGGACGCACAGTACGATTGTTCCGTTCTCGCCAAGCTCCCTGTTGATTAGATCTTGGTTAGTAACTGGTGAGGCTAAGAGGTTGATGAGCGGTTTCGCCTAACTCGCATTTGTATGGGGAACACCATCACAATTCGTTCAGTCACGCAGATCACACTACTGGTTCACATGTGGACTGGCTCTTTAGGTGACGAATTCTCACGCGGAAGAATCACGTGACTTGCTGTATCGATTCTCATCAAAACCGTCCGAATAAAGGCTTTGTGGGCATTGGGTTGACGTACCATTTTTTGATGGTATGTCGATCACAAAAGTTACGGATCGGGTGGCCGTTTGTCGCTCGCCGGCACCTACTCTCCGAGATATTTATGAAAGCGGCCGATTCTGATTACCTAAACGTAAAGAGCAAATTTTTCCGAAATTATCCAGTTCATTTGATGTATGTATGTATGTATGTATGTATGTATGTATGTATGTATGTATGTATGTATGTATGTATGTATGTATGTATGTATGTATGTATGTATGTATGTATGTATGTATGTATGTATGTATGTATGTATGTATGTATGTATGTATGTATGTATGTATGTATGTATGTATGTATGTATGTATGTATGTATGTATGTATGTATGTATGTATGTATGTATGTATGTATGTATGTATGTATGTATGTATGTATGTATGTATGTATGTATGTATGTATGTATGTATGTATGTATGTATGTATGTATGTATGTATGTATGTATGTATGTATGTATGTATGTATGTATGTATGTATGTATGTATGTATGTATGTATGTATGTATGTATGTATGTATGTATGTATGTATGTATGTATGTATGTATGTATGTATGTATGTATGTATGTATGTATGTATGTATGTATGTATGTATGTATGTATGTATGTATGTATGTATGTATGTATGTATGTATGTATGTATGTATGTATGTATGTATGTATGTATGTATGTATGTATGTATGTATGTATGTATGTATGTATGTATGTATGTATGTATGTATGTATGTATGTATGTATGTATGTATGTATGTATGTATGTATGTATGTATGTATGTATGTATGTATGTATGTATGTATGTATGTATGTATGTATGTATGTATGTATGTATGTATGTATGTATGTATGTATGTATGTATGTATGTATGTATGTATGTATGTATGTATGTATGTATGTATGTATGTATGTATGTATGTATGTATGTATGTATGTATGTATGTATGTATGTATGTATGTATGTATGTATGTATGTATGTATGTATGTATGTATGTATGTATGTATGTATGTATGTATGTATGTATGTATGTATGTATGTATGTATGTATGTATGTATGTATGTATGTATGTATGTATGTATGTATGTATGTATGTATGTATGTATGTATGTATGTATGTATGTATGTATGTATGTATGTATGTATGTATGTATGTATGTATGTATGTATGTATGTATGTATGTATGTATGTATGTATGTATGTATGTATGTATGTATGTATGTATGTATGTATGTATGTATGTATGTATGTATGTATGTATGTATGTATGTATGTATGTATGTATGTATGTATGTATGTATGTATGTATGTATGTATGTATGTATGTATGTATGTATGTATGTATGTATGTATGTATGTATGTATGTATGTATGTATGTATGTATGTATGTATGTATGTATGTATGTATGTATGTATGTATGTATGTATGTATGTATGTATGTATGTATGTATGTATGTATGTATGTATGTATGTATGTATGTATGTATGTATGTATGTATGTATGTATGTATGTATGTATGTATGTATGTATGTATGTATGTATGTATGTATGTATGTATGTATGTATGTATGTATGTATGTATGTATGTATGTATGTATGTATGTATGTATGTATGTATGTATGTATGTATGTATGTATGTATGTATGTATGTATGTATGTATGTATGTATGTATGTATGTATGTATGTATGTATGTATGTATGTATGTATGTATGTATGTATGTATGTATGTATGTATGTATGTATGTATGTATGTATGTATGTATGTATGTATGTATGTATGTATGTATGTATGTATGTATGTATGTATGTATGTATGTATGTATGTATGTATGTATGTATGTATGTATGTATGTATGTATGTATGTATGTATGTATGTATGTATGTATGTATGTATGTATGTATGTATGTATGTATGTATGTATGTATGTATGTATGTATGTATGTATGTATGTATGTATGTATGTATGTATGTATGTATGTATGTATGTATGTATGTATGTATGTATGTATGTATGTATGTATGTATGTATGTATGTATGTATGTATGTATGTATGTATGTATGTATGTATGTATGTATGTATGTATGTATGTATGTATGTATGTATGTATGTATGTATGTATGTATGTATGTATGTATGTATGTATGTATGTATGTATGTATGTATGTATGTATGTATGTATGTATGTATGTATGTATGTATGTATGTATGTATGTATGTATGTATGTATGTATGTATGTATGTATGTATGTATGTATGTATGTATGTATGTATGTATGTATGTATGTATGTATGTATGTATGTATGTATGTATGTATGTATGTATGTATGTATGTATGTATGTATGTATGTATGTATGTATGTATGTATGTATGTATGTATGTATGTATGTATGTATGTATGTATGTATGTATGTATGTATGTATGTATGTATGTATGTATGTATGTATGTATGTATGTATGTATGTATGTATGTATGTATGTATGTATGTATGTATGTATGTATGTATGTATGTATGTATGTATGTATGTATGTATGTATGTATGTATGTATGTATGTATGTATGTATGTATGTATGTATGTATGTATGTATGTATGTATGTATGTATGTATGTATGTATGTATGTATGTATGTATGTATGTATGTATGTATGTATGTATGTATGTATGTATGTATGTATGTATGTATGTATGTATGTATGTATGTATGTATGTATGTATGTATGTATGTATGTATGTATGTATGTATGTATGTATGTATGTATGTATGTATGTATGTATGTATGTATGTATGTATGTATGTATGTATGTATGTATGTATGTATGTATGTATGTATGTATGTATGTATGTATGTATGTATGTATGTATGTATGTATGTATGTATGTATGTATGTATGTATGTATGTATGTATGTATGTATGTATGTATGTATGTATGTATGTATGTATGTATGTATGTATGTATGTATGTATGTATGTATGTATGTATGTATGTATGTATGTATGTATGTATGTATGTATGTATGTATGTATGTATGTATGTATGTATGTATGTATGTATGTATGTATGTATGTATGTATGTATGTATGTATGTATGTATGTATGTATGTATGTATGTATGTATGTATGTATGTATGTATGTATGTATGTATGTATGTATGTATGTATGTATGTATGTATGTATGTATGTATGTATGTATGTATGTATGTATGTATGTATGTATGTATGTATGTATGTATGTATGTATGTATGTATGTATGTATGTATGTATGTATGTATGTATGTATGTATGTATGTATGTATGTATGTATGTATGTATGTATGTATGTATGTATGTATGTATGTATGTATGTATGTATGTATGTATGTATGTATGTATGTATGTATGTATGTATGTATGTATGTATGTATGTATGTATGTATGTATGTATGTATGTATGTATGTATGTATGTATGTATGTATGTATGTATGTATGTATGTATGTATGTATGTATGTATGTATGTATGTATGTATGTATGTATGTATGTATGTATGTATGTATGTATGTATGTATGTATGTATGTATGTATGTATGTATGTATGTATGTATGTATGTATGTATGTATGTATGTATGTATGTATGTATGTATGTATGTATGTATGTATGTATGTATGTATGTATGTATGTATGTATGTATGTATGTATGTATGTATGTATGTATGTATGTATGTATGTATGTATGTATGTATGTATGTATGTATGTATGTATGTACTCTGCTCTGCAGAGCACTTTTCACCCAGCTCCGTGCTCCGAGTGAAAGCGAATGGCAGGCGTAAAATGTATCAGCTGGCAACCTGGTATGAAGTTACTAACGAGTGAACTTGGTCGCGTTGACAACTGCCGCCTCCCCAGATGGAGACCCCGGGACTCAACTCACCAATCGTTAGTGACATTGGCAGAAATAGCCCAATCGCGCACTCGTACATCAAAACTGTCGGCTTCAACGCGTAGCCATCTAGTTTGCTGACTAACTAAACACGCCATCCTCTTCGATACTTGTATGTATTTCCCACGCTCTCCCACTTTCCGGTGATCGCGACTGTAACAGCTGAAACCAGTCTATCCTTGATACATGATTTATAGCCGATAAAATTTGAAAAAAAGATACGTGAATTGCAGCAAGTTTCGTTGCTGGTGTACGTTCAGCGTGAGTTCGAAACCGTACGCGAGTGAGCGTGCTAGATCAACCAGCAACTAAGTCCTTGTTACCATGTTTTTGTAAACTCAAATTTCAGTTTGATGTCCTCGATTCCGCATGCTCAGATGACTGATTTTTGGTTTCCGTCGGTTATTTGTATCCTGAAATTAACGTCAACCTCACCCTCGTTTGAATAGTCCATCTTGTTCTAGTAAATCTACACCAAGGCGAGGGAGCACTGGGTTCGAGCCTCGGTCTTAGTGGACCTCATTATTAGTGCACATCCCAGGCCGTGCGGTCGTTTGAACTCGGGACATCGGACGCGTGAGGCACCAGCACAGGCGAAGGTGTTCACTGTTAAGTGACGTGATTTCTTCTTTTCCAACAGCTCGAACGGCGACCCAGTAACCATTCCAAGAGTTTTAAGCAACCTTGTAAGTAGCTTCTGCGATATCTCGAGTAGCGTACCAACTGCAACATGAGGCGGCCTGTGTGCAGCACATTCATTTGTAGAATATCATAAACGAGAGGTTCACTTGAGTCTCCTGTGAAAACCAAATTGATTTGGAAATGAGTGTATTTCTCGAAAGCAGTCCAATTTGGGTTCAAGTAGAACATGAGGTTGACGGAAACTCGGGCACCGCGCCTACCTGATGGGCCAAAGTGGAAGGGCAAAACCGGTCGTGGGCTGTCGAGGAGTCTTCAGCAACCTTGTGAGTAGCTACCTTTAAGAAAACATACTGCGATATCTCGAATATCGTACCAACAGCGACATGAGGCGGCCTGTGTGCAGCACATTCAATTGTAGAGTATCATAAACGACAGATTCAGTTGAGTCTCTCGTGGAAATCAAACTGATTTGCAAATGAGTGTTTTGTTGCAGTAACCATTCTGTTTGTGTCGATCGACTGACGCGCTTGTCAGCAGTTCCCAGTCAGACAACCTCACAAATGCCTGAACTCACTACCAGGAGTTCCAGTTCCAGCACAGCTGATGGGAGTTAATAAGAGCGAGTCCGTAACCTACTGAGTTCTACGTTTGCGTGAACTCACCAGAATAACTGCCCCAGGACAGCGGAAATTCTATCCAAACGACGGTGATGTGAACGTGAATGATACAATTGGCGCGCAACCATCTAAAACCATCTTGGAATTAGTGTAAACAGACACTACAACTGCTGGAACGGCTGGAGGACGGCTTCCTGGCTTTCGAACAAGATAATTCACAGAACCTGATGTGGTGAGTAAAGAGAACGCGTAAAGATGACTTCTTTTTGAACTTTCAATACTCACAGGAGGAACGTCAGAAACGTGCCGAAGAAACCATTCTCATGCAACTGGTTCCTCGAACTCCAAGAAGTCGGGAGAAACTAGATCCAATTGCAACTTCCAGTTCCGGCAAATCGGTGAGTAGGAGGCCATTTTCTCTTTGATTTCAGTAGTACTTAGGTTGAAGTAGTTGGCCTTGAATGACTCACTTTTTAAGACGAACCCAACCCCGGAATCTAGCTTGCTCCTGTCTTGTTGTGCGCATCAGAACAAAATTTCATCTATTCCTCCTGACGTGGCAGCTGGANCCATTTTCTCTTTGATTTCAGTAGTACTTAGGTTGAAGTAGTTGGCCTTGAATGACTCACTTTTTAGGACGCGAATTGCTGACCGGAAGGTCCGTGATTCGAACCCAACCCCGGAATCTAGCTTGCTCCTGTCTTGGTGTGCGCATCAGAACAAAATTTCATCTATTCCTCCTGACGTGGCAGCTGGATGCGGAAGGAACTACTGATTGTTTTCAATGACTGGCTGAAAAGCGATAACCTTGTTTCATTAGAATTACCTTCGTTTCCTTGAAAGACCAGTCTCGCCTTGGTCAAAACAACCTGGCGATATCTAGTCTACGCTATCAAACAAACTTAGCATATGCGACCTGTGGCCCAAAGGTAACGAAATGTTGTGAATCTTTTGCCAGGTTATTGACACGACACCTTCTCCAGTGAAATACCGCCAGGTAACGAATCCCTTTTACTCACACGACTGTCAGGCTATCCTTCCTTCCACGGTATAACCAAATCTTAGTTAAGCAAAGTTGTCCCCCCTTCTGACGCGTTACAAAAGGACGAGTACTATGTGCGACCTTGATGGCCACTTACACTAATCATTAACGCGTACTGGGCCTGCAATTATGCTAGATCCGCTGATCCTTCCCTACCTGATCCTTTACACGTCACGGTGATCGAATCCATCATAGAGTACCCTGCTTCTGGAATTTCACTTCCACATCTCGCGTCTACGTAGGCTAAATCTATTTCGCACCATGATTTGCGACCATGATTGTTTAAGTGACATCATTCAACTTTGAATGTCCGCCATTCTGTCTCTTCTCTTAGAGCGAGATCACAGATGGCACTATCTACGTGCCCGTCTCAGACATTGACGAACCAGATCTCGCAGTGGTACGGTGACTTTCTGTGTTCTTGTAAATTCAACTGTTGTTTTTTGATTACAAGCTTCAATCACGTGTTCTGTTGCTTCGCCATTCTCATCATGTCATATCTACCGTTTTTTGTTGAAGTTCAACCGAAACTGTTCGTTGTTACACGTTTTATTTGGCTGTCATATTTATAGCCGTGATTTCAAGGTGACTCTTGTTCTAACTATCTGATCGGTTGGTTCACATGTGGATGTGTGTGCGTGTGTGTCTATTCCAGTGAGTTCCTCCTCATGTTCAGGTTGTTTGCTTGAAGTGAGCGTACCAACAGAGTTACAGAGTACACCGACAGGAGACCTTCACAGATCTACCGGCTTGACTGCATTTTAGCGATTCCTATTTGTTTAGTAAGCATTTTTCCTGTGTACTTCAGCAAAGTGACTTCAATATCAAGTTCTGCACATGCAATGTTTGCCAATAGAGAGCACTAAAGGAGTACAGGACACGCTAGCTGAGTCGTAACGTTCCCCCCACACATATCGATTGCAGTGTGGCTTGCAAAAGTGACCTTATCCAGTTCAGAACTGACGGCAATTTTACCACATCCCGTGTCCGAAATCGAGCATGTGGTAACCCCTAACCTCACTTGCTTCCCCAAATTAGATGGATAGACAAAGTCAAATGGAAGTGGCCAAACTGAGGAGAATCCACAGAAAACACCAACTAAGGGATCGTAAGGCTGGAAAACCACCATATTTGTACCTGTACGAACCCGGCGTGGCCCGTGGACAACCGAAGAATTCCGGACGTTTGCGAACACAACAGGAGAAAGCGACGCTGGCCAAATCTCGCGGTGATACTCATCAGCTGGCGCAAGAGAGCACTAAGCTAGATGTGGCCGGGTCTTCAGAAGGTGACCAGTCACGTTCCCACGACAAGGAAGACCAAGGTGATAGAACGATGGGAGAAGAGCGATCGGTAGGCTCTCCACAACGTTTTTTTTCAAATTGCCTTCATGAATGAATCTGCTTTTTCCCCATGGACTAGATACTGAGGGTCTAAGACTGATTATTTGGTCAAGGGATATCTATCAGTCCACTGAATCTTTGAAAGTAGTACCGAATTTAACAGCACCCCTATTCTTCCGAACTGAAACAGCACAAAAATGTAGGTGGTACATGGCTAATTAGGCGCACCTGGTGCAAACTGTAGTAATCCAAGAATCTGTTAGGAACAGCTTTGCCCTCAGGAGGGATTAAACTCAAATAAACATTCCTCTGATTGGCTACCTTGATTGATGAGTGTTCAAGACCAAACACTTCAAGGACTGTTATAAAACGACGAGCTAATCTATGAGTAAAAGCCGAAAATCACAGTACAAATGCTTTATCTTTATTCGAAATCATCATCAAACCGCGGTGGGGAGTTTCGAACCCCCGATCTCCCGGCTGGCAGTTTGATCCCATAACCGTTCAGCCACGATCAGCAATGTAACTAACCCTCTCGCCGCTCATCCTTCAATCACAGAAACCACATCATGTAGTGAATAGCTTTTCCGGTGATGACCTCTCAAGTGATTTCAAATAAGAACCAAGCAGTCATACGGTGCCTCACTGCTTTTCGTCAAAGGTTGGTTTTACTTACAAGACGAAATATCAATTGAAAACTCCCAGCTGTGACAGTCAGAGCTAACCAAAAGATAGTAACAATAAGGGTCTACATCTCAGGTGACCTTGTTCAGTCACCAATGTCTTCAGAACCGTGTGCGTTATCACGAGATGCACATTTGTTTTAAATAATTACCACGTGATGATTCAATGCTCTCTAATCGTTAATTATTCGAAAGTTATGTGTATGAGAAGGGACCTAGCGCTTCTCCAGTACAATCTTCCTGACATATCTACACCTCCATACACTCACTGTGCGATGCTCTGTCGTTGGATCAGGTGATTAGGCCGTTTACTTCGTGCGCCAGAGGAACCGGGAACCCTTTTTAGCCGGCAAGATCTCGGACGAAGGCAACCGAGTGTCGGTCAGCCTATGAAATGACAACTAGCCCGCTCAGATATGTTGGTGTAGTGATGGCTGAGTGGTTAAGACGCGAACTTACTGACGGGAAGGTCCGTGGTTCGAGCCCAACCCCAGGACCTTGAGTACTCACATCTGGAGTTGGGCAACCTAGCAGTATTTTGTCCCTCGTGTTTTTTTGGGTGGTATGTTAGCTACGTACCTAAAGGGTGTTAAAGCTGAGCGATTGTTCGTAGTTGCCGCCCCCCGGACGGGGACCTCGGGATAAAACATTCCAGTAATAGGTGACCCTGATAGATATGGCTATGTCACCTAAGCAATTGCGACCTCGCGTCAAAGCGGTTTATAGCTAAAACCGCTGACTGATTAGCCGACTATGTCACGAAAACAATCGGCCATTCTGTTTTCTTCGTTCGCATTGCTCTCCGTTAGTACTCACAGTCACTACCTGGAGTACTTGCAACAAACATAGCAGAGAAATTCAGAATCTTTTAGCTTCACTGTCATTCTACAACTTTCGGCAGACCGAAGATATATTTCTTGTTGGCCAACCTATGAGGCCAGTTAAACCGAGTTGGTAACTTCCAGACTAAGCCTCCCGAGCTAGTTCAGTGATACCGTAAGACAGGGTCTTTGGAGAGAGGCGGCTTTGTTGAAGTCTGCCCCGTAGATATTATTCAGTCAGTGGAACTCGGACAGTGACACAAAATGACAATCATTCTTCACAGTCAAGATCGTTGGGAATCCGTGAAACTATCAAGGACGCACATCTTCGGACCACGATGGGACAAACGGAAGAATCTGAACAAAGGCTTGTTTTGACAAATCATATCATTCTTCACAGTCAAGATCGTTGGGACTGTGCGAAACTATCAAGGACGAACAGCTTCGGACCACCATGGAACCGACGGAAGAATCTGGACAAAAGCTTGTTTTGAACGAAGAGAGTGAGAAATCACGACAAAACGACGTATCCTACAGAGAACCCCACCGAAAGGACAATACCAATGCACGGAAACACACATTGTTCCCGCGATCGCCCCCAATGCCAGACAAGACGGTGCCTGGTGCAGTTCCTACCATGGTCTTCTCGGCGTCGAAGCCACCTCATGGTGTTTTCATTCCGGCTTCATCTGAGGCCAGAAATCGCGTTCAGTCACAGAACATAACATCTCCCCGGAAGCTAAGACCTGTACGATCGCGGCCACACAGCTCAAGGACGGCAGGTGACTTGGATATGTATCAGATCGCTGGTCAGCATAGACCAGAGTGTAACATTAGCGGGGAAAGTGAGGGTTTGCCGAAACTAATCAGCAGTAGATCAGACGAAGTGAGTTATTGGTGCCAGTTATTTTGATATTCTTGTTCCAGAACTTTCGTACCCACAGTGAATATACCCCACCAGAGTTAGCATCAGTTATGTCGTTCGGTGAAGTATGTTGCCCAGTAGTTTGGCCCAAAAATCTTAGGAAATCGCGCAGTATCAAGCCATACCTCAAGCCGATGCAGATCTGGCAAGGCATTATGCATTCAGACAGTGAACGAAGCTCTAAAGACTCTGCAGATACTCATTTACACGTCAAGTGTGACCATTGATAGCAGTCCTGTACAGATAGCTCAGCCACCAATAAAAAATCAGGACAGACTGGGCGGATCAAAGGGTCATGTGACTAATTCCATACGCCCACGTGATACAACCCAATAGGAAGTCGCGACAATTTTTTCAAAAGCCAATCAAATCTTCGCTACGCTTATTTAGGCTCCCTGTTCACTTCGAATGACAATGCGGCCTCTGAGCACATGATCATGACTGCAGCCCTTGTGCAACGGTTAGAGATGACGTAAAACTGCCATCCAGCTTGAAGTTGCAGCCCTAATTCACCACACATCGGATACCCAGATCACCATTTGCCCATCAGGCTACATAACTGAGTAAATTCATAAAACTTTTCAACTCACTTATGACGTAACACTGTGTAATTGAGATGAGTTGTTTGCGGGTCACCTGGGCGATGTTAGTAGAACGGTCATTTTAGGTAATGAGTGCCTAGAAAACCGCCATATGATGACATCGGCTGCAATCTTGGCTGAAATGAGGATGTGAAGTGATATTCACTCTTCCTAGAAGCCAAATCGATCGATCTCCAAATAAAGCTATGCTGACGATATTCCATGAGTGGAAGTTGATCAGGATTGAGTGTTGAGATATTTCGGGATAATGACAATACTTAAATATTTTACAGCTTAAGAGAAAGTGATCACGAGAGACTAGAATTATGGACCGTACACTTTTATGTACCTCTATCCCGGTAAAGACAACACCTGCCCTATGAATAAACTAGAACTCACCTTGAAGGATTTCCGGATTGAATTCAAGTGGTTACGATTGATTTCTGTTTTTAATCGTCACACCCGTAGGGCTATCCAACAAGTTAAACTGAGCAGATGCCCCCAAGTCCGTCCACCGGTTGTCATGGCAACACCGGTTACCATGGCAAGCGTCTCTGAAAAATGCCTCACTAGCGTGTTGTCGGCCTAGCCTAAAAAGCCTAATAAGCATCGATGGCTGACTTGGCCGCTTCTCTGATGGTGCCATTTTTGTCAGCACCTGAGATCCGGCTTGTCATCAGCTATGACTTCAAGTTCCTCTTCGTTAGCAAAGTTCTTCCCCAATAAGTAGCCTGCTCAAGCTTACTCACGTTACGGCCATTGTAGACAGTCACACTCAGCTCGGAATTCGGCTTTCTCCCAGCTTGATTTTGTCAAGCTGTACATGGAGATTCATTGCGGAAAAAAATTATTCCCGGAATCGTCTTCAACGGGAAGGGTTTTTAGAAAAAATAGTTCTCGGTCATCCGCCCAAATCATGATTAAACAAGTGGCACTGGCAAGCTGTGACTGGTTGATCATCAGACGGCCCAACGATGGTTTCTGCCTTTGTCCTACATCTGGATGGTTTGGCTGAACGAGCCCTACTTCGAAGCATTTCAAGTGTATTCTTGGTTGTGTTGGGGTATAAAGTATATGTAGACATGAATAGGAGAAATATCCGCTTCAAAACTGTATGTGAATTCAACTTACATACCACGCTGTGTATAGGGCTTATCAATCTCCGTTGGTCGCAAACATGGGGTCCTCTGGTTGGTCCCTCGTGGTTGGTGGTTTCTCCGGGTTCCTTTTTCGGTTTTTCGAAGGTTAATGCATGATTTTGAACCGGTTGCACTGCGGTGCGGCTAAACAGTCTTGTTCAAGACTACTCAGGCCGTTTCGGCTCTCCCCCACGTGCAAGTTCTGTTGTGCCACGTTTTCTTTCAATGAAACGTCTGCCAGGTATACTCACATCAACAGACTGGCTTTATCAACCACCGGAATAGGCCCCCAAAGCTGACGCAAGCTGGTGAGGAGCACGTTAGATTGAGCGATTGGATGTTTTGCAGTCTACCACAGGGCCATTTCTTGGTGTGCAAACTCTAAACAAGCATTAATCTCTTTGAAGGGAGTAATTTCCGGGTATCTGAAGAGTTAAGTCATCATCACCATCCTCATCATCTCGCCTTCATGACCATTATGATTATCAGTGAAGGTAACGACAGAGAAAACATGACACGAAGAACAACACCAAAGATGTCAGGTTTGTTCTGAAACAGGCTGAGCATCGCTGTGTCCAGTACACTGCGACCTACAGGGAGTTTCATAATAAACGCAAAAAGCAATACCCGTGTGAAATTTTAACACTGATGTAAACCTTCATTATTTTTCGTGTGAACGTACGTGCATTAAGAAGGTTTACTGTGAACAAACAGGTATTACAAAAAATTTTGAAAAAACTGCCCTTCTTTTCTATAACACGTTGGAGGTGGTATGAGATGTGAAACACAGCATGTTTAACTTCTTCAAGCGTAACTCGTGCACACTCCTCTTGAATTTTTGTCGTTAACTCCACCAAATTCTTCGGCTTAGCTTCATAATACACGCGAGCTTTGATGAAGGTCGCGTCTCATAATACGATGCACGCTGGCGCGGGGAATGCCGGTCAACTGAGACACCTGAGTTATTGACGAAGATGCCATGGTGCTCTGGGATTGAAGTCCCTCGACGGCATTCTGTACAATATGTATGCCTTCATCACTCAAAGACCTTGCGCACTCAGACTCACGCGAAAAACCTCCTTAATGTGGCTACTAACAATAAGAAATTTTGTTATCCTTCAATTAACTGACTACGTTTACTTACCCAATTAAATTTTGCGTTTATTATGAGAAGTCCTGTAGTTTGTGACCAAACCGAGTAGCGGGAATAAAAGGGCGATTCAAAGGATAAAAACCCGAAGACAAATGGACGGCTGTATCACATCATTTTCCGGTTTCCACGTTCTCTATGGATCCCCCATTTAAGTTCCATCGACAGCAGAACAACGATGATTCGCTGCTGTGTACTCGTACCTGCGCATTAAACAGCGTAGATATCTTCCCCGAATACCCATTTATGCCCACTGTGTTTCACCTATACCTGTTGGTTACAACTTGGCCTTCTTAGTCGTGTTCATACTTAGACGGATAACTCGACTCTGTCGTTTTTGTGTTTCGCTCAATACAGAAAATGGAAGAGATTCGCAGTTCAGAAGACCTGCCGTCCATTATGGATAAGGCAGAGCTAGCGAAGGTATAAGTTGAATTTGGTTTCCATACAGGATGTTCTTCTGTCGTTTTGTGTTCAAAGTACAGCTGAGATGGTGTGATGGGCTGAGCAGACAAACTTTATTGATTTATCCTTATAACTGTTGACAGTACAATATGTGGATGGATCTCCCACATGAACCTGGACTTCAGATTCATGAGTTGCCTCCAACGCAAGCTTCTTTTCCAGTTTTTTTTTTCATAAAGGAAACTACTCACAAGGTTCCTGAAAACTCTTCGACAGCCCACAACCGGTTTCGCCCCTCTTGGGGCTCATTAGGTAGGCGCAGTCCCCGAGTTTCCGTCAACCTTATGCTCTACTTGAACCCCAATTGAACTGTTCTTTCGTCGGTGAAAGGGCAATTTAACATTTTAAGAGATGTGGCGCTGTTGTGATTTCGATGACGAGGTGATGTTGATGAGAAGGAGGACGAGGATGATGATGGCGTTGATGATGATATGGATGACTGCTCAAAGCTAGAGTGGGTTTTTAAACGCCGTGTTGTTTTAACGACTGCGCCCATCCACTTCTTTTGAAGTTTTGTTTG
>NW_008751765.1:567335-619280 GCF_000715545.1 Opisthorchis viverrini | reverse complement strand
GCCTATGTCAAGCATACTGAGGTGCCCACACCTCCAACCGCTCAATCAGATAATCTGGAAAGAAACTGACAGCAAGAACGCCACTGACATCGATTAGCCGCCATTTCTTGCAACGTCTCCAGCCAAGCACAAACGGGGCCACTGGGACTCCATCCTGGAAGGCGTACAACACCAACAACACCCAAACTCTTCGTGATCTCTTTCACGCTTTGTGCTGTCCACCTCGCGGTTTGCGCCATCCTGAAGGAGTCTATTGGAGAACAACACTCGTCCTGGTAGACGGCGTTTCGGCATGCGTAGCACATGACCGAGCAAAGCATCAAATAATATGTTTGGACTGACAGCCTTGCCGGAACACGCTTCTCCTCCACAGCCCACAACCGTGTCGCCCTTCTTGGGGCGTTTCAAGTAGACGCATTTCCAGATTTTCCGTCAACCGTCCAGCTGAATACTAAATCCTTTGCAGTTGGCAGAATGCATCCATTTGCAAATTACAATTGTATTAACTGGGAACTCAACTAAATTCCAGCTGAATCTGTCGTTTATGATATCCTTCAACTAAATGTGCTGCACAAAAGCTCCATCAGGTTACATTAGACGGGATATTCGAAATATCGAAGCATATTTTCTCCGCGAAACACACTACTTAAACACTACTATTAATGGGATCACAGTAATTCCTTTTGTCTGACTAAGAGATGCACTCAAAGACGTGCTCCAAGAATGGTACTTTCCACTCTAGGCGGTTGAACGATATGACAGAACATGGTAAGTCCAATTCTGGAGAGCAACATTCTGAAAGGAAGTTACGAACTTCTTTGCGTGGAGCATCAACCTGGGGCGACTTTATGAGATGACTCATATTGTGTGAGAACCATGGTAAAACTCGAAAACTGTTTACGTCACGATCGATTGGCCTGATAGGCCGGCAGTCACGTGAGAAGACCATTGGATGTTTACCGAATATCTATCTACTTACCAAAGTCCGTTCACTATCAATGTCCAATCACAGCTGAGGTAGTTGTGATTCGCTCATGCAACCCGAATCTGCGCACCCAAAGCGTTCCAGGGTCTGCTCACGTGACCACTGACCACTCAGTCCATTGATCTTGACGTAAACAGTTTTCACACTTTATTCGCAAGATTCGATTTATCCTTCTTGCAGGACGCTTTTGATTTTAATTTTGTCATCCATCGATCTGTATGAGCCAGAAGAAGGGATCGTGAAAACACTGATTTTCATCAATTTTCGTCCACGCCTTTCCAATCTGTGAGCAGTGATTCCAGAAAAGCGACTTTAATCACTTGAATCACGGCAATTTAGAATATTGTTTCAGCTGGTACGATATTCGAGATATCGCAGTATATTTTCAGAAAGGAAACTACTCACAAATTTGCTGAAAACTCTTCGACAGCCCACATAAGGTGGCCTGTTTGCAGTACATTCAGTTGAAGAACATTATAAACGAACGATTTACCTGAGTCTCCCGTGAAAACCAAATTGATTTGCAAATGAGTGTGTTTGTCGAAATCAGTCCAATTCGGATTCAAGCAGAACACACAGTGTGCCCATTCTGAAGTTCAGTAGTTCAACAACTCTAAAAGTACAGCAGTAAGGACATTCGGCCGAAATGTGTAGCCGAATTCGTCTTTTCTCACTCTCTACTAAGCGGGTATACTTCCACTGACAAAACTGACTGAGAGAAAGCTGCTAAGAACTCAAAGAAACTTTCCATACATAGTGGTGTAGTAGAGAACAAAAACTTTGTTCGGCCTCAGTTTGCACGTTTCCTACACCATACTACTCACTCAGGTGCGACCAAGTCCGCCTGCGTTTGTTCTAGATGCTCTCAGAACCGTTAGAGGGCCTCCATGAAGAGTGTGTTACCGCCACGTGAGCCGAACAACTTTCTAGCGCCCCCTATTCTGACATACATCCTTCAAAAGCTACTGGAACGAACGAAGATGCCTTTGCAGTCTTGACGTAGATTTATCCATAGTATGACAACTTTTCTACTGCAATCTTAACTAATCCACGTCAGGCTTCATCTCAATCGAGCCGCCAAGTCAAACGAGAATGACCATTTATCTAAGCCGTATAAAGGGGCTTGTTTTGTGGTGATCTGAGTCTAAGTCTAGCTAAGTCTGACTAACACTGCGGCGAGTAGTAGGGTTTTTTATGGATCTTGCCAGGTGACCAGTTGAAATGAACTAAGCTTAGCATCTGTGCGCAGATGATGAATTAGCCTTTCAACACCGGTCGATTTTGATGTGACGTCTATAAATTTTGGATTCCGGCTAAACGCGCGTTCGTTCGTTTGTTTTATTCGTTCCCATTGTTTTGTACGACGTTCCCCAAGTGTTACATACTACTTTAATCTTTCCATTTTGTCATCCATTCTCGCAGACCCCATGTGTTGTCAGATTTATGTATCTTGGCGCAACTCGGTTAGAAGAAGCCGCAATAGGCAGAACCAGTGA
The DNA here is from genome assembly GCF_000715545.1 of Opisthorchis viverrini. Classification (NCBI taxonomy): domain Eukaryota; kingdom Metazoa; phylum Platyhelminthes; class Trematoda; order Opisthorchiida; family Opisthorchiidae; genus Opisthorchis; species Opisthorchis viverrini. The sequence continues at coordinate 616,799 of NW_008751765.1, read as the reverse complement.
ACCTGGTTCGAGGGCTGCTCGAGGTCAGACTGGTGACTGGGCACAGAGGACCAAACGACTGATTACGGTCAGTCAGCAACCGAGTGGGACAAACACAATCACAGTTTTCAAAGGTGTCTTACAACCTGGAGGTGAGCTAAGTTTTGACGTCTTGTAGTCAGATGACACGTCACCTACGAGGCTTAGAATAGAATGAAACAGAAATGTAAGAGGGGACATCCCCACATCCGAAATGGGGACACACCTAGATTGCTAAAATATTCCCAAGTGACAGAAATCTCCATAGGTCGTGTGGAATTAAGCCCAATATCCGTTGGCACTCAACCACTCAGTTGTAGAGGTGTCAGTGTTTTCGGAGCAATGCCCGAGTATGGTGAGTACACCAGATCAGAAATGCTGAATCACTTCGAAATATTTTCGGAAGAAACAACTCGCCCAAGATAGATGGACGGATTACACTTCACATGTTGCGCTGGCTTGACCACGTGCTCTGTATGCCAGTCGACGGAATTCCTCGAAGGGTCCCGTTCGCAAAACCACGTGAAGGGTGAAACCCATCCAGGGGAGATTAAAGAATGACTGGGCATTGAAGTATGGAAGCCATTACCTACAAACTCAGCTGCTCTGGTCATTGCCATCCCTATGGTTGGGGACCCCGAGACGGGGTACATCAGTGGTTGGAGGCACTGTCAGATATATTCCAGTCGTGACCTCAATGGTGCTCAGCTATCTACCCAATTTCCCCAGACTATCGCTGAACAAAACTGTGGCAGCTATCACCACTATACGGCAAGAACGCGGTTCTCATAGCTGATGATGATGATCCATTATTCACAAGATCCACATCACGTGGTCACGTTTTGACTACCTGGCTCCTCGGATGGAGGTTCCGTTCGTCGAACGAATTTTATTTTTCCTCTATCCAGTGGCTTTTGTTGTTCATAGTTTTGTTTGGATCGATAAATGCTGTCAGCAGTCGTAAGAGTATTTTGTATATGATTTCGTGCTGTTTTTCACAAACTAGCGCCTTCCAATATTGTTGTGTCTTGCTGAATGGCTGTGCAACTCTGTGTCGGTCCCTTGGCTTCCTGCTCCGCCCACCATTGTATATCAAAAGGCACGGTAACTCCGCACAGCCCTTTATGGAGACAAAGGAAAATTATTACAACTGTATTTATGGGATAATCACAGGGTGTTCCACAAAGTCGTGCTAGAATCTCCGTGAGGGGGCGAGAGGCGACTAGTCAGAGATGCTCGATCCGGATTGGCTGGTATTCAGACCAACCAGGGCCCGCCTTCGTTTGGTCCGTGTCCTGCACGTGACACATCCGTCCAAATGTTGTGATGTTCGGTCATTGGGGACTAAGACATCTAAAGCAATGGTTCCCATTGATGAATGTTCTTATTAACGGAGAAGCAGATGGCTCCATAACCTGGAATAACAACTGCAAGTTGATCTACCAATAGATGAATATGCAACTTAATTTCGCTCCTCTCAACTGAAAGAGGATCCTGGCGCGCGTACCTTTGATCAGGATATGCATACCACGCCCCCTACACATCTTCGAAACCGAGTTCAGCGCATAGTTGGAACCAGAAACAGATAGGAAAGCTCCATGATTCCGTCAGAAAATATTGCATTCCAAGCTTACCGATGGCAGTAAGAACCCCCGTCCTGACGAAGAGAAGTATATTTCCGCTTAGATTTCAAAGGGGACGATGTAAGCAGTCGTGTAAATCGTAAATTCATGATTCGTGAAGTTAATCTGCTCTGTTTGAGCACAAGGACAACAAATACCTCTCTCGTAGTCTGTTTATTGTGCGTACCTTAAACTGTGGTTGAAGTTATGAAGGCATGTGTGGAAGCACGTATGTGGATAAAATGGGGGCAAGATGTCTCAGTTGGTCAGAACGCGAATTTACTGACGGAAAGGTCCGTAGTTCGAACCCGACCTCTGCCTCTCGACTTCCCCTGTCTAGGCTTGGGCTATCTGGCAGTATCTCAGTCCTCGTGCTTCTTTCGGGTTGTATGGCAGCTAGACACTGGAAGGGTGTTACAGCTGAGCGATGCGGGCGGAGGAACGCTTACATAAGTAGCTATTCAAATCGTTAGATAATAACCCTGTCTAGGCTTGGGCAACCTGGCAATATCCCAGCCCTCATGCTTCTTTCGGGTTGTATGGCAGCTAGACACCGGAAGGGTGTTACAGCTGAGCGATGTGGGTGGAGGAACGCTTACCTAAGTAGCTATTCAAATCATTCGATAATAATAATCATTCGGCTTTATCACCGTTCCAGTGTCTAGCTGCCATGCCACCCAAAGGAGCCACGAAGACTGGGATACTGCCAGGCCTCCCAAGCCTATACGGGGGGAATCGAGAAGCAGAAGTCGGGTTCGAACCACGGACCTTCGGGTCAGTAAATTCGCGTTCTAACCACTGAGCTGTCTTCCCCAATCATTCAGTAAAGTTCCAAAAAACGCCGTTGAAAAACCCAGCTGAACACAGAACTCATTCAGAATTTTCAGTCGTTTAGACAAGGAGTTACTCTTGAGCTGAACAGGATATGTTGTTATCCGACGCCCCAAACCAAACCTCGGCATCCAGAAAGATGTGCTGCGAGGGAAAGGTGTGATGACAGGTTATGGTCGAACATAATGTCACAGCTGAGAAACAGGAAGTAAGTCACCGCTAATTTTCAAGTTTTCATCAGTCCTTTTTGTGGCCCAGTCTCAGGACATACGTCTTTATGCTGACAAACGAATCGTCGAGGAAAAGCAACCGGAAGACTTTGATTGTCATTCGTGTACTCTGACATGAAATCCGTGGCGGTTAGAAAATTCGCGCATTGTCCACTAAACTTCAGAGTCTGCCATGAGAATAGAAGAAGGCGACTTGTTTTCTAGAAGCATCCAAAACGTTGTGTGACCTGCGGGGGCTTGGCCATTGGTCGTGCTAAGAATGCCTGGGTAGGAGCGGCCAGGAAACTTTAGATTCATGAAAATGGAGAAAACGGTTGATAAAACGAATAAGGATCTGAGATATGGATACCCGGTGACAATGTTTGCATACGTCCGAGTGCATCGGCCTCAGGAATACCTGTTTAACACGTTTAATGTAGATCTAACCTCAACTACTTCACTGGCACCCTCTGTACTCTGGTACATACTACTAACGAGAGTCACCAGGAATATCACAGGAATACAGCTTGAAACAGGCGGTTAAGGTAGACTTCATTTATTTATTCAATTACACTTCTTTGTCTAAGCTCCAGAAAGAACAATGCTCAAGGTGCAAACTTGCTGCCAGGAAGGTGTGTATTTCGAACCGTACCCTTGCATCTCGATTATTGGTGTCTAGGCTTGGGCGACCTTGTAGTATCTTAGCTCTCTTGCTTTTGTGGGTAGGCCTGACAATCAATAAAGATCTAAGAATGTGTTTCTGAACCTTGACGTCGACTGGTGCTCCGCATGTTAGTTTAGTTGTACCCAGTTCGTCCGGGTTTGTTCAACGACTTATCCAGTCAGCTACCCTTTTGGTCGCACCATGGTTAACATCGCTAGTTTTATCAAACCTTTCTCTACATGGATAGCTCAATTTTGGTTGCTTCACTTCTATCCCCAGATGTTTTCGAGTTCACCAGTCGCCGCGTTTTCGGTCACCCGTTCTCACTCTCCCTGTGCATTGACGGTACACAGGATGCTCGGATTAGTGCCTGTTGTGAATATCGGCACAAGTGTGGGATGAGAATTGGCGGGAAATATGGACACTTTGTATACCTGAGTGTGGAAGGTTCTGTGCCGTGTTTCAAGTAAGCCAGTCAGCATCGTGGGTTTGTTTTCGTTTCAGTGCTTTTAATTCTACTCTGTTTTCTGCAACTATGTTCTACTTATTTGGAGAAATGCAAAACCCAACCCAGGACTCACGCTATGAGTGATGCTCACTGATACCGTGTTAACGGTCGTGAAATCACAACCGGCGTGGAAGTAGTCCTGATCACGTGAACATGCACTTGAGTGGGTCAGAGGAACTCATTGATTGGTTCATCCAGATGACAACTTGTGGCTGGTCGGACAATTCCGATCACGTGAACGGGCACGGAGTTGGTGAGATGAGTTCATCGATTGATTCATCCAGAGGATAACTTGTGGCTGGTCGCCTAACATAGACAAATGTTGACCTCAGTCGCTCATTTTTTTCCACTTCATCCGAAGATGACAGAAGTTGACCAAATGAAAAAAGTATCCAAGTTAGAAAGAAAACATCCCAAAAAGCGGAGTTGTCACTACACCCTCCTCTAGACTACTCTACACGAATTCGAACGAAAAGAGGACTCTGGTTTAAAGAAGAACTGGCCCGAGTGGCAATAAAGTCTTCACCTTAGATGGCCTTGAAATGCTGATGTGAACTTGATCTAGGTTACGAAAAGTGCAGTGGATATTCCGTGACTCTCTACTGATTTTATCACCCGTTTTATTCATTTGGAAAATGTTGAGAATCAATACTGAACAATACCGAAGGAAATAGCTTCAGTGAACGTCTATTGGCTAAAACTTCCATGCTACCTTGAATAGGTGACAATATAGCTGCCGACTTACTATTCCAAAATGGCAACACCCTGATACGCCGGGCCAACCTCACTAATCACAAATGTTCTTCAGGACTACGCAACTTTTATGATAGTTGAATTTGAAACCAAAATGACAGTTTTCGCGGCGGAGTAATGGGCCTCGTATTTTATAATACCTGCAATACAGCTTCTACGAGGTCAACGTCCTCAGTCACCATAGAAATCGTTTTCCCATTTCATAAATAAATCTTTATGCCTGACTGAGGCAGTCATTTTTGCGAACTATAGACGTTAAACTTCATAGCTTGTGTTTTTTCGTTTATTCCTGAAAACCCGGTGTGAGACAACCTCGAAAGTATCCTTATAACACAATCTTTTCTGGCACTTCGCGTTTTTCAGGTGCCAGGCTGCCCAAAGTGTTCGATTGGAAGGAGAGAAATTGAAGAAAGAAAGCAGACCCTCTGATTTACTGACGGAATCTGGTGGTGAGTATGTCGTATGGAAATATCACCTGAACTACCCAACTAGACCGTTAGCCTGTGACAATTTATAATGGCAAACGCTCAGATAACTCCACTCAACAGCCAAAGACAAAATCCTCGCTGGTCCGCTGACTGCAATTTGAAATTGCGCGCACAGTTTCGTGTATTTTGAAGCAAGTTCACTACTTAGCCACCTTATTACTCGGACTCAGTTCGTTGGCTCCTGAGGATAGTTTACCAGCAGACTGCGTAGGACGTTGGTTAAATTAAGATCCATTCGGTGTTATCATCAGTATTTTGTGGAAATCACATTTTCTCGGTGTTTTTGTAAATAAGTGCTGTTTTGGTGCCTTAGGAACGGAAGAATACCTGCCACTAATAAACACAACAGCCTTATTGCGAACAAGCTAGTGCGAAATTTATAAGAGGCATTGAGGTATTTAAAGCACCCTCTTGACCTTGAATCCAGGCTGTCCTATTGGCTTTGGGTGAACACTCATCATCATCGGTCATGGCATGCCTGAGAACTCATCATCTTTGGTCGTAGCTGAATTGATTGATTGCCTAAGCATCCAATCGGCAGCTGAATTTTCCGGTCTGGATGCTTGAAGACTTCCCTAACGCGATTTTGCCGGGGTCTCAGTAGGTTTCGGGCATTCTGGGATTAGTTTCAGGTATAGTCGCAGGGCTGAATTTCTGTTTGAAAAGTAGTATTCTGGTGAGACAATGATCTCGTGAATTAATCGATTTTCCAATACCGTCTAAATAACAAACCTGAGAATCTGGACTGTCCAGATCACAAACGGTCGCACCCATTTAGAAGCATTCGAGTCATATGAGTATGCTTTAGAAACAGGGGATTCACAAGCACCTTTAAATGGGGAACTCTGGGCTCACGTTAGAGGGGCTTGGTAAACTATCGACAGTTTTTTAAATGGGCAACGTTCCGCCCTAGACAAAAAGCTTCATCAGACCGAGTGAGCAGGTGCCAAGTTGAGTGAATTAATCGATTTTCCAATACCGTCTAAATAACAAACCTGAGAATCTGGACTGTCCAGATCACAGACGGTCGCACCCATTTAGAAGCATTCAAGTCATATGAGTATGCTTTAGAAACAGGGGATTCACAAGCACCTTTAAATGGGGAACTCTGGGCTCACGTTAGAGGGGCTTGGTAAACTATCGACAGTTTTTTAACTGGGAAACGTTCCGCCCTAGTCAAAAAGCTTCATCAGACCGAGTGAGCAGGTGGCCAAGTTGACCAGGTTTCGAAGCAACCAGAGAATCAATCAGATTGACACACTAGATTAGCGTTGAATGTCAGTTAAACGGTTAGTGCGGCTGCCAAAATTTTACGGTTGATGGGTCCTGAACCAAACCGATCGGAATTTCCACTTAATCTCACACACCCAGCCACCCAGGTAAATTGTCATAGCACTTACGAGCCCACACAAACCAACAAGATTTACCAGCGGCACTCAAAGTAAATCAGCCTTGAAGCGGAAAATCAAGGAACCAAACCCGGTCAAATATAATTTGAACTTTCCTCAGCCCATTTGCTAACCTGCTCGCTTGGTCCCTTGAAGCTTTTGTGTCAGAAGCGAAACGCTGCCCAAGCCCTGCTGAAACGATGACTTCTCAATGAGTTCCGGACATTTTACAAAAGGGATCTTTTTGTTTTTGTTACCCGCTTATGCCAGCCCATTGGCGAATTCCGTGCCGCGGTTCCATACTTCGTTTCCCGTGGTCGTTGTATTCTAGAACCCCACCCAGAAAATCCTCGGTGGATTGCTGGTCATTGAGTAGTAATCACATTGAAGCATTCTGAAGTGAAATCTAGATCATCTTGCATATCGAATGCAGCTCAGAAGCTGTTATCGACTGGATCCACAGAACCGCACCTTGACCTCTCGCACTCTAGCAGCACGTGACGTGGTGATTAGAAGCTCTCTATATCACACCAAGGTTAGCTGATTCCAGCAAACGTCTGCTTTGGTAGATACGCTCTGATATTTTCAATACTCCAGACTGAACGCAGGATTTGTGAAAAAGTTTGCCAGAAACTCGGAAAGATTTGGCTCATTTAAGCTTCGAAAACTAAGGTCCATGCGAACACTCGTTCATTCGTTGTTTGGTCGAATGGTAACAACTGTTTTAACCTATCATCAGGTGTAGTTCGCAGAGGCAATTTCCTGTCAACCTTGTGCTGAACAGAAACAGTACAAATCTAATTGACTGTACGGTGATCTGAAACATGAAGGCTCTAGATTCAAACCTGTTTGAAGCTACTCTTCAGTTCCTCTCCATCCGGACTGTTGTGAAATTTGAAGAGCTGGAGAACACGTGATTGTGATCCTTGATCTCGAAGGATGAAACGTCTTTCTGTGGCGTGCCGAGATCTCTCACACAAGTACGATTACGAATTTAGATAATGGGTGTAAAGTTTGCAGCCACCTGATCAACAACCAATAAGTTTGAAGCTAGATGAGAAAAAATGCCAGAATTTGTAATTTACTGTAGAAACCTAATTTAAGTGTTTGTTTTCGGAAAGTTTGTTGTAGCCCACATTCTGTGTGGCAGCACTGCATAGCATCGTTTCTATCTTGCTGTAAAAAGCCTGACATTGCTCTCTATCGCGTATTGAATGTAAGTCCAGCTGATCGAGTGAGAATTTCCTCGGGCTATCCAGTCGAGCGTTCAATCATTTTTGTCAAGGAACTCACTGTCGGTCATTAGGCTGCATGATGTGCTCGGATCGATAGCTCTCGGTTAACCAATCGGATCGATAGCTCTCGGGTTAACCAATCGAATCGCTAAGTTGTTGACAGTCCCCTTTTCGGACGCGTCCGGCGTGTACAAGTCAAGTGGTAGCGGAGTCGAATCCCCAGCACGGACAAGGGTGTGACGCTGATGAGCTCTGACAGGAGTGAAACTCGACTTCAGTGCTTCCCCTCTTTGGTGTGAACTGACTACAATAATTGCCACAGGGCTGATGAAACGAGAGGTGTGAGCGTGAATTAACAAGTGTTCATGTACGGAATCAAAAATGTACTAAGAATCAAGAATTACACAGTAACCCCAACCATGAGAGTCTCATAAACCATGATTACGACCCGCGTTCATAAATAACTGTTCTTCTCAACTCAACCCAGCTTCAAGTGTCACCATTCTCTTTGCCGTGTAGTAACTTTGCAAAAACAGATTCCATCGGACTGGTTTACATTAGTTTGTTTACTATTCGAAACGACTGTTTGCCGTTAGACCTTCTACGTTTGGCAGATGACATCTTGATGCCAGGACTTTTTCCCTTTGCCCGTTTCGTCGTTAGTTATCCGACCCTTCTTTCTCCATCCGATCGCTCATTAGATAGTGTCGAACAGCACCGGGAAAATGACGAGTTATCCAGCGTAAACGAACAAGACTCTTCCAATCCGAGTGCCCTCTTATCACCGGTGGAAAGATTTGGTACAAACATCACTCGACGCATAGCCAGCTCAACTCGGTGGGAGCATTTTGCCACAGGTGTTACGGAAGAACTGCCGTACGAAATGACTGACGAGCAGCCTGAATGGCTGGAAGAAAAATTGCAACTTGGCTCGGAGGAAAGCGACGAAGAAGCGATACAACACTACTGTCAAACACAGGAATCGATAAGTCACCTGTCGATGAGCACAGAAAGAGAATGTTTTCGTGCGTATTCTATGGAGTTTGACAATTATCGAGAGGTGACAACCGAGCAAGAATATTACGAAAACATCTATGAGGAAGAGGCAGATGAGGACGACTCAGTGCCAGAGGTGGAGGAAGGGGGTGAAAAAAGTGTAGATGTATCGGAAGATCAAGTGCGTGATGAGGTGGATGACATAGGAGGCGGTTTGGAATCGGACTACGAAGCTGAGCACCCAGTAGAAGCTACTCAAGGTCAAGAGAACAGTGAGGAGGAAGAAAATGGCGTCATTGTAGAAAAGGTGGATGCGTTTTATCAGCACAAAATGGCTGCATTTAGCTCTGCTCCAACAGAAGTGCAAAACTATGTCGACAGTGCTCTACCAACTAACGGGATCTATGAGAATACTGTTCCGCTCTATGAAACCTCATCTGGGGATGTGCACAATATTACAGGTTGTGATTTACTCATCACTGATGTAACGGAAGAGGCGATGTTGAGTTATTACGCTGCTTTGGAACCCATGGATCCTCACAATTCGTCCGCCTCAGGCGATTCGTTCACGCATGCTTTCTCAACCACCGTGCATTCTGCTCACCCATGTGCTAGGCTTTCCTCAGTGACTATGGGTTTTGAAAGTGAGCAGCTCCAATCACCGACCTGGTATTCGAAAGTGGATTTTATTGGCGGGTCAGTTTTGATGGTACCCAGATGTGAGAACGAACAGACTGGGTACAACGTTCACAAAGACTTGGAACGTTGTTGTCAAGGCGTTGAAACCTCGTCTATATCCCCGTGTACCAATGGGACAAGGTCCGTCACATTCACTTCAGCAATGAGTGACGCTAAATCACCGGATAAGCGGTCAGTGGAAGCCACCCGCCAGATCAAATCGGTAGGACCTCAGTTTAGACTGATCGGTGATGATCAGAGACCACCTGTGACAGAAGAGCTGAATGCACTGTACTCCACTCATGCATCTCCTCAGATTGTTCGAGATAGATTTAACGTCCTGTCAGCGCCAGAATACAATTCCGCTGGGTTTTTCACCAAGATCCAAGACAGGACATTTGACCAACCGAAGATGGAATGGAAAGAAGCTGTGGATGAAACCAGTAACAAGCGACCTGCGGTACCCTCGGTTCAGAATCGCACAAGTAGTATTGATCGTGCTGTGGAAAAGTCTGGAGCCTCAACTGGGACACCTACAGCCTACCGATCCAAGGTGGTCTATCGATCGAAGGATTCGCTGGCAGCAGATCACCATGGGACCACAACGCCTTCAGCCAACGGATTTGCTGAAGCCATCAGAAGCACCAGGGACACTGCGTTTCTAACCCGTAAACATACGATCTGAAAAATGTGGAAATTTGCAGGAATTTGTGTTTACTTATGGCCGCCAGTTACATCAGTTCCATTGTTTTTATTTTCTTTATTGAACAAGGTAAATGTGAACACTTGTCACCATTTAGATTTCCTTTGTTTGGATTCGTTCTGGTTTCCTCGTTCAGCTTCTCGCTGAGTGCAGTCTTAAGAAAGTTTCTTGTTTCCCCATTTTAGCTGCCTACGCTGCGGATTTTGAAGAACTGCAATCCTCTGGAGATGATACTCACAAGTGCTCCAACCTAAGAAAGACAGGCGTTTCTTCAGGTGAGTTTCTGATCGCGTGAATCTATTGAATAAGTTGACAGGAACAACTTTCCTTGAAGAGAAGTTCAGTGTGCAATTTGCATCTGAACCTCAATACTCAGTGTCCGGAGTTATGTTGAGACCTCCTGAAAAGTGCACGTCCCAATGCCAAGATGAAGGTGCTTTGACCTTATGAGAATCTGGGATGTCCATTTGTTCAGGCCCTCGTGAGCAACTAGCCCCGGCTAACTGGAACAGGTTCAAGAGGACAGTCGCGATCCGTGGGTGTTTGGCCATTCAAATCATGAATGACCAATTCGAATTGGCGCGAATGATAGGGGATCGCTACCTGTTTGTTGGTAGTTTGTATCGACTCGTAATATCTTGGTACATGAATAGGTGATTGTGTTTCTATTTGGCTGAAGTGAGCTCCTTCTCGTCTCCAAAGAGAAGAAAAAGGCTCAGTTTTTTTGACGAACTTGCCTGTCCTTTGGCATGCACTTTGCACCCACAAAGTGTAAAGTCATGCTCCTGGACATTCAGTCACTGAACACGCGACTAATAATCCAGAGAGAGAGGCATTGGAACTTGTGGAGCGTTTTACGTATCTTGGAAGTTGTATTAGTTCTGACTGTAGTGTGACAGATGAGGTGAATGCACGAATCTGCAAGGCTCGGGCCGCGTTTGCTAATTTGAGACACCCATGGCGTCAGAGTGGTTTATCCCTGAATCTCAAGGGACGTCTGTATTAAGCTACAGTATTGCTGTGAGACTTGGCCTATTCGAGCAACGGAACTGAGGCATCTTCAAGTGTTCGACAATCATTATCTGAGAACCATAGCTCGTGTGGGTTGGTGTCTGCGAATCCATAACTAGGCAGTTGGGAAGCGAGGTTTCGGTTGTACAACGGGTACTTCCATTCAAAAATGTGTCCAGCACCAGAAGATGAGTTGGTTGGGACATGTGTTGCGTATGCCTAACCATCGTTTGCCGAAGAGTGCTGTTTTCCATGTCCAACTCATAGTGGTGGCCAATCCTTGATTTGACAGAGGGGGTATAACAGACATTACGAAAAGTGTGGTTGCTATTGTTGCCACTCACCTTCCAGGATGGATACCGTGAAATCCTCACCACGCCTGGTTGGAAACGCTGAAATATATGGCTGCTTATCATTGTCAAATGGTAACCTTGTTGCCAGTTTCCATCCAGATTGTGTGAGTGAGTGTCTGGAGGTGTAGGAACCTCGGATTGATTGTGGTTGGCAAGCATCAAGTCCCTTCCCCGTCCACCTATATGCTCTTCTTCTGGCATTAAGTGACCCTCGACCATGTGATACGGTCAACACAAGATACCGTAACTGATGAGGAACTTTGATTGCTTCTGACTAACGTCAGTTTGCAATATGCCACAGGATGCGTTGAATTCCTGCTCTTAAAGTTTGAAAGATTTCCTATAACTTTTCGGGCCCACGTATCACAGTTGTGCGCGACATCCTGAGTAAGTTAAAAGGCTATGCTTGAAAGGCCAAATCCCCCTTCTCAGTTGTCCAGGTTCAAACAGAGATGTGGAGTGAGCAATGCAAATTTCGCAAAACGATGTTGATATGGATCAATAATTATTTTCAGGGTCAATCACGTGACTGACCAACTGGTGTAGTTTGGACCGCTGGTCTCTTATCTGCATCACTGAACTTTCCAACAGGCATCCCGTGTATGCTGCAAGCCCCCTGCAACGTTCCATTCTATCTCTTTCTGTATTGATCGCTTCTAGCTCGCCCCCCTCTCAAGTAACTTCTACGGTGAGTGAATGTCTGGAGGTGTAGGAACGATTGATTGATTGTGGTTGGCAAGCATCAAGTCCCTTCCCCGTCCACCTATATGCTGTTCTTCCACGTAAGGCTTTGAATTCATGGACACACTCACTACCCCCCCGCCCTATTGAGCCATCACATTCAACGAATCATCTCTCAGCGATCGATCTCGATAGGAGCTTACCAACCAAATGGTTCACAGATCACGTGGTCATTTTATCTGAATACTTGTCAGTTCATGAGCCAGTTGACTTCAGGTCACATGACGCGAACCACGACATATTCTGTCTACGGGCATTTTCTAAATCGATTCCGGAATATTCCGAGGAAGAGGGATCCTAAATAAAATTGACATTTTTCCAAAAAGGTCCGTCAATTGTGTAATACTTTGAATACTGGACTCAACCATTTCAGTTCGTGAGGACGTCCAGAAGACATGAATTGTGAGGTATCAAGACTTTGCATCATTTAAATTCCGATTTTTCTGGACTCAACCATTTCAGTTCGTGAGGACATGAATGTCAAGACTATGTATCATTTAAATTTCGATTTTTGGCCGGCAGTCTTTTCTGAATTTGCCTGCCCTTGCACAATGGGCAGTGCCACATACTCTGTGGCCTCACTTACCGGACTGAATCTCAACCGAAATTCCCCCGATCTCATCACATTCCCAAGAACCATTGTTTTTTGCATGCATGAATAGCGCAGATCAAATTTGATGAAAGGTGAACATACAATCATCTCATGTTTGCCCAAATCAAGCTGACTGAAATGTGACAAGAGATGACCTAAATTTGGTTCGTATTTTAACTATGCACTTGTGTAGGCCTTTAGGATTCTGCGAATTCTAATTACCAGAAAGTATTTTATCAATATCACAGCTATTCATACCGTTTCCGGTTGAGGGATTTAGGTTTAAATTACTCCGTATTGTTGGGAGCAAGTCAGGACATTTTTAAATGTCGATGGTCGGAAGACTAGGGAATGAAAGTCTCGTTCAAATGGGGGAACAGAAACTGTAACCCAAGACCGGCGTTGTCTTTGAAATTGTCGATTTGTTTTGGGCTTGTTGCTCTTTGCAACAACATCGCGTACTTCGACTATCAACACATGAAAATAACGTATGCAAAAGGCCCATATAAGATGGGCTGCAACTTTTTTCTTGAATGCTATCAGTTCAATTTCTGAAGATTAAAAAGGGGCTTTACCCCATGGTTTAAGTCCTCCTGTGCTGGCAAGTCATAAACTGTAAACTGTAATTATTCAGTTACCTGAAACATCACAAACGAGAGTCTCCCGCAAAACCAAATTAATTGGCAAATGAGCATAGTTCGTTCACTTCGTGCAATTTGGGTTCAAGTAGAACATAAGGTTGATGGAAACTCGGGCACTGCGCCTGCCTGATGAGCCCGAAGTGGAAGGGCAAAACCGGTCGTCGGCTGTCGATGAATTTTCAGCAACCTTATGAGCAGTGCATTACGAGTATACATCTAAACGTTATCCTGTTTGTCATCAGAAATGTGTACCTAACACACACCTATCACAGTAGGGGCCTTCAGTGCTTGAGTACATCTGGCCGTCACTGTTACAATTCGACCCAAGATTGTCTACCAAATCCTGAACTACTGTTGAGTAGTATAAAGAAAATGAAAAAGTTGCCCCGCTTTCCGTAGATTGCTGATTTGTCTCAAGGATGCCTGGCACCCACCAATGAGGCAGGTTAACCAACAGGCGAATGAGAAATCTGACCCAAACGATCAATGATTGATCAAAGCCCACCTGGTTGAATAGATTCTATGTAAACTCACCTACGCACAAGAACCACGCACCTCCAACCACCGTGCACTGATGATGTTACCTCGACTTGTGATGAAGCGTTTACAGCCAAATTCAAGATGGTCAGCTTTCCTGAAAGAATCCCGAAGCATGGGCTAAGCTGTTCTTCTGCCTACCTATGGCAGGATTCACGTCAGGAATCTTCAGTTCGAGACTTTTCAATGACTACATGCCGTCTTTTTGTGCAAGAAACCAGCTCGACATGCCATCTAGGCTTCTATAAAACGCCTTCACCCTACACTGGATGGGCAGGTGCAAAAATTCAGCACCAAATATCTATATTTTTGATGAAAGTAGCAGAGAACTACTGTAGTGTTTTACAGGAACGGCAGATGGGAAGGTCCGTGGTTCGAATCCAACCCAAGCATTTCGACTGCTCCTGTCTACGGTTGGGAAATCAGGCGGAATCTCACCCCTCGTTCTTTGTTAGGATATCATGGCATTCAGACAGATGCAGATGGACCATCACTGTCAGTATTAGTATTGCTATTTACTAACACGAGTGAATTGATTCTGAGAAAAAACAATGAAAACGGAATCGAGCCTGCGCACTTTCAGCGAAAAAGTGCGAACTACTTGTAAGAAATTCCCTCTCTTCCGGAATCAATATATGTAACACGATTGATGTCTTTCTCTTAATGTCTACAGTTTGTTAAATCAAGTACCTAGTGAGGGAGGGTTGCCTTAAATGGACACGAATTTGTTTAATCGATAAGCTCGAATTTCCAACAAGTATCCATACTTTCACAGTGAACTTCGATATGCCTTCCAGATAATTCACGACATTCTTCCGGGACAAAGGTATGTTTTACCCCCACTTGTTTTCCCTCTCTCGGCATTTTGTCTCTGGTTTTGCGATTTCTGGCCCCTTTACTTTTGATTTTGTTACATACAGGCAGAAAAACTTGTGTAATTCACCTGTAAAATGCTTATTTATTCCACGAAGCACTCGCGCAAATAAAAGCCCCGAGAATGTCCCAGTGCTTCGAAGAAATTCCCTCGCAATTGGGTACCGAAAGATACACATTTTCTGGGAAAGTTTTAGTGACGTAGCTTACTTGATGAGCATTTTCCTATTTTCAAGTAAAGCGTTAAAAATCAAATGCACACAGCCGTCTTGTATAGTTTATAGGTGTGAAATACTACTACTGAAATACTACTGACTTCTAGTTCATGTCAAATGGATAAATATCATCAGTTATGTAGAGGTCTCTAACCTATGGTCCGCTTGATAGCTCCAGCTGGCGGCGGGTTCCATCCGCCCGCTGCCACTCAGTGTTATAGATGGAACTATCTCCTGACTGGCGGGTCAATTGATCGTCACAACCAGAACAGTTACTCGGTCGTCGTTTGATGAGTCGGACACACCAATCACATCGCTCAAGCGCGAACACGTTCGCCTGTTCAGACGTGATGATTCAGATGCGTTCTGCATGCGTTGGTGGAGCAGTGGTTACACGCTCACCTCGCATGTAAAACGTCTGGAGTCCAAATCCCGGGACGGCCGTTGGATATGCACTGCTGACGAGCTCTACTAAGGGCGAAACTCGAGTCCAGTGCTTCCTTAGGTGTGGACACACCGGGATTGTTAGGCCAGAACAGGAGGACGACCGTCCGAACAAAGTACCTATCCCACAAAACCCCGAAGCTACCTCCTATTTGTCCAACAAAACTGATGATACTTCAACAAAGAATACCCTTCGGGTCAAATAAGCCAACAACCGAATTCGTTTACAGAATTTGTGAGACCACAACGATTCCGAGATCCTCACATAGTAACTTTCATCAAGACAACCGGTTTTTTCCGCGATCGAGGGAAGAACAAAGACGTATTTGAAGAAATCGTTCAGCTGTAGCACCCTTTCGATGCCTAGCTGCCGTGCCACATTAAAGGAGGCACGAGGGCTGGGATACTGCCTGGTTGCCCAAGCCTAGACAGAGGAAGGCGAGAAGTAGAGGTCAGGTTCGAACCACGAACTTTCCGGTCAGAAAATTCACGCTCTAACCACTTGGTCCAAACACGTATTTTGTGGGATTGGTTTTGCTTACCAATACCCATTTTCATTTCAATTATTTCGATTCGCATATTCCTTTGTAACCTTCCTCAATCAGAACTCTTCGGAAAGCCTCAGAATACCTCTTACGCTCATATAGTGAACTGAATCCGAACGCGCATTACATCTGTGACAGTTTCAGGCAGTTCTCGAAGTTTCGAAAAATTTTATAATCTCTATCCACCCTATTAGATCTGACAGAAGACACTTGCTGCGATATTTCTTCTACCCTCTTCAGTCACAGACGTAAACCCGGCTGGGTAGAGTCTGATTGGTTGATATTATGCAAGTCACCTGATCGAACTTAGGAGCAACAACATAGTCTGCTTCAACTCCTTTTGTGCACGTATTCTGGGTTGGTTTGGTTCCCACAGCTGCGCTTCGCTTGCGGTAAAAACCTTGGAACATGTTGCAACGTAAGATTCGGGATGTGTCACTCCAAGGTCAATCCGATAGTCAGTATCTACCATAGATCTGACAATGGACTGATTGCGATTTGACCTTTGATCCGATAACCTCTGTAAGTTTGTCCGAAAAATTTCTTCAGCACCTCGTCAAAAAGGGACTTAAATGGACAAATACACTTATTTACATATCAACTAGGCTTGAATGGTAGACTCTAATGAGTCTCTCGTTTACGAGGTTCTTCGACTAATTATCGTGCACAAAGGTGGACGAAAACTTGGGGGCTGTAGCTTTCTGACAAGTCCCAAGAAGGGCGGTCGTTGGCTGTCGAAGAGTTTTCAGCCACCTTGTGAGTAGTTTCCCTTAAATGGAGTTTTTCCAACCATTTGGTCCGTACGGAGTAATGATAAAATGGTTTTGGTTACCGATTCTCTGACAAGTCGTCCTGTACCAGAATGAGTGCGCAGTCTCTGTCGTTGACTGACATCGATTCTATCAGCTCTCCGCGATAGCCATGAACAATTCGAAAAACAATATTGGACCACCGGAACAGAACAGGTTATGAGTAGGACTGGACTGACGTCTTACCATCGCGCTTACTCTAGACAACAAACACAGATCAAGTCCTTCAAAGTCATTGCGAGGAAGCGCCAGGGCACATCTACGCGACTGCTACAGCAAATAATTTGCTTACAGATCCACACTACTGCACAAAATTCAGTAGCTAGACGAAATTGGTGTACAAATGCGTGTAGTCTCGTGCATTGGGTTCAAGTGGAACATCAAGTTGAGGCCCACTCGGTAAACACTAAGGAGGGTGAAACCAATCGTACGTTATCGAAGAGCTTTCAGCAACCTTATGGTCAGTAGTATGTTAAGCCTAGTTTCCAAACGGTGTGTCATGCGATTCTGTAATAATATGTAAGTACAGGCAAACAAATGAAAATGAAACAAAGCTTTGATGGAATTGCTGGAGCTTATGTAATTTCGCGTCATCCTCCTCATCGTCTCTTATCGTCATTTACTGAATTTATTGAGTTTAATTCACGAACAGAGAACAAACGTTGCAGGCGTGCCCCCATTTTGTGTCGAATTGGCTTCCACTTCTGTACGGCTCAACAAAACTTTGGGAATGATATGTAACCCCCGCATCTCACAATCGGTCCTAATGATTACTTGGTTAATCTCATTGTACACGCCTTTCAACCGTGATGCCAAACTATGCAGACTGACCGATGGAATAGTCATGAACAGTCTTTTATTCAATATATACTTACGGTTATTCCGCGAAGCAAATCAATCTCGAAGCTCGCCTGTTTGCGCTGTTACTGTAATGGTTTTAGTGCTGTTGTGTTCTCCAAATGCGAAAATAGATTACTTGTAGAACAGGCACTGTGCATTTCAAACTCGAATTCACTGCCGAGTCACGCATGTAGGTAGAAAATAGGATGACACTTATCAGAGCCTCAGTCGTTCAACGAAGTTCCGACATCCGCCATGGCAAAACCCAACTGCTGCACCGAGACACAAGACGCATTGCGAAAACTCGGTCATCCAATTCGAAAGCTGTTCTTGCGATGGCTGGCAGCCGTGGCTCTCCGACGCCCCTAACTAGGCAGATGTGCGGAAAGAAGTGCTGTTGAGGTTATATTTACCGTGGTAAGGCGGACGCGTTGCCATTTGACGGATCACATGAACACAGTTCTCTCCCATCGCTAATTGTCCACGTCCGCTCAAAAATAGAATATTCTGACAGCTTTCACCCAGTTCCACATGCCTCAAACCTCACTGACCTGTGCTCCGTTTTCTCCACAAATTATGTATCCCATCCCGCTTCCTCAGTCCCGTTTTCCGCTGTCTAAACTCTGTCTAAACTCGGTGTTTGTGGACAACCAAATAAGATATCACGTAACTGTTAAAACGTTGCTTTTTGCGCTTGTTTCGGACCACTCAGTGAGAACCGCTGTTTTGCGGGCTGTTCAAATGCTGCGCTAAGGTTTGACTAAAAGACTTGCTGAGCTTTGCGGACGGAACATCTTCGATATCTCATAGTAAGTAATACTGATTGCACAGTTCCAGTTGTCAGTAGCCTGGTACACATTCTGGTGCACATTCAACGGGACGGGTAGTGTTCTGTATGCCTCAGTCATCAGTACAGTGCAAACGGCCAAGCGGACAGCACGGCACTCGGTGTGGTATGAAGGTGACTGCTAGGAGGAAACTACTCACAACGTTGCTGAAAACTCTTCGACAGCCCACGACCGGTTTCGTCCTTCCACTTCAGGCTCACCAGGTAGGCTCAGTCCTCGAGATTCCGTCAATCATATGTTCTACTCGAACCCACATTGGACCGTTTTAGAGAAATACACTCATTTGCAAATCAATTTGGTTTTCACGAGAGAATCAACTGAATCTCTCCTTTATGATATTCTACAACTGAATGTGCTGCACACAGGCCGCCACATGTTTCAGTTGGCGCGCTATTCGAGATATCGCAGTGTATTTTGATAAAGGAAATAGTCCAATTCCGGTTCAAATAGAACATAAGGTTGACGAAAACTCGGGAACTGCGCCTACCTGATGGGCTCCAAAAAGGGCGAAACCGGTCGTGGGTTGTCGGAGACCTCTCAGCAACATCGTGAGTAATTTCCCTTATGAAAATATACTGCCGTTTTACGGAAGTCCAGTCATTCTGCCACAAATGGGGTTGAAGCAAAATTTGATTTGGATAGATCTTTATCAACACATCTGGAGGCTAGCATCGTTTTCATTGACATGCCCCAGTTTGAACTAGGTAACCGCTTTGCACGGCATATTTTTCCACCGTGTGCCTCCAAATTTCACGGTCAGAGCTCTTCTACGACCTTTGCTAGGAAGATAACTGAAGTGGAGCACAGAGTAGCAACATTTCATTTAGTCACAGATTATTGTCTGTCCGCAATCCCATTTAGATTGAATGACTGTTTGTGATTCGGGTCCTGAACACAAACCAGAAATGGAATTTTCTGAGCTGGGCTAGGTGGTCTTATCCTCACAGTTCGCCTCAATCCACCTTTTGCGCCTATATCTCCATATGGCTTAATAGTTTTCTTTCAAGTTCGTTTGAATGACTGCCATTTTTTCTCACATTTTCTCTTTCTTCAGTCGACTGAATCAGCCAACGAAAGTGATTGGTCGAAAAAAGGCACGTGAACCCTGCATGATGTTTACCAGCCACGTGACTCAACGTTATCACGTCATCCACTCGTGCACCAGCTGTTGTCCCATTTGTGTTGTGACCTTGGGCATTTCTGTTCTGAAGCGCCAACGTTGTTCTCTCTCTTCGTTTCAATCATTTTCTCCTGCATTTTTCCATTTCTCATCTGGCGCCCCACTGCATGTTTGCTGACCTTATCGATGTTTCGGCAGCGAGATGCACTTTGTAAAACCGTGTAAATTCACTGAAATGTGAAATGGTTCACGGAAGACCATGGTATGATTAGCCTTAGTAGGTACTTGACCGTTTTAGTACGCTACGTATTCACATGCGAGAGTTGTTTGTGAATTTACGATTGATCTGACGAAGGAATGTGCGGAAGAACGCAAGCACGCATTTGTTCTCAGCAATGTACGACCTATTTCGTGAGATTTTACATTCCATCACTGTCTCAGATATGTTATTTTTGTAGCAAGTTGCAAATACACGCTAGTGGGTGCTTGCTTACACGGACTTTCTTTCCAACCGCTAGCTAAAGTACCAGCTGGTATGTGTTTATTGAAAAGTATACAAAAATTTATTGCTTTGTGTACGTCGCACTTTGCATTATTTCAACTCTTCAAATACAGGATTGCTTTCGACCTACTACGTATAATCAGTTGGCTTGGCCATTATTTTACTATGTCAATATTATCCGCCTCCCATGCGCGGAAATATACCTCTCCGAATCATTGGTGAACGAAATTTTGGCAGCTACAACCATTGTATGACAAGTACGCGGATTCTACAGCTGATGACGATGATGTAGCTGAGGTTAGATGAAAGATTTGGTACCGAACACGGGAACGTATTTCATTATCCAGGCTCTCTGCACCCCACATAGGTTCAGCCATTCTGCCAGGCGTAAAGTACATAAAAGATGATCCACTGTGCCTCGTTATGGTGGGCGGGCATCCGACACGGATGTTCCTGTCTAAGCGAGGATTAATTACCACTGGATATAGGGTCCTATTGGGGATGAAACAGCTTTCCGTTGTTTCTCGGCTTGTTACATGGACGACATAATTACCACTGGATATAGGGTCCTATTGAGGATGAAACAGCTGTACAGTGCTTCTCGGCTTGTTACCATGGACGACAGGACGAAATCTCGATTGAAAATTACCGCATCGGAAAGCCATCAGTTCACGTTCGGCGAATGAAACCTTGCTTTGCATTTGGTGCGTCATTCACTTGGGAACGGCCCAACTTGCGCGGTGACAAAAACTGGCTTTTGCTTCGCTGCCAAGTTACAAATGTGACCGCCCCTGAGTCACCTCCATCGTGCACAAGGCTGGACAAGAAGAACTTTTCGATGGAAAGGGTCCCTTAGCATACAAAGTGTATGGTCTAACCGGCGTGACCAGCCAAACTACCGAAGTTGGAGGTTAAGGGCAACTCAGAGAAGTTGCGCGTGAACATTGTCACAGAGTCATGGATCCGCTTTCAACCATTCCGCTTCCGAGCAAAATTAAACTGTCTTATCTGCACTGCGTACTTCAAAGGGTGTGTAACCAACCCGCTCCAGCAAAAAGGTTGGAGCGGTTGTCCGACTCACTGTCAAATCAGTGTGATTGGATGAATTTGTCTCTGTCTACAGACAACGTGATTGGAAGCAGTGTGCGAACCAATAAAATTGTTCTACTTCAAGGACGCTCTCAATGTCTACCAACCAATAATAGGAGACCCTTTCCCTAGAATGGTACAAAGAGAGTGGGTTATTTGCTGGCATTGGAGGCCGATATCGGATATCCAAACTCCACTTTTCGAAAAATGTCTGCACAGTAGAACAACAGATGTGCATCCTATCCAAAGTGAGTATGAATTTTATTGTCAGGAACCAGCTTAATCACTCAGCCGGAAGCTGCCTCCTGATTCCGAAACCCGTCGTACTGCTATTTTCTGCAGGCTTACTGACCGCCTTTCACGCTATGTACGCTAATTCATGTGAACAGCAAAAATGACCGTATCCGAGAGGGACATTGAAGATCATCAGTTTATCGATCAGTGATTGGATTATTCTCATGAACATTGAACAGTTAAAAACGGGAACTGGACAGAGCAAATTTGGACAAAATGGCCAGAATTCTTTGACGGTCTTATCTGAGAATGCAATATCTCAGTGCTCGATGTAATCGTGAACAAAGCTCGGAGCGAGTCCCTGAATCAAGGCTATATGCCTTGAGAAAACTAGTTTACGCGATATCATCTTTTAGCTGTATAAGTTGGAACCAAGAATGGGTAGTTAAGAATTCAGTAGACGAGGGTTACTACCACTTCAACAGATGGAAGTGTTCCACGCACTGTGATGGTTTGGCACCCTAAAAGTAACATATTAAAATGTTCTATCTGGAAACGAGTTTTATCATGATTCGTAGTTCAGTTGTCCCTCTCTGAACAAATCAACCGAGGCCAGAGATGTTTCGCTCTAAGGATGAGTCACCTGTCGACGAGAGTGAGAATTCGCCAACATTTTGTGAGTACTGGATGCGACAAGGCAGTAGACAGGTTAGCAGACGCGAAGGATTCTTGGCCACTGTAACATATGGCTAAAACATGTGCGCACTACTTGACCTTGCGCTACACGAGCTGACCTCCACTTGTGCAGCCGGGCGCAGTGACAGCGAAAATCCGCGGCAGTTTTTAGCATGTCCGATAGAGACTTCTTCAACTAAGATTTCGTCCTAAAAGCAGGGCCAATCTAGGCTGGAAATGAAGAAATTACTGTTCCATCCTGATTGGGAGTCGTCGACCATGCGCATTTCACGAAATTCCAGAGGGTCACGAACCCGTGGCTAGTAGTTTTAAACGTTCAGCCACGAGCGGCTAATTACCGCTGTAGTTAACTCGCGCTGAGATTTCTATCTAAATATTCTTCACTGGAGGAGTCAGTCAACACGTGACCATGCGGCGTGGATCCCGTGATTGATTGGATGATAAGTGGCGCTGTATTCTGCCTAAATGTGAGCTTACCACTCTTGGTTGGACGGTTAAGTGCTTAACTGCTCGTACAGGGGTCGTGAGTCTCCAGTTACCTAAGAGAGTTTTGTCATATACGCACTCCTGAGAATTCCCCATAGATTTCCCTCTTTTCTCTGCTTTCCAGTGTAAACTGACTTGCTTTCTTCTGAAACCATGTACTTATTTACTTTGGGATTACGCTTTTGTGTGACCAGCTAAAGTAAATTTTAGGTTGTGCAACGGGTACTTCCATTGAAGAATGTGTCCAGCACCAGGAGCTATGTTAGTTGGGACATGTATTGCGCATGCCGAAACATCGTTTACCGAAGAGAATGCTGTCTTTCCTGTCCAGGTTAGAGTGGAGGAAGCAGAGAGTTGGCCAGCTGTTGACCTGGCAGAGGGGTATTAAAGGGATTACGAAAAGATTGGTTGATGTTGGTGCTACTCGCCTTCCAGGATGAGAGCAGTGTGATTGGCAGGTGATCGTCTCCTAAATGACCGACATTCTAGTCACAGGCCCCGCTTATTTTCGCCGTTGTGTGAAGTAGACAACGATGCTATGGGATAGTTGAAAACGACCAGTTATTGTGTTAGATGTGAGGCTTCACAAGAGAAGAGTAGCCCCGGCGTCACCACCAAAGTAAAGTATCCGAGAAATTTGCGCAATAATTTTAAGGCTGCTGACCAAGTCGGCTCGCAGATTTTTTTCATTTTTACAAGAAAGTAATAGGAGGTCTCACAATGGAGCGATTCGTGCATAATCCCCTGGTGATCAAACAATCTGACGTAATTTTGCATATTATGGGTAGCTTTGGTGCACCTCATAGTTGATAGCCTGTTCGCTTGCAACAGTTTTATTGCCGGTGGAGGCTGAGTGGTTAAATTCTGCGTACGTTTATATAGGTGCTGAACAGTGTCTAATAGCTCAAAAGTGATTGGTTGTTTGTGAGTGGCCTCCCGCCTGATTTGATTGGTCAGTTTATGTCCTAGGCCCGTGTCATTTTCTTGTATCTGGTTGACTCTTTGGATGTATTCAATTCGGCAGCTGTGTTCCTCCGTTGTGATTGGTCCTTTCTCTCTTTGCTTTATGATATGGCTTTCGTCCGGTCGAGCGGTTTATTGGGCACCGTTTTACACGCGGCAATTTTCTCTTCTTTGATTTGGCTTGCCCGTTGTTCACTGCTTACCCACTAAACTCCACAATGACGACATCAGCTAATTGTTGATGAAACGTTTGCAATCCAATTGAAAAGCCCTAACAGTTCATTAGGTGGACAGGCTGACCAACGAGTGAAATTGTTAAAAGACGTTGCGGGGAACTGTCAGGGTAATTCCATTCACTTGTCCACTGGTCGTTCTAGTGTGGATGTATGGATCAGGTTCATGTGTCAAATAACTTTTCCTTGTCCTTCGATCTAGTTGAAGCCAAGCACGTTTTCACACGTTTGGCCTTCGTACTCAAGTAAATTGAACCAGAATAAAGTACTGTCCTAGGCTTAAATGATGTAACTCACACAGGTAACCAGACCTCAATCAGGAAGAAGTACTAGCCTTCTGCAAAACGCGATTCATCGCAAGCCCATTTGGTTCTAAAGGAAGACTAGGCAGAATCCCAGCTAAATCGCATGTCTGTGATATTCTTCAACTAAATGTGCAGCCCAATGTGGCCTCATGTCGAAGTTGGTACGACATTTGAGGTATCGCAATACCCTCTTTTGACGAGACACGCTACTTAAAATGTTGCTGAACCCTCTTCGGAAGCCTCGTACTTCTTGGATCTCACCAGGTAGGCGCAGTCCCGGATTCCTGTCGAACTTATTTCACTTGAACCAAAGGGGGGGTATGCGCTGTCGAAAAGTTTTCAGCAAACTTATGAGTAGTGCGGTCGTTGGCTTGTTCGCTGAGCTGGGCAATTCGATTGCAAACGTTTCATCACCAATCGAGGTGACATCATCAGTGCGTTATTGAAGAGCGTAGTAGTGCATAGCGGTGGGTTAGTGGTTGTGCGTTGTACAGTGTTGCACGTGTGATAATATACGTGCTGCTAGCAGGGGGTGCCCTTTGATCGCGATTAGTTGTTCGGTCGGGTGATTCCATTGGTTGCTCCGTTGTCCTGTGTCCCCATTCGCCGATGCTCACATGACCTTTGAGCTTTGCATCCTCTGCCTTAGTAATCTGGTTGATGCTGGAGTTATTTTTGTCCTTTCGAGTCCCGGCTTGTGACCTTTATTGATTTGCCGCCAAGGAGTTCCTTGTTTCTTTGTTTGTGAATCCAATATTCGGTCCTCCTTGAGTTTTCTGGTTGAGGTGTTGGTTTTTTGCACGCAGAGGTGCGTAAATTGGGTCCAGTTTGATGCACCGGTTGATTGAGCTACCAGCATTTTCCTTTATAAGTAGTGTGTTTCTTCTAAGCTATCCTCGGCTTCCCTCGTTCTAGCCTTTCTTACCAATGATGGTTTCTACGCATTTATCATGCGATTTTGCCCACCCTGTAAGGGTAGCCCATTTTTAAGAGGAAGAAGAGAAAACTTGTGTACAATGAGATCTCACCAAGCCCATTCATACCGGTCGTGTTACGCTAGCAACAGACTACCACGAATACCCAATTTTTTCTGTCGAATAAACGATAATTTTCGAAAATAGGCTTACAAAGCAAAAAACACGGACATTTACGAAAATGTCAACACCGTCACCCTGTTAGGTCCACATGGGGTCTTCCATTTTTAGAGTAATTTGTGCTTCTCGAATTCTCAACCGACCCCGATAATACGCAAAATGTTCGGCTTTTAAAAAGTGTCGTTTCAAAATTCACGTCAGGTTTAGTGAAACGTGGCCACCAGATGCAAGTAGTTGGAATCAAAACAAGGAATTAACGGTTAGGTAATCACATATCTGAATTCCAGGGGATTGCTTTGACATGGTTAGAATAGAACGAAGAACATTTGTGCAATTGAAGCCCACAGAAACCGACCATATTTACTTGTCTTGCAATCATAATTGTTTCTGAAAACTTTCCATTACGACTTCACTTTGATGGACAGGTGGAAAACCATAAAGTACAATAATCACAGCTGTTTCTTTTCCGAAGTGCCTTGGCGTGGAAAATAGGGTATCCGATATTTGACGTCCTGGTCATCCCACGGTGGATGTGTTCGTAGAAGACTACGGCTGCGTCAGCTGTTGGTTAACCACTACCCAACACCTCCCCTAGGGGGCTAACGTGAGATTTCATCAAAGGGTGAAACGACCGCAATTGAGCCACTCAGGCCGAGTGCCCCTAGGTAGTTCGTACAAGCTTTCGTTTGTACTGGCCACCGGACCTTTTTGAAACTGCTTAGTGCCACGTTTTCTTAGCCTTTTCCTCCACGCGCGGATACACAACAGTTTACCGTAAGATGAATCTAGTTTCCGGAAACGAACAGTGCACGGTTAGGCATCGTCGCACTAGTTCACACCAACTGGATAGTCAAGACAGCCTCCAGGAAAATAAAGCCCTGCGTGTTATCATATCATCAGAAGCAGTCAAATCACGAAGGAGCTTCTCACCAACGAACACAAACTAGGCGGTTACAGGCCATTAAACCCGAGAGTGGATAGGTCATAGTTACAAAGAGGGAACTTTCTTAAGCTCATTCTTGAACTTTCCCGGACGCGATTTGGATATTAAACAATAATGGACAGTCAGCTTTCATCAGACGCTGGGGCGGCGTATTGACACCAGACCGCACACTACTCGCATGTTTCCTTAGTAGTATACACCGTCACAAAGGGTCAGTGAGATTATTAGCACAGGGCTGATCAGTTGTGTTCGTATGTTCTGTCTTGCGTGGATTTTGATGGGATCATCCATGCAGGGGAGTTCCTATCATGATGAATGATCCTAGCAGAGGCGCCCGTAATAGGGTGCACTTTATGCAGGTGGGTAGGGGCCACAAGTAATCTTGACACTACAGTATGGCACCGAGAAATCGACGTTTTCTTACTGATGTGTATGAGCAATTGATATAATCTTGGAAATAGAGGTCGACATTGGAAAGCGATGTTTGCACTCCTCTAGAGGGCGACTGGCTCATGGACTGAGGAACCTGCTTTTGGGGACCCTTCAGCTTAATGATGTCTCATCATCAGGATAGTTTTGTTTCACTGAAACCTTGGATATCGTTCCACTTGAAAAGGAGTCGACAGGGGTAGTACAGAACACCGAAGCCACCCGCAGTGTGGCATCTGTGGCATCTGGAAAGAACCTCCTCAGGAAAGACTGTGCGTCCAAATTTGTTGGTTTGTTGAATCCCACTTGAGTAGTGAGGTCAAACAAAGCATGAAAGCTCTTAAATGTCAACTCAGTCGCGTTGTCGTTTGCTGCCTCCTTAGACGGAGACCGCAGTCGAGACGATCGAATGGCTTATGCTCCCGACAGAAATGACTGAGTGACGAAGCCAGTGGTGTTCTGGCCTCGTAGCTATGGCTTTAACCGCGTAGCTCCGACTCACTGCCACATCGAGAAAACAGAACTATTTGATTTTATTGGACTGATTAGATCATCGCCTCCAACGTCTGGCTCTCATCTCTTCAGTCGCCTTATCCCTTGTGAACGAAGCTGTAGTGGCTAAGATCGCTGCACTTCTGTACACAATATTCTCGGTTGAAATCTCAAGTGAATTGACTGAAGTAAGGTCCACCCATGAGAAAAACCGGTTTGCACAAGGGACCACTTTTACCACATTGATTCATATGTGCCGTATCTCTTTGCTTGAGTACTGTTCTGTTTGTTGAGCTTGGCCGTCGGACAACAAATGTTTCGTCACCAACAGAGATGGGATCATCAATGCGGGGTTGAACGGTCAAATCCGTTCACTTCTGTCTGTGGTTACACAGTTTCTAAATAGTATCTAAAACCCCTAAATTGATTGGTTGGTCTTAAGGTGGTTTTCACCAAATTTGGTTGGTCCACCCTGAATCTGACTGGCCTTGTATCTGATTGGTTCGTTGGGCGCCTGCAATTCGACAGTTGTGTTCTCCGTATTGCTTGGGCCATCTCATTCCTGCATTGTGACCGATTTTGTTCCGGCTGATTGATTAGTTGATTGGTTCTTTGGTTTACGTCAGGCTGTTTGGTTTCCTAAGTGGTTGAGAGTCCCACAACTGTGCAACTCTCTTTTTCGCCGCGGCTGAAAGATTGGCTCGATAGTGATGTCCTCATTGACTCTTGTGTGGAGTACCCCGCTTCGGCAAACTCCACACCCGCTTTGTTTTTGCGCCAGAAAGTATTCACTCTTTATGCCAAATGTACTGATGTACTCCCCTGTCTTTGCGAAGTGGGACAAGTGACACTAGGTCACGTCTTCTTTTGCAAGCTTGTGTTCGTGTATACTGGAGGCAAGTTTTCTTCCTGTCTGGCCAACATAGTGCCTGTCGAAGTCATCACGTTGAAATTTGTAGAACACGTCCGGCTTCTTTATTGCGTTCAATCTCGCCTTTGGTTTCAAGAGGGCTCTTCTCAACGTATTTACAGGATTGGGGTTGTGATCACACGGTAGTCCGGCGCTGATTTAGTAAAGTCTACTAAAGTCTTTTTCGTCCTCGACTCTGTTCCTTTGCAATGCGTCTCGATCTGACTGAAGAGGGTGCAAACACATCCTTGTTGACGACAGTTGTGATGCACTCTGAAGTAGCTTAGAGCCTGATCCGTGTGAGAATCTTCTGTGTATACTTCAGTTTGCAGTTGTTCTACTGTTGACCTTGTGTCCAGGAACACCAATTTGTCATTCTCCTCTATTTCCTTTGTGGAGTAAAAACACCTTGTTCAGCAGTTGGTTCGCTCATTTTTTTCTTGGCAAATGTGTCATCCAAATATTTTCAGTTTTGTGCCCGGTTTTGCAAGATCAATCCAGAAATTGGAGAGCCAGTTGGTGCTCATTTGAGTTGTTCACATGATTCTCACGTTTGCTTCAAAATTACATTTCAATCTCAAGTTTCCGCATTAAAATGAGTCATTTTGAAGCACCCAAAACACTTGCTTCTCAGTCTACCGCACATTTTAGGATGGACGCGGCCAACTAGTGATTCTCAATTCGAGTCAACTACGAGCGGTGGTTGTGTCATCTACCTGGAGTTTGGTGACCAAATCAACGAAGCTAGTTCGCCTTCCACTCTGGACAAACATCGGGACAAGCAAGGCTTGGACAAACCCTCGAACTCCGAGCACACCAAGTGTCTGGTCAGAATTTTTGAAGAAGGAATTACTAATCTAAAAGAAACTCGTCTCAAGAAACCAACCAAAGAGGGAAGGTAAACAACCCTCGATTATAGTCCAGGCTTATTTTCCTACCTGTCAACAAACGTTAAACTATTTTCTATGGTTAGACGGAGTAGTTGCTTCATTGTGGTAACGATGCTTTTATCAGGAATCTGGCTTGTATGTTGACGTTGTTGCTGACTTTACAGACCGCCTCAAAGTGTCGAAGGCGGTCAGTTTCTGAATCAGACTTTAGTAAAACTGCTTATCAGACTGGGCAGTACTGCGGGTCCCGAGGAAAACGTGGGATTAGTCCACTTGCACAGTCATTTGGACGAGTTCATCCAATATGCAGACATGAAATAGCCGTGTAATTGTGCATTCAACAGACCCCCGGACAACGAATCCAAAATTTCCCATCACGTTTCACCCGCTCATGAAGCTATCTGGCTAGGAAGTACAGTACACAAGTCAATTGATTAACACAACCGGGACGGTTACTGGGTTGTCGCTGCAGACGTCAGGCGAACCAATCAAATCACTCAGGAAAATTTGTACGTCATTGAGATGCTCCATCAGAGAGTTACGCGCCATCGGTCCACTGATTTAGATGAACTGTGTTCGGCAGCCGATCGATAATCTCGCATCACTCATGTGTTTCCCCCTCGCATGCTATTGATCCGGATTCCAAACCCAGGCAAGGCTGAGGATATGCGCTGCTAGTGTGAGCTCTAATCACAGTGTCCAGTGCTTTCCCACTTGGATTTGAACTCACCAGAGTAAATGCCACAGGACAGGAACGTTCAAAATAGAGTGATATGAGCGTATCCGGTCCCTTCCGATCCCATTAAAACGGCGTCTGATGAAAACTTTTGGCCGAAATGATGACTTCGTGAGATGCTTTTCCTATACAGAAAAAAAACAACAACGCGCTACAAGGATGAATTTCACGTATTCGCATCAAACTGTTTGGTGACTTAGAAATTTACAAGCTGAAGAGAGACAAAGAATTTGACGAGGAGGCAAAGTGGAACTTCAGTAGACTTGGGCCAAGGCGGACGTTGTTTCAGCCGAAGCTAATGCAGACTGGATCCTGGACGCCGGTGATTAAAACCTCTGGGCTGCTGTACAGGCACGAATTCTATTTTTACACCAGCTCTCCAAGAAAATGGAAGCATACCTAAGTCGCAATCGTCAGCTCAATGAGCCAGTGGGACCACACACACACACCACAGCCTAGCATACAGGAATGTTCGCCCCTCCTAGTTAGGTTACTGCACCACGAATCAGCCTACCACCACCGAAACGATTGCACTTTAATCCACTGGATTTTGGTCCATGTCTTGGGTGTGGTAGGTCCCCTCATCTTTCCCTCTTGATTATGTGTCATCACAAGAANATCACAAGAACAGTTTCACAATTTGCTACCAATGACTAAAGACATGTTTGTCGAAAAAAGTCGTTCCAGACTAAAGTTGCAACATTTTGACAAGGAAGTATGAAATTTATTGCCCAATGTAACATGAACTAGGTACATACTACATGTCGTTTTGAAAAAATGGCACTGTAGGTCGAAACTGACTACAATCAGCTTGATCATGCTGCCTTGAACTCGTTGAGTCTTTGCACCCGAAAGTCAGAAGGCATGAGAATGGATTATTTGTACGCCCCTTTCAGACACTCAAAGATTAGCGAGTATACGGGGATCTTGGAAACACACTGGAATTGGTCACTCCTATATTAACGTGGAAAACCGGAGATGTGATTTACCCGTCGAAATTGTCACAATCGTCTATTCTGCCTCACTTACAGATTCGCTCCTCTTGCCGAGTTTCACGAGTAAAACTTTTGGCGATAATCTATTACAACCCTTAGCGTAGAACAAACGTGGGCCGTTTGCAATTTCCGTTTATATCTGTCATGCAATGGTGACGTCCTAAGTTGCCAGATTGCTCCGGGGTGAACTTATCTGACAAAACATTCGTTCACAATGAATTCGAGCAGAAAAGTGGCTTGCAAGGAACTGGTAGTGTGCTATGGTAGGGAGAAGAATTGAGTCTCCGGACTACGGTTACTAAGCCAAGAATTGAGTCTCCGGACTACGGTTACTAGGCCAAACACACTACTTACAGGGTTGCTGAAAACTGTTCGACAGTCCACAACTGCTTTTGCATTTCCTGGATCTCATCAGATCGGCGCACTCCGTGAGATTCGGTCAACTTGATGTTTCACTTCAATCCAACTCACCAAACTAATTTGGTTTTCAACAGACAGCAGAATCCCAGATAAAACACTCGATTAGATCCCCTTAAACTGAAGGTTTCAGTTCATACGGTACTCGAGATGTCGCAGTGCGTTGTGTGGGAGATAACCAACTGGTCGGTCAACCTACTTTGGACTTTATTTCTCCTAGAGAGGTCACTTTTGCTCAGTGTATGTGCCTCTCGCAGATTTAACGAAGGTTTTTGAGATTTTAGCTGATAACAGTATAGGAAGCTGGTGCAGTCTGCTCCCGTGTATCTGATCGCAATATTTGCCAGTATTCTGAGACAGCTTCAAGCCTGCTCTGACCAGCAATCGCTCTCTCAGTCCTATTTTATTTGTCAACCCAGAATGTCCGCCTTTTTGCTCAAACTCAGCAAAATCTAAAGGCATGGTGACAAAACACATTCCATAACCATAACACTACTCACAAGATTGAGTAGTTTGACGTAAAAGCCACGGGTCCGAGGATGCATTGTGAAGCACACTTAGTTGAAGTGAACTACCATAAACAAGAGATTCACCTGGATTCAGTTGAGTTTGAGTCCCTTGTCAAAACCAAATTCTCGTGTGACTGGTAGTATTTGTGAAAATCTGTTCAATGTGGGTTCACGCAAACGCAAGACTGACAAGAGCCTGGCTGATGAGCCCCAAGAAGGGCGACACCGGCAGTGGACTGTCGAAGATTTGTCAGCGGTGTGTTACTTCTAGACAACAACAACGGATTGCGACATCTCAGATATTGTGCAAGTGAAACACGAGGCGGTCTGGTACGGTACATTCGTGGACCATCATAAACGAGAGATTTACCTGGATTCCGTTGAACCTGTCATTAAGACCAAACTAAGGTGCAACTTAGAGTATTTGGCAAAAACTAACTCTTTTATTGCCAATTCTCACCCTCTCAGCACGCAACATGATATGCAGGCACTATGCCATCTCCAAACTGAACCTGATAACAAGTTTGGGGCACGAGCGACTTGTGTGATCGATATTTGAATATGTTGCGCTGGGCAGGAGCTCGGGACGTCGGAAAAAACCGTAGACCATTGCAACACTTCACAGATTGTCCATTATCGATAACCATTTGTTTTTTCAAGTGCTTTTCAATCTGACGCTATTTAATACGCCTTCCGTTCTTTTCTTCCATAGCAATGGCTTACGGTGGCGCGTTTCCAAATGGAAGGCGTTGAAGAATGTCAAACAAGTTGAATTTAAAGGACTGAAGGCTTTGAAAGCATTTGGAATCAATTATAACGGTGGGAAACTTAAAGTAAGTGAGACTGAAAAGCCGTAACAGTAATTTTCACCAACTACAAGCTGATTTGGAATCGAACCCTTGTCCCTAGTCCTAGAAAAAGACTGGAAATAGCTTTCACCCAAGATATCCCTTTTGGAGGGGGGCCGTTTAAACTACCTCGCTTTTCTTTTGAAAACAACTACGGGGTACAGTTTTGCAAAACGATACATATAAGTCTTCCAGCCAACCGCTGTCTCCTAAGATCACTAATAGGGTCAAGTTTTAGGTCGCTTTACTGCAATTTTGTTCGTAGCTCATGGAGAATGCGACAGTAGAACGGTATCCCTCCTTAGCAAGAAGCATCGTTCGTGTTGTCGAACGGCCATATTGGTGCCGAACTACAAAAACCTTATTTTGTAAACTAAGTTAGGCTCTACACGAATTTCACCGACAAAGACTGCCGGTTTTTTGGTAACATGAATGCACTGTTTAAAGTACGGAAGTGTGCTCAAGTGTTTTCGAAAATCGGACAGATTAAAGATGTCCCTCCCATTAGATGAAACGTTGCTCCCAGGTATGCATTCCGCCCGATATTGGCAACGCTGCGGAATATGGGCAGCTGGGGTGTGCTTTTTGTTTGGTGGCCTGTTCACCGAGCTTGGTAGCATGATCGCAAACGTTTCACAACCCATCGAAGTGACGTCGTCCGTGCGGAATAAAGAGGGTAAATTTCTTGTCTTCTGCTTGTGATTTTATAGTTTCTAAACAGCATCTGAGTGCTTTAAAACGATTGGATGGTCCCGAGGTCGACTTCGCATAGTTTGATTGGTCACCTGAGAATCTGAGTTGCGTTGTGCTCTAACTCTGTTGTGTTGGTTGTTTCGTTGGGCACATTTAGTTCGACCATTCTGTTACGCTATTGTGACAGGGGCAGTATCCTTCTAGCCTTGTGGTCCTAAGTTGTTCTGTCTGACTGGTCGACTCACCAGCCTTCTATTTCTGTTATTTTCTTCCTTTGATTCCATATGTCCATTAGATGTTGTCAGGTCGCTCGATTTCTCATGTAGTTCACGGTCTCGTGACTGTCTATTTCTTCTACTGGTAACGCCTGACAGACTGGGTCAATGCCGATGTGTTGAC
This sequence comes from Opisthorchis viverrini, assembly GCF_000715545.1. Taxonomy (NCBI): domain Eukaryota; kingdom Metazoa; phylum Platyhelminthes; class Trematoda; order Opisthorchiida; family Opisthorchiidae; genus Opisthorchis; species Opisthorchis viverrini. Next base: position 583,274 of record NW_008751765.1, on the reverse strand, counting down.
TGATCTATTTTTCTGTGGAGTACCATTCCTCGACAAACTATCGTTCCCGTTTTGTTCTTGCTTGAGCAAGTATTTCAACATTGTCCAAACTGAAATGACGCCCTTCCCTCTCTTCGTGCTCCGTGCTCCAAAGCTGACTGCTGCTGGGAAAGCAAATCCTCGTCATCGTTCCCGTTTGTTCTTGCTTGAGCAAGTATTTCAACATTGTCCAAACTGAAATGACGCCCTTCCCTCTCTTCGTGCTCCGTGCTCCAAAGCTGACTGCTGCTGGGAAAGCAAATCCTCGTCATCTTCCGTCTACTCCGTCCATCTCCAGGGGGCAAAGCAGTTTCGTTTTTTGGCGAAAAAGTAATTTCCGTGGGGAGCCATTGATCAAACAAATGACGAACGAAGCATTGGCTAATTTCGATTTCATCTTTTTCCGAGAATGACACCAAGTTTCCGAATGAAATTGTCAAGTGGTCACACAAATATGTCCTCCACTCCTATCTTGGACGTAAGATGTGAATTTTCAGATTACTGGAGGGGTATATCGACAGGAAAATGGGTAATGACAAGGCATTCTTCACTCAAGACGTTTGTTAAACACGGATTTTGCAAATAAAAACTACACATATGAAAGCGGATTTATGAACGATTTGGTTAGACAATAGTTCATTAATACCGCGGTTTTTGGTCGAGGAATGCACTGCGTAAAGAAGGCAATCTTATTGAGAATAAGTGCACCCTCTCAAAGGAACAAACCACCCAAATCGTCGTTGCCGGGTATGCCGGCGAGTACACATTCACCGAATACTCTGTGTGATCGTCAGCTTGTTCAATTCCTTCAGTCAGTCAGCAAGTAAACAGCTTATTCTCCAGGACTGGGCTGCTTAATTGCCGTGTATGCCGGCGAGTACACACTCACCGAATACTCTGTTTACTCGTCAGCTTATTCACCGTGACTCAATTCCTTCGGTCAATCAGCAAGTAGACAGCTTATTCTCCAGGAGTGGGGTGCTTCGTCCCCGAAGGATAAAGCAGCAAGTAAAACTGAACACTGGATCATAAACAGCCCACCACGTGACATTGGCAAATCGCCACTTGATTGGACGTGAGTAGCATATCAAGAGCATGTGAAGGCCGCCGAGAGACGCAGATGAATATCAAGCGTTACTGAAAAACTCGGCAATCGCGGAACACACACTGGACACGGGACACAAAATAGACTTCGAAAATGTTGAGTTTTTCAGGCGCGGACTACGGTCTACGCCACAGAGACTGACAGACGAGGCGGTAGAAATCGCCAAGTATTCCAGTGTTAACAGAATAGAAGGCGTGGAACTGGCAACAGTGCGGATGAATGGTCTTGGGTTAGTCGAGCTGACACCTGTTGGCGTGCAATTATCGGAGGAAAGAGTAGTCATCATCCGGATTCCACTTAACCTTACGCACCTCCCACCAACTAAATTGTCGCAACATCCACATGCCCACGAAAATCAAGGAAAATCTACCAGTGGCACCCGAGGTGAATCATCAAGTGAAGCACCCACAAGTGGAAGATCAAGGAACAAAAAGCAATCGGAACTAATTTGAAACTCCTCCAATCCATCACTTCAGGATTTTGGCAACCACACTAGCCGAGAAGAGCCGTTAATTGACACTCAATACTGATCCAGTGTGATAATCTGAAGAGGACTGACTTACTGATTGGTTCCCCATCTGTCTTATAACCTGGCCAATTTGGTGACCCGTTCACTTGGCCTGATTAAACTTCTGTGTCAAAAGCGAAACATTGCCCAAATAAAAACTACCGATTGTTTGCCAAGCCCTTCTGAAACCATATCAAGAGCTGGTCATGTGAAGTCTGGGTGTACTGTCTACCAAGTTCAGCTGGAGTAGTAGTTTAATTAGTAGTTTGAGTAGTATCCTCCAGAGGTTCAAAGGGTGTGTGTGATTGTATACAAAGCTGAGTGTATTTATTAACTCCAGATGTCAGGGGGGTAGTTAGAGTGACCGCGCTGGCTAATGTATTCTAGGACGCGGATATCGACATATATAGTCTATCACAGCTGGAATGCGGACCAAGGTCTGCGAAACCTTACAAGGACAAAAGACGACAAAGTGGTCGCCAACTTTTCAATACTGACCATTGTCCGCTTCGCTATGGTGGACTACATCTTCATGATAAGTTATCCGGTTGAGCTGAGCGGAAAAGGCCCACTTGAAAGCTAAAGACCGGATCAGCAGAACGCGCCGAAACTACTAGAGATCTGAACCGCACACTGTGGTCCAAACGAAAAATTTACTATTTCCTGATAGAAGCAGTTAGAAATTATCGAATACAATCCAGGTTTGTGTCAGCATTCAACAATCAAAGAGGTATTGCACTGATCAGTGGACGCTACACTAACTTCATTCTGTCTCTTCTGGAGTACCGTAACTTCTGGCTTCTTGCAAAAAGGTGGTTACCTGGTGTGCGCTGTGGTGGGCCCGCACACAAATCTGACGCTGGGAATAAATATTGCATTTCCGGTTTACCTGCCAGAATAACGGCAATCCTCGGTAAGATGATCCATGCAGCTGTACTCTTCTCGGGCGTCACAAATCTAGGTCATCTACTGTGGCAGTCACGTGATAGGGGCCTTACGAATGGTCCTTTCTAAACGCGCAGATGAGAAAAAACGCAAATGTTTACCGCAGATGGGGGACACCACAAGCCACCACAAACCCATATGCATAACATTTCGCTGGTTTGTCCTACACTGAATGACAAGTTTTGATATTTCGACATTGAAGTGGCGCCCTGTGTGTTTGAACTCTCGACTGGTTATTATCGTGGTAGCCTATATCACAGATGTTGGACAAACGACCATGTTTTCGCCAACGCCGTCCGTTTGTGGAAGCCGCTGAATAACATTTAAACGAGCGCGACTAGGTTGACTGCGTCCACATTTGAACTGATAGTAATGAAGCATTTATGTTTAAACGGAAGGATGTGAAACGAAATTTCAGACAAACAACAATATTCAACAGGACTGTCATGTGATTGGTTCTGTAGAGCAATCGATAAGGGCTCCATTGTGATTGGAACTCACCAGCCTGACACAGCAGGAACACAGCAGAAATAGTCACGTGTCACTTCGATTAACAATATGCCCGCTTGACGGATATGAGTTTTAGTGACTTCTTGTTTCGGTCCGTATAATGAAATTCAAACAACTAGGAATATCTAATTGACGGATTTGACAGTTTCTTTACACAGGATAATTCAAGAGACTTATTTAATTGATATTCTTGATGAGTGTGGGCGTGCTCAGTGGCCGCGTGGAGTTTCTGGAAATCGGTATCCAGACCGAAATACGATCCATACAACTACATCCGGTTGATGAGGATTACTCTAGGAGAAACGTGTAGCTCGTTTCTTCTCCGGACTAAAAGCACTCTATTTCCATAATCAGCATCTTCAAACTGAAATCATTTGTTTCGGTGTTTATCGGACTTCCTGCAAGGATCATGTCTCCTCTAAAGAGGCGAACTTTGAAAAAAAAGACTCGCAGCATGAGCCGAAACACAGAGGTGTTTCCCTGAGCGAAAAACATACCACAGTTTTGTGATGAATTACTCATAAGGTTGCTGAAAATTCTTTTACAGCCTACAACCGGAAATATCACAAACGAGAGATTCACCTGAGTTCCAGGCGAGTCTCCGGAAAACCAAATTTCCTTGCAACTGAGTGTATTTCGCTTATTTCGTGCCATTTGGTTCCAGGTAGAACATAAGGTAGATGGGAACTCGGGGACTGCACCCACCTGATGAGCCCCAAGACGAGCTAAACTGGTCATGGATTGTCGGGCGGTTTTAAGAAGCCTTTTGAGTAGTGTCTTACGTTAAAAGTCGGAAGGATACTTAGCCATGGGTTCACAGGCAGGTTCTTGCTTGGGTCGATCCGTATTCCCCTGCCACACAAGAGGATGAACAAAGCTGGTAACTGATATCTGGTGTACGTATCAACTAGAGTGAATAAGTACAAGATAAGGGGGTTCCTAGTTTGAATATAAACTTTCTGAGCAAACGCACTTCAGTTTATTGGGCAAATGGTTGACAAAAGCATGGGTGCATGCGGGCCCAGGTGAAATTTGAAAGAATACCATGAATATATCAGCAATATGAATCATCGGAGAACAACCAGGTGATGCTATTTGGTTCATCTACTCCTGTAACTCGCAGTTTCCTTAAATATTAGTCATCTTGCACTTTGTTGCCCGTCCTTTTAGATAAGCCATTTCTTTTGGAGCGACTGTTAAGGTCAACCCCGAAGAACTAGAATTCTGACATCAATGGTCACCTGTTGAAAGTGTGTGCGCGTATGGGAGACTCCACTTCGTGGTCCTCGCTGTGACAGAGTTCCTACTTCCGCGGACTGACCCTCACAGCAAACACTCCTTCCGTAACGCTTGGATAACCATTGTCTTACGCCGCGGTCGAATTAAAGACTGAACCGCACAGTGATTCTGTCGAACATTAGTGACATTTGCGCCTTTTGTTTCGGGGACGCAGTGGTGGAATTTTGACAACTGAATTCTACACCAGTTCAAACTTAAGTGCACGTCAAGAGTTTTCTTCAAATTTCGCCCGAGTTGTCCTATCCTTACCGACGGTCTACAACATATGAAGACGGTGGCTGGCCGTGAAATTATGAGATAACCGTGAAAGTAGTCGAAAACGAGCTACACAGAGTTCTTTGATCCGTGTAACTCACAATAAGGGGGACTTTATTAATTCGCACCAATTCCTTGGAGCAAACTACTCACCAAGTTGCTGAAAACACTCGAACAGCTGACAACCGGATTCATCTATTTCGGGGCTCATCGGGTACACTCAGTTTTCAATTTTCCGTCAATCTATTTTTCTAATTGAAGCAAAATTGTACAAAATTGGACAAATACACTCATTCGTGTAGCATTTTGCTTCTCACGGGAGGCTCATCTGAATCCCAGCTGAATTTCTCCCTCATGAGGCACTGCTTCAACTAAATGTGCTGTACCAAGTTACATCATGTTTGAGTTGGTACGATATCCGAGTGAAGTAAAGCATGCATGGACGTAACACACTACTAACAAGGTTACTGAAGACACTTGAGCAGTCTATGACCGACTTTGCCCTTTTTGGGGCACTCCTCGAGTTTCCGTCACACTTAGGTTCTACTTGGACCCCAGTTGTACGGCGTTTGTGGGCTACAGCCATTATCACACCAATTTGATTTGACCGTGGGACTAAACTAAATCCCAGCTGAATTCCCCTCTACTATGTCATTCATAAAACGGGGTTCAAATGAAACATATTCCCGACGGAAACTCAGGGACTGCTTCACTTACCTGATGAGTTTAAAGAAGAGTGAAACTGGTCGTGGGTTGTTCAACAAATTTGAGCAAATTTGTACATGGTTTCCTTCGAGAAGAATGCTTACTTCGAGATCTAGTATCAACCGAAAATTGAGGTGGCCTTTGTGCAGCACATTCAGTTGGAGTATATCATAAACAATAGATTCAGCTGGGATTTAGTCGAGTATCAGGAACGTCAGATTCCTGAAAGTAACCTCAGAACGTCCGGAACCTACTGCTCCACCAAAATCTCAACAAGAAAGCCGGCAAGCATCCAGGCCAGTCAATCATTCAATCAATTCAGCAAAACCTGATGAGTGTTCGTGCACGCCACAGAAGCACGACCGAATGTGATCAGCGATCAGGCATTCCATAGAAGTACGATCGATGTTGACGGGTGCTCACTAACGCCTGTCAGACAGCCTGGATCAATGTCAGAAAGTTCCTTTTAAATAGCATGCGGCCGGTGTAACCTTTGTTCACAGACTGGTGAATCAGCAAATATAACATATATCAACCGAAAAATGAGGCGACCTTTGTGCAGCACATTCAGTCGGAGTATGTCATAAACGACGGATTCAGCTGGGATTTAGTTGAGTTTCCCGTGGAGATTGAGCTGGTTTGGGCCTGGTTGCTTGACGAATGTTTACAGTGATTCATCCTTCTTCCTGCGACGGGTAGCGTAAGTTGTACTCACCGATGAGGGCAACTCAGTAAAATGCCTGCTCAGTGAGGATAAAAATCAATATCCATTCTGTGCGACAGTCAGTGAAACGGGTAGCTGTGCCATTGGCTAAGCGACCGCGGATGTCAGCTACTGAGTGGATAATGCTATACCTTTGAAAATGAACAATGACTTCCCCCAGGATGATTCAGTTCCCTGACTTATCTTTGGTGAATGGCGTAAACAGAGAAGTGGCCAACCCATGACCTGGCAGAGGAGTATGAAGTAGATCACGAAACACTTGGGTGCTGTCGGTGCTACTCGCCTTCCAGGATGGGGACCGCGTGATCCTCACTGTGCCTCGTTGGAGACACTACAAGATATGGCTGCCAACCGATGTCAGTGGCGTTCCTGTTGTCAGTTTCTATCCAGATTGCCTGAGTGAATGTCTGGAGGTGTAGGCACCTCGGAATGATTGTGTTAAGCTAGCACTAAGTCCCTTCCCCATCCACCTTTATTCTTTCCTTTACAATAAGGCTTTCAAATAAATCATGGTTATATGGCATTGAAGCATCGGTGTTGAACACTGATGTCATGCCGTCGGTGATGATGATGACTTCCATCGGCAGGAATTCGGCGCCTACTCGACAGGGGGGTCTCTGTGGTAGACTACTGAATTACCTTTTGTGAGTAGAATTGACTGCCCCCAGAAAGTGAGGTGTGATTTTCAGTCGACAACAAAATAGTGAACATGCATTTATGGTTGCCATTGTCAGTAGACCGCTGCTTAATCCCCGTGACGTTTTTGGGTACTTTTTTAATCTGAGTATCTCTTGAGAACGACAGATTGTCCAAACCCAAGGTTACCGCACAAGGAAGTTGGTTGTCAAGTGCCACTCCTCCTCTGTTTCAGCTGACCGTGGAAGTTCCCAAAATGGACACTTCGTTTTGTTTTCAAAAGTGCAATTGGGCTCTGGAGAAGGACATGCTGATTTTCAGCGGTGAGTTGATTGGCGTGGAATTTCTGTCTAAGGTAAACGCTATGGAATCAGTTATATGTAGTTGGGTTGCGTTACCCATTAGAAAATGTGCACAGAAAGCAATGCTGGATATAAGATACCCCACGTGAGGCACTCTCTAAGAGAGGCTTCTATTTCGGATTAGGCGTTAACCACTTTCAGTAAGCCAGATTTCTTCTGGGCGATTTTGTCTGCACAGTTTGAACAGTTGCACGAGCATTCTGCAAGGGGGGGGGGAGGAAGCACTGGACTCGAGTTTCGCTCTTATTAGAGCCGTGCCGGGAATGGAACCCAAAGGCCGTGCCGGGAATTGAACCCTGGAAATCTGACATGCGAGGCGAGCGTGTTACCACCAACGCACGTTGGACGCATCCGAATTTTCACGTCTGAACAGGCGAACGTGTTCACACTTGAGCGATGCGATTGGTGTGCACGACTCATCGTCGAACGACTACCCAGTAACTGTCTTGGCTGTGACAATCGACTGCTTACATTCAGCACAAACCATCAATGCTTCGGCACATCATTGCTAGATCCGAGACAACAGAACATCCGCATATTACACGCATACTCCATCCCTTCCACAGTCCACCTTTCGTTTCACATTTGACTCATGCACTTTGCTCACACAACAGGTCAAAGTCCAGCGCAGTGCGTTGGCTTTGTGCGTCTATCTGCGTCCAATTTGTGACTTTACGATTTTGAACCAACTTGTAGTACCCGAACCTTTAGGTTTGAACAGGTGAACATGTTCGCGCTTGAGTGGGTACGTATTCCACAAAACCCCGTAGCCATCAACACCTGGAACAAAATGTGCCCAGCAGGTTTCGAGCGTCTGTGGCGCTGCCTGACGAAGAAGTCCTGACTGACGGGCTAATCGATCGACACAACCAAGGTATGTTACTGGGTCGTCGTTCGAAGCGTCAAGCGTTCCACTCACATCGGTCAAACGCGAACATGTTCACCTGTTCAGACGTAAACATTCGGATGAGTCCAGTGTGCGCTGGTCGCTCACCTCGCGTGTTAGATGTTCGCAGTTCAAACCACGTCACGGCCATTGGATATGCACTGCTGGTGAGCTCTAACAAGAACGAGACTCGAGCCCAGTACCTTGGTATGGACTCATTAGAACGATTGCGCCATGACAGAAGGATGAATTCTCGACTTGAATTGTGGGGCAGAAGGTGCACTTTGATTGACGCTTTCATTGCGAGTGTTTTGTCATCTTTCGGGGTGACGTCATCGGTGCATGGTGGGTCGGTGTCACCTCGTTGTTTGGCGGCTTGCTGTTGATGCGGACCGTTTGAACCGCGCTGTTGTTCGCACTTGAGATTCCGTCCTCTCACTGGAGGCAATCTTTGCTGAAGAAGGGAGAAGCACTTTACATCTCTTTCATCCTTGACGGGAGTTATCAGCAGTGCAGATGGAGCCCAGTAAGTTCTCACTACACAATCCTCTGGCAAGTACTTGAACGTTTGAATGCTAGAGCTAATCACACTGACGTTCAGCCGCTTGAGGTCACTGACCTGAAGGTCACAACTTCGAATATCTCTACTTATGCGCAATACTGACGATCCCCAATAGGAATGAAACAACTGTAGAGTGCTTTTCAGCGTAGATTGGCCTCAGTGATAGGACGAATTGTCAGTTAGAAAGTACGCATTCTCATATTACACCCAACGTTGTCGTTACCAGATTACAATTGCACTGTTTTGGACTGCATGAACCTTGATTTCCTCCTTTTTAATTGTTTCGTCAGTTCTTCACAAGCACCATTCTTCTAGTAACGGAGGAAGTTCACCTGTCTCTCGGCGATTTAAATGACAAAATCGCCGTGGTTAAGCAGTCTTCCATCTTACCTTTCGTCTTCCAGTGTGTATAGTCAGACTCTAGTTTGGACGCTTTTCCCGGGAGGTTCAATAAAGCAGAATATGCCATTGAAACTGCGACCATGAAGCTATCTAGGCTCTAAACTGGGAGCGACGTACTTCAGGAAACTATTTCTGGAAGCAATTGTATTGCAAGACTCAAGGCAATTGGACGGATGTCTGGTCACTTGCTGGTCACCTTCGTTCTTACACACGATCGTCTGTAGACCGTCTAGATGTGGAACTGCGGGGTGATCCGTAAGCATCCGTATGTTGCGCCAGTTCACTCGAGGTGCGGAAGTGGCATAGACGGTTCTGTTGGAATCTCCAATTCATTCAGGCTGGGTAGTCTTAGGTAATGGCATGCTACTTGATGGCTCCCAGAATTTGTCTCTTGATCTTACTGGCGGCCACTCTAAATTAGCTGTTGATCCCAGCTTTATTCCGTTGTTTCGTCTCACCGCTTCATTCTAAACAGTTGCGCTGCATTTTACGAGTCTCCTTCACTAGCCGACATGACTTGTTCTGAAAAAAGATTTCAGGATTGAAGTCTGCTTGAAAACAAGGAAGTTACGAGCAAAAAACAACACGAGTTACTTCAGCAGACAGAAGATAGAGAACATGGGTAGAATTCTGGAAGGATGCTTTATGAACATGTTTGAAACATGCCTTCCGCCATGTACCAAAATATGTGTAGAATTTTTCAAGACATGATACCTTGATACTGGGCTGTGAACACTAGCCCTTGGATAAAAGCGATATATATCCTTCCACGTGGTGACCGGCATTCGTTAGGTTCCATCAAACTACTGAACGGGCGCTGAAACTGTGCTTTCCAAAAATGGCCTTCTATGAAGCGAGGATACTTTAATGAACTGAGCCTAATTCATCGGTCCGAGTGTCATCTACACGACAGCAGAATAGGTGTTCTGAAAAGAGCAGCTTATTCGCATAAGCGATTCCACAAACATCCGAGATAGAAATTGACAACTTGAAGGTCAATGAAAACGCTTACACGCGTTCGCCAACAGCGCTCACAGTTTTTGCAACATCTCTCATTTCCTTTTGCCATATCATATTCCGTCCACCTTTATATTCCCGCCACTCCGCAACAGGCACGGAAAACAAAGTTCGTTTGTGCACAGGATGACCTAGCGTGGGTTCAAACGACCGCACCATCCTGGTTAGCACCAAAGAAGTGACTGTTCCACCACCAAAGATCAGTTTTCTGATCACCTTATTTTGCGACTTCCTAGAATCCCTAAAGGACTTAGGTCCAGCAATAAAACTTTGCACTTTTTGGATGCAAGGATATTTTGGTAACCTTATGAGTAGTGAGTTATGCCAAGAAAAATGCGACTACATCTCGCCAACTAAGATGCGAGGCCATCTTTGTGCAGCATCTTCAGTTGAAGTAGTTTCGGTCGAGTCTCTGACACACAACGAGTGTGATATGATTTGTCATCACTCTTTAATTGCACGTATAACAAAGCGTTCTAATATATAAGACAAGTATGGTGGCATTCTAAGCATTTCGCATGCCAAATCAAGGTCAACGAGTAGCCTTACATCCCTAGCCATGAGCGAACATTGAGCTTGTTTGAACTTGCAGCGTACAAAGCTTCCGATTTTCTTTGGTTGTTACTTGTCCTGACGAATATTCCTTTTTGTCAGCCCCCGTGAAGGCCAGTTTCACCAGACAGTTTGACCACACCGAAGATGACATATCGGATTTTGGTGAGTTCACAGTCGTTTCGTTAGGGACTATCCCTGCTGACACTAAATATTTCGATGGTGCACCTTAAATACACCAAACTTTTAAAACTCGTTACGAATGCCACGTAGAATGATTTGACACCTGGCGACGGGGATGTAATAGAAACTCATGCGAGCAAATCCAGCTAGACTGGCAGGAAGATACAAGTGCTTGGTTTAAAAAGATGATAATGAAAAATGACAGGGAAGGGTTCTCCAATTAAGCTATCACAGGTTACTTTCGTGACTTATTGATTCGGGACGAGTACCGCAGTTTCATTCAATGATCGGGAATAGTATTATTATTATTGTACGCATCCCAAAAGCTCATTGCAGATCAACGTGCTTACTAAGCAGAAGGCCTATGTTTCAGACCCCCTCTCTGTATCCCTACCGTATCGGGCTTCAATAAGTAATCCGGAAAAGGCCTCGCGCTTACCTAGAGTGGTATAGCTACTGCATGCTGAAAAGATGTGTAGTTCAACTTTTCATCTGAGGGAGAATTCACCCTTTCCTCGTGAGAAATAATATGCTGTGTTTTACCTCTTCTGATGGTGACGCAGTTGCAAACCATGAAGTCACTTTACGCTCACAGGCTGAGGTTTTCGATGTCGTGAGGTTGTGGAACAAAATGTATCACACGCTTGCCGAACATATGCTGGACAAGCAGTTTGAGCTGGAAGGCTATGAGGATCCTTACTGACAGCACATATGCCAAAAGCTAGGTGATACAAGATTTCTTTTGTCTTATCCAAGTCGGACGATCTACCTTCGCATAATCATCCATCTCTGCGCCTATATTCGATGCGTCTCATATCTGTTATTTGTTTTTAACCATGCGCCGTGAGAAACGATGGCTGAAAACGCATGCACAACTGTACTGCGAAGGGAAGGATATTGAAAGATCCTCGGTGTGACCTAGAGGCAAGTGATTCAAAATCACGAAGCTTACACATCACTAATCGATAAAACTCGTGTCTGCATCGTTGATTGGCTGTTGATCAGGTGACATTTGTTCGGAAGTAGATTGCAGTAGATTTTTCGTCACAGGAGCAGACACTGTCAATGTTCACGCCTTCCTGATCACAAATCAATGTAGCCATGGCCCATTCTGTTGCCTCTTGTGTATCCAGCTTGTTGACCGAGACTAAACAAGGTGATAGTGCAGTGAATCGACTTAGAATGTTCATTTATTGTCGTTCCTCGTCAGTATACAAATATTTTGGACATCCATCTGGTTGTGCCCGTAACTGCAATATTTCTCCATGGCATTCTCTGACCTACTGGAAACATATCATGGATCTAGCCAACCATTTTCGATGTTCGCACTGTCTGAGCTCGCCCCAACAATGGTAGAACCTCACTCTGGAAGTCTACCAGCTGAAATTCGGCAAACCACCCAATGAGTAGTTGCCACCCAGTATTTCTACCACACATTCATGTGTTTTTTCCGTAGCGGAAACTCCGTGAACGTCCGGGGTTCCGTGATAAAAGCTTCCAGATACCTGATCGACATGTTTGACTTCGTGCCATACAGCAAAATGAAAACAGTTTTTATGGTTCCGTCATTCGGAATTTGTAGGTTTAAGTGGCCTTCAGATTTCATCAGCCAGGTCAGGGGAGTAATTTTTCTTACCTTTCGTTGTATTCCCTTTAAACTGTCACGTTTCTTTCCAGGAAGAAACACCACCGTACTTGCTGTCAGTGTTTTCTACAAAGTGGTGTAGGGGATTACTCCACATCAACACCTCACCAACCTACTCTCTGGGCACGTTATAAAACGATCAGTACGATAATTTGAGGCGTACTTATCTTATTTCTAGCTGAAATGTTGTCCTGTCTGCGCCAAAAAGCCGAGAATCATTGTATAGCAGAACGCATCTTACGCAACTCCGCCCAGCCTCGAGCTCGCGACCTCCTGGTCAGTGGTTCGGACGTTTAACCATTCGACCCACAAACGGCTGATCAACAGTGATTCACTCGCACTTAGAGAGGACAGGCCGACATTTGCAGCTGTGCAAGTTACTAACCCGAAACTAGTCCGAAACTTCCTACCCAAACTACTCTCCGCATACAGTGATTAATCACTTACTTTCTTCAGTTCAAACCATTTAGTACGCCCCACGTACTACCCTGGTCAGTCAATCCAACTATCGATCACGCACCCAACATTTTGCCATGGACAACATTTTCAATCGATGATCAAAGGATATCTTTCAATCTCGGTAGATATCTGCGGACAAACACTCGATAAAAGATCGATTCTTGAGCATGTGACGCACGAGTAGTGACACAACCCGAAGCAGAAACAATCAACAATAAGCAATCATTACAACCAGACGATCTCAAGTAATGAAGTAATTAACGTGACGATGTTTCATCCCCGGATTCTTGCGAAACAGTGCTTCCTCCAACTTAACAACTAATGGTTAGATGGAATTTGATTCAGAGATTTTGTAGCGCGGTCGCAGAACATCAAATGCGTCCATAATATATTGAGGACAAAAGGTGAAACGCTCTGAGTGAAGTGTATAAATGGTACAGAACCTGCGCATTTTACTGATTAGGGTAAACACCGCATCCGTAAGATACAAACAACCTCTTCCATGGTTAGGTCCTCTCTACGGAGTGATTAGTGCTCTGTGGAGGCATATGCGTACAGTTACAGCTCTTAAAATCGCCTGTCTGACAATGTCCCTAACCGTCTGGGGGCCATCCAGGAAGACGGTAATGGCCAGTGCGGCTGAGTTTGCTGGCAACGGCTTTCACACTCCGCTGCCAAGTCATTGTTTGATCGCCTTTGGCTCGTTTCCGCCCTTCACGTGGTTGTGCGAAAAGAGCCCTTCGAGAAATTCAGTCGACTGGCATACGCGGCACGTGGCCAAGCCAGCGCAACCTATGCAGTGGGCTCTCCAGGGCCTTCACTGGCCCTAAGAAGATCATCCCTTTCAGCTTCTTATGACACCGAGAAGCACCAGTGAATGTTTTTTGCAAAGCCATCCTGATGAAGCAGGCTAGCAGTAACATGATGGTAACGGGAGACTCAAAGGGATCCGAAATAAGCCTCCCCTTCTACTGTATAGGTAGCCCGATGACCCAAGAAATTGAGTAGTGTTCAATATACCTGAACAGTGTGCGCGAAGTCTCTAACAAACCAGGGGTCATACGGGATCTGGAAAGATACTTCTGTAGAAAAATACAAGCGGGTGAATGAAACGACCTTTACGCACGGAATCAATTATACGACCTGTGTGTGGCTCTGGGTTCTTCCACACCGGCTTGCGGTCGGTCTTCAAAAAATCTGCGTTCATCACTATGGCTCTCGACTGCAAACTAAGGTGTCTATCAAGAAAGTCATATTCTTGAAAGTAACCAGAGAATGCCCGGAATCTATCGAGAGCCTCAACTCCACGACACGCCGACAAAACAGCCCTGAATTGGAGCCAGATGCCGCGAGACAGTGTATGATCAAGGTCGTACAATGCCCTCAATAGATTAGCGTAAGGCCGTTGTACTTTCACGCTCACTTGTTCGCAATAAAGCTGTTGCGTTCCTTGTCCGTCACTAGGTACTAGAGCGGAGAGAGCGTACAGATATAACAATTTCAATCCATTTAATCGATCCGCAACATTCCAGGCTGCCATGCGTACCGGTGAGAAATCACAGAAAAAGCAACGTTAGAAGTCCAGGAACTGCGGTTTCTATCTCGGTCGTCCGTTGGGGAAGGAAAAGCGGTCAAAAGGCGGTGGCGATGAAGGCCGAGGCCTTCGGACGCCGAAAGGTGCCTGAATTCTCCAAAGCCTAATAGGGTATGATGAGAATATGCTGAACACCTAATTCATTTGACCGTCACCAACCTCATGTCCCTTGCTCATTAAAAGGTGGATCATTTGCAGTTGAACTTAAGGTTGAGGGAAACTCGGTGACTGCGCCTACTTGATGAGCCACAAGAAGGGCAAAACCGGTCGTGGGTAATTGAATAGTTTTCAGCAACCTTGTGAGTAGTTTTTTTTAATGAAAAGATACTGCGATAACTCGAATGTCGTGCCAACTGAAACCCGGGGCGGCCTGTGTGCAGCACATTCAGTTGTAGAATATCATACACGAGAAATTCAACTGAGTCTCCTGTGAAAAGCAAATTGATCTGGAAATGAGTGTATTTCTCGAAAACAGTTCAATTCGGGTTCAGGTAGAACATGAGGTTGACGGAAACTAGGGGACTGTGCCTACCTGATGTGCCCCAAGAAGGGCGAAACCGGTCGTGGGCTGTCGGAGAGTTTTCAGCAACCTTGTGAGTAGTTTCCTCTATGGATCATTTGCACTTTTCAGAACTAAGACCAAACGAATATTAATCTACGGTAGTTCCCTCAAAGGGAGATGAACACGACAAAGCAGTCTACCGGAAAGTGAAACTCTCCATAGATTCCAACGCCAACCCATCAGAAAGAAATTGTGAAAGATCCCAGAACGAACTTTTAAAAATCCTTCCCGGAATTCGCCTCATGAGCTTTCGGGACCAATCAGGTGGGCTCTGTTGGCGTAGTTAACGAGCGACGCAGTTGATATTCATCTAAGTCCGATGGTATCAGCATCTTTCTTCGCAAACGAGGTGCCACCCGCTCATATCTCACGGATTCAAAAAAAAAACGATTAAATCTGAAAAGTCTGAAAAGTGTCTGCCCTAAACAGTTGCGCTATCTCGCTTATTTTTGTCGGAAAGGATTTCGGAAAACAGGCCACCCCCTGGCGATACACCAAAGGGGCCACAATCAGAGCATTGTGTGACCCTCTGGCCATTCATGTGACCCCACTTGCATGTTGTTGAAAACAATAGGTGTGATGCGCAACAGAGTATGTTTCTACTCCTCTGGAGAACCGTCAAAATGATGCTCCTCTGTCATTGTGCATCGACGCAGTGCTCAGATCTGTCCAACTCGATTCTTTTCGAAAGCGTATGAATCCCAGCTGTGATTGGCTGCCTTGACAAGACCTTCTGCATCAAATCACCTTCTGCACTCTCCGTTTCCTTCAACCCCTTATCGGGGAGCTCAATGTTCATGACACTTGCTCAACATCGTCCTTTAGCATACGTAATACTGTTTGTTTAAACCGGCAATACAGTATCGGACGGAACAATACCCGGACTGTAGGATTGAAGTCTCTCTTGGGTAGGAGAAACGGAATTTTTGAAATAAATTCGAATTCGTTCAGCTAATGGAACCAGGTGTTGACGAGTCTATTATATATATATATATATATATATATATATA